>NC_090939.1:207567499-207878332 GCF_040938575.1 Ambystoma mexicanum
CAGGATTGAAGCTGAGGGTAAGCCTTTCAATGGGATGAAATGAGCCATTTTGGAAAATAAGTCCACCACCACTAAAATGGTGTTGAATCCATTACAAGGAGGAAGATCAGTAATACAATCAAGAGGTAATGTGTGTCAAGGTGTAGGCGGAATCTCCAGTGGTTGCAGTAGCCCTGGTGATCTCTTCTTATGGGCCTTGTTTTGTGCACAGACTCAACAAGACAGTACGAACTTCCTTGATGTCCTTACACCATGTTGGCCACCAAAAGTGCTGCTTGATCTTGGCTTCGGTTTTAGCGATTCCAGGATGTCCTTCTACCAATGTTTCGTGGTAATTTGAGAGGACCTTTTCCTGAAGTTCTTTGCTAGGCAGATAGAGACGTCTGTGAATATAAGGTAGATGGTTTGGAACTGAGTAGTAAATACTTTTGGTTGCCCAATCCTGCAGAATGTTATTATCAACAAGATGTGCGATTTCCTCATGGATGTCATCTAGTGTTAGAGATGTTGTTATTCCTAGGATTCTTCCTCCAGGAATGATGGGCACTGGGTCGGGGTATGTGCGTTCATCATCTACCCCTATACGGGACAGGGCCTCCGCATTACCATTTCGACAACCAGGTCGGTAAGTAATGACAACGTCGAATTCAGCAAAAAATAATGTCCATCGGAGTTGGCGAGATGATTGAGCCTTTGCCACCTTCAGGTACTGTAGATTGCGGTGATCTGTGATTACTGTGATCGTGTGCCTTGCTCCTAAGAGATAATGCTGCCAAGGTTTGAAGGCCGCCTTGATGGCCAAAAGTTCCTTGTCCGTAATGGCGTAATTCAGTTCTGGTGCTGTGAATTTCCGTGACCAACAGGCCACCGGGTGAAGTTGACCTGTTTCGGGATCTTTTTGCGAGAGGACTGCTCCCATTGCCAAGCTGGAAGCGTCGGTCTCACCCATGTAAGGTAGATCTGGACAAGGGTGTTTCAGGATTGGAGCTGAGATTAATTTTTGTTTTAAGTCCTGGAAGGCTTTCTCTGCCTCCTCTGACCATTGAAAACGTTTGTTCTTTCGCAGTAGAGAGGTGATGGATGCACTAGTTGCGAAAAGCCTGGAATGAACCGATGATAGAAGTTCGCAAATCCGAGCATACTCTGAACTCCATTAATTGAGATTGGAGAAGGCCTGTTGAGGATGGCATCAACTTTCGCAAATCCATGCGTGCACCATGAGGGGTTAGGACAAATCCAAGGAACTCGACCTCAGTAACATGGAAGAAGCATTTTTCTAGTTTTGCAACTAATCTGTGTTGTCGAAGTTTGTCCAGAACAGCACGGACGTGTTTCACATGTTCTTGTTCAGAAGGGGAGTATACCAGAATGTCGTCAATGTATACTACGACACACACATCAATCAACTCTTGCAGGACGTCATTCATGAAATATTGAAACGCTGCTGGGGTGTTACAAAGGCCAAAGGGCATCACTTGGTATTCAAATAGTCCATATTTGGCACAGAAGGCGGTCTTCCATTTGTCCCCTTTCTTAATTCGTACCAGGTGGTATGCTCCTCGGAGGTCTAACTTGGTGTAAATTCGGGCATCTTTAACCTGGTCCAATAATTCATGTATCAAAAGCAAGGGGTAATGGTTTTTAACAGTGACTTGGTTCAATGTGCGGTAGTCGATGCAAGTCCTAAGGTCTCCTTCCTTATTAGGCACGAAGAATAAAGGTGAGGTCGCCGGGGAATTGGACGGGCGGATAAAACCGTTAGCCAGGTACTGGTCTAGATACTTTTTTAAATGCATATTTTCAGGTTCAGTGAGCACATAGATTCGACCGCATGGAATCTGTGCGCCAGGTATAAGGTCGATCTAACAGTCGTAAGGTCTATGGGGGGGAAGAGTGTTGGCTTGATCCGTCCGGAAAACATCCTGATAGTCTTGGTATATCTGAGGTAGCGGATTAGTTAGACTCATGATCGTTGTCACTTCTTTTGCTTGATAACAACTATGAGCACATTCGACTGAGAAGGTAAGCCTCTTAGCACGCCAGTTGATGCAAGTATTGTATGATTCTAGCCATGGCATTCCCAGAATTATTTGGAATTGTGGAGCCTTGATGATATCGAACACAATGGCTTCACGATGTCCATCTTGGCACAAAAGTGTTATCTCTGTCTTTGAGTGCGTTACCGGACCCGAAGCGATCTCAGTTCCGTTGACAGTGGTGACTAAGTCTGTTGTTGCCTTTTCGCAAAGAGGAAGATTCATCCTTGTAGCCAATTCTTGATCCATATAATTACTGATGGCTCCGCTGTCGATATATGCTCTGACTCCATGCATTCGAGATGTCTGTTGGTGGCCGATGAGGATCATTGAAGGTGCGAGGTCTGGCAGTCCTTCTTTTCGCTCGGCAAGCGGACCTCTACGTCGGGCGGGGAAGTTTTCCGGCTCAGGCTCTGCCTCAACTTTGCCAGCAACCCCTACTGCTTTCTTCAGTGGTTTCACTGGGCACTCTCAGAGGAAATGGCCGGCTGATCCGCAATACAAACATAACTGTTGTTGTCATCTCCTATCTTTTTCAGCCTTGGACAACGGCCCTCGCACTCCTCCAATCTTCAAGGGTTCGGCCATGTCGGTGGTCTTGGAAGCATTTTCCTTTGGGTGCAAAATTACCAGAGTGTCCATTCTAGCTCGATCTGCCTTATGGTTCTGCAGTCTATGATCAATCTGGACCACCAAGTCTATGTATTCAGCACAGTCTCTGGGTGGGTTGACCACTTGAGCTAAAACATCTTTTAACTCCCCTCTCAAACCACGGTAAAACAGCGTTGTTCTTTTGTCGTTAGGCCAATCGGTTTCCACTACCAGTCTATTAAAGGTTGCGATGTACGTTAACAGATCTTGGTTGCCTTGACGCAGAGACAGGAGTTCATTATCCAATGCTTGACCTTGGGATTGGCGGGCAAACAACTTCTCCATGTCCAGTTGGAACCTCTGGAAGTCTCGCAAGATGGGATTGTCCCGATTGACTAGCGATACCGACCAGTCTGCAGCACTGCCACTGAGATACGAAAGCACAAAGGCCACCTTAGACTGGTCATTTGGAAAATCTCCTGGCCTGCGTAGGAAATGTAGACGGCATTAATTTATAAAAACTGCGTACCTTTTTGGGTCTCCTGCAAAGCGTTCTGGAGATGCCAAAGGTATGGCTCCTGGAAGGACCACCTGAACTGGATTGCTTGGTGTAGTCGGAACCGTTGACCCCAATCCTGGTACCGGTGTTTGCCCCGCCTGTGATTGAAGCAGCTGTCTGGCGAGATCGTCGGTGCGATCCTTGGCCACAATCAGTTCTCTCCTCAAGGCATTGGTTTCCTGCCGAGCTGAATGCACCTCGGCCCTGAGTTCCCCCAAAAGCTGGGCTAGCTGGTAGGTCTCAGAGGTTTCCATGACGCCCAGGTAGAGATTTTGTGTAAGGCTCCGCGTTCTGTCACGCTCACCTGGTCTCCACGGGGGCGTAGCACGTAGCCGCACAAATGATGTCTGCACTGGCAGTGCACAACTTGAGTGATGATGCCTGCCCACGTCTTCTCCCTCGATATCACCCCAGGAGGCGTTTGCCTGCAATGTCGAAACAAGATATTAGCTAATTGAGTGGAGCCGGATTGGTTCCACCACCTTTAACATTTTAATGCCCCTTCTCCTCTTCTGTCTCACCCTGGGGTTCTTAATGGTAGGCTTTCCGTCCTGCAATCTCTAGCAGGGGCGCGGTATGCACAGTCTTTCCCAGGACCAAGTTACTTCACTGATCCTGCGGGGCTGTTGCAGAGTTTTTGAATAGCTGGATTAAGCAGGTAAGTCTCTATGCCAATGGATGCTTGGTAAAGGTGCTTAATGTCCTTATTGCCCAAGTTTTAACCTGTGTTTCCCTTTTCTTTCAGGCGCGGTCTTGAGCGGTTTTCAAATGAAGATTAGACTCTTCCGAAGATGCTGAGCAGATTTCCTGCAGGTGAGTATTAGCGCGGGCGAGTGGCGCTGAATGTCTGTATAGCGGTTTCTTTTCCGTGCGCGACTAACCTGCTGTTTCTTTTCCTTTTCTGCAGGCACGGCGCGGCTCCTGGACGGCGATGGGAAGAAATGCTTCAACGAAATTCCTAAAGAATGCAGTGAGTATTGGGTGTCCGTGCAGATACCTTCTTCTCCGCAGGTGCGGTGGCCCGGAGAGCAGCTGAAGGCATGGCCGATTGGATGGAATACTGCAGGTAAGGCCTTTGTTGCTGTACTAACTCCTGTTCTCTTCTTTTCCTTCTCTCAGGTGCCGCTGGATCGGGATCTCAGGACCGGCGTGGCTGTAGAAGTTCGAGTACTGAGCAGACACGGTGAGTGTTACGCTGCAGGAGTGCAGAATAACGCGAAGCGTGTTCTGCCTGTAGGGTGTGGCTTAAATAGCCTTGTAAGTAGTTCCACGTAAAATAGTCCCTCAGTCACACCCTGCAATCTCAGGTGAAGTAGTCCCTCAGCCACTCCGTGGGTATATAGACAGGCACAGCCCTATTAGGCTGTGAATGTAGTCCCATACAATTAGCACATGTTATGAGCCTGGCGCCACCAGCGCCATGTCTGAGTCCAGGAAATCCTAGGACACACTTTTGGGGCTTGATAAGCCCCTAAGGGTGCCAGTGACTGGGGTAGGCACATAAGCTCCAGAGGTTTGGGAGTTTGTACCATGACAACACCCCTCACTTCTAAGTGCTTTTTAACACTGTAATCATGCTGGAATGCCCTAACAGGCATGGTTCAGACAGCCGCAGTAAACAGAGTGAGCATCAAAGCACACGTTGTATTAATTGGGTTGCTTTGCCCTCCATCCGATGAGGATATCATTAGGCGTGTCATAGGCCTGTTCTTGTTGCAGGGAAGAGGGTGACTGCACAGGGCCCAGATAACTGGAGGATGCTGAATTGGCTGTTCACACCCAGATCATGAAGGACTTTGTCCCAGCTCATTGGCATTTTGCTTTGCATTACACGTGCAAATAAAGAAACAATGAGTCAATTTGTTATAAGCAGAGTATTTTGATTGTGTGATTACATGAGTGCAGCTAGTTTTTGGGAGTGACTCTCGTTAGTTAGATGCCTATTAAGAGCTGTAAAAGCCTGGTGATTAAAAATAGAAGGGGTAAATTAAGTTGCAAGGGCAATGACTGCAAGCAGGTGTATTGTCATGCACTTTCTTTCCATGTGTGTCAATCTCTTTTCAGAGTAGGTAAATAAATCTACAGTTAAACACTTTTTGCTCAACACGTTTCTGTAATTATTTATTTTTTGGCAGCTCTTTTTAGTATGTGATTTGTGTACTTTTGGGTCTCACTATAATGGTGGTGGTGACGGTATTAGTTCGCCGTGTTTTTCCTCCCACTGTTACATCCAATTCTTCTGTGTATGGAACCTCGACCACCGCCCCAGAGAACCCCTGCATCTCCATTTTATGATTAGATAACGGAAACCTGCCTTCTCGAAGGCACAATTTTTCTGCTCCAGAGTCTACCATAAAAATGAACTGTTTGTTTCCTATCTTCGCCCCCACCAGTGGTTCCTCAGCTGCGTCGAGGATCGTTGATAGTACTGGAGTGCTCTCTGTGGGCTGTCCTATGCTGAATATCTTGTATTTTCCCCATTATCGAAAACATTGCCTTACACCACTGCCACTCCCCTGGAAGGCACCGGGGCCCCTTTTGCCATTGTAACAAAGGGATTAGCACAAACAGAGGCTATATGTTCTCAGGACTGTGGGTGTTGTGCGCTCTGTGGGTGTGCTCTGTGATCGTCTATGTACCTCGGATTGGGTTGCTCTTCTCTCCTTCCGCTACCCATGGGCAGCCCATGTGGGCTTCCTGGGTGGAGGTGACCATATTGCTGTTCATTCTGATTATTGTTCATGGGGCGGCTTCAACACTCTCTTAAGAAATGCCCCCACCTCCCACAGTTCCAGCAAGCCCAAGGCCCTCCTCTAGGAACCTGTGCTCCGTACCCTCTGTACCCATATCCCCCTCCTCTGGACCCTCTGTACCCACCTCTTCCCCCACGGGCGCTCCTTACTTGCCATTGTGGCCCTCCGTATTGTTCCTCATCATTCCATTGTCCCTGTCCATTTCCTGCCCAGTTTGCTGCCATCCTGGCTTGTATTGCTATCGGCCCTTCCTCCTCCTCTCGTTCTTTATCTGCAGGGAGGGTGGCTGCTGCTGCTGTAACCTTCACTCATTTTGTTTGAATTAATTTAGCCTTGTCTGCCAGTCTCTTTTGGGCTATCTCTCTTTCTCTTTCTTTAATTATTTTGCAAAGATGTACTATAATACTCTGTATTTCTGGCCAGCCTTTGGCTTCTATTCCAGCTATGTTATCAAGAGCCTTCTCAACTTCCTTCAGGAGGCCTCTTTTGATTATGAAGTAGAACAGGGAGGTTGATTGATCCCAAGCCGTGTCCGTCTCCGCCCTCCACATCTCCTGCACCCGTAAAATGAAGCCTATTGCATCCTACTCCTCACCCATTGTACAATGCATTACAGACTGTAAATCTGGTGTATCTGGAAAAGTATCTCATCCCATACTCTTGCTCTTACTGTATTAAAGGATGCCCCATCATGGCGGTCACAGTCTAGTGTTATTCCAGGGAAACCTGCTTTGCCGAAACCCTGTTAGCTTGGTCACCTCCTGCAGACACTAATAAACTGTTGACATCACCTCCTGCCAAGGGAACCCCGGCAGTGTTTTTCTCAAATGCGCATTTCCACTTAGTTGCTCCTCCTGAGAGCGGGTGTAACAATTTTAGTAAGTTTGCCTTATCCATTTGGGCCAAGGGTATGTAATTGGGTTGTCCCCCCCCTATGTATCAGTGTAACTGTAACCTGCTTCTGGCTACCTTCCCTGTACTTACCTTTGCTCCCTTTTTCCCTAATATTGCAATTCGCCCCATTCTAATTCACAATACTTCAGTATTTCGCACCTGTATGTACCACTTCGGTACCACAATATTTAGTACTCTCCCATTTGTCACACTTACTATGACAAAGTATATAAAACAATAATGCAATACTTGTTTTGTCACGGCTTGCCCGTGTACACTATGCACAACAAACACAAGACAATTGCATAACACCAACCAGTAAACAGATCACATGTAACATTTAACATAAACCCTCCCTATCTGTCCCCTTTGCCCCTGTAATTAGTCCCTTGATAATCTAAGTCCTTATCTGTCTTAGTCCCTTATACATTTCCCCTTTGCCCAAAGAAAAAGAATAAAGCGTTTCTAAATTGTACTCCGCGTCTTCCCTTTATGTAAGACTCCTACTGATTCCACTTATTTTCCTATTTATATCCAGCACTGGTCGAGATAGCACTATGCGGCGTCGCCGTCCACCCCCTTGCGGAGCTAGATTCCCGTAGTCCTTTTTCACCTTGTAATTTCTTTAGCTTGTCCTAATGGCCATATGCAGAAAGAATAAGAAAAATAGATTAAGTCCACGAGCCCTCCCTTAAGCGTATTGACCTTTGTTCTCCTTTAATCCCCCTTCACTTCATCTGACTCCATAAACTACACCTACATCCCTCCCCTAGCTTATTTTTAGTGTCGCTGGCACTTGATACTCACGTGTCCATCTTGATCCGAGGCCTTCCGGACCCGGTCTGTCTAGGGGCTGCTCCGCACTCAATTGCCGCATCCAGATCCGGCGAGCGGTACGGTGGGTTTTCGCCAAGCCGGGACCGTACCCTCTCGCCCTACTTCGTGCGCATGTCTAGGTGTACCAGTTGCTGTAGGTGGGCAGCGCTTTTGAGGGGGTGCGCCCTGGGTCTCCGCTGTGGCCGGGGATGTCTTGTTCCACAAGGAATGACAATAACGCAATCACGTCTGGTTCAGCACTTTAAAGTGAGCATCCCCCAAAACACACTGATAACTCCCCAGTGAGAGTCAATAATGGACACACCCCAGGAGGGAATGAAACCAGGACCAAGTGCGGGTGAAGATAAAAAGTAAAGTTTATCCAAAACCAAATAAGGCAAGCAGAGAACTCTTCAAACTCCGAGAGCGCTCTGCCCAAACATCAGAAAAAACACATTATATTACAGAATCACGCCATCTATGACGTGGGCTATAGGGGATACATTAAATTGAAATCATTGGACGAAGGGAACAGGACTGTATCCATTCTGTAGGGGTGGTGCTCCAAGATTGGCTGGCATGGAACTGGTTACTTCACGGGGTGCATGGGTCAGCTGGGCTCATCTGGTTGAGGTGCAAGGTCAGGCGATGTCCAAATCGTGAAGATATACACTACTTAACGATTACCCTTGTGGCCACACATACCTTGACATTACATACGCATTTTGACATGCAAGAATGATAGTACTAGACATCTGACCTGGACGATAAAAGTGAGACGACATGTGAATGGGGCCCCTGAGGGACCCTCGGATGTGGAAACAAGGCACAGTCACCACACATGAATAGATACGCCAGACACGAGGTTGTGTTCCCAAAATCTAGGGTTTATTGCAATACAAAATAGTCCCAGTTGGCCAAGTGGTCCCACGCCCCGCGACGTGTGTCTAACAGACCTCGGGGACGCAAGAGAGTGCGAGACGTACATCGGTTACATATATACAAACGGAACATCTTACAATCAGTAATGGCACATCTGATGCCGCCCCCAATTCATTTCCCTTTGAATTAGAGGCGATGATTGACCAGTGTGACAAATATGACACCTTAGACCACCATATTTAGTAACAGTTTGCAATCTCCAGTTTTACAGACACCATTCCTTGTTTGCGAGAACACAGCGTTTCTGTTTTACATGGGCAAGATGCGCGTTGGAGACTGGCCCATACTAGGCCTCACTATCTCTAAGTTTCGATTCTCGCTCTAGAAGTCAGTCCGCTCTCCGGGGCCTCACTGGGCTCAGAAAGGGGGGCCATAAAGAAGATCATAATTCAACTCTTTAAATGCTAGTTTCGTACATTGCTATTCTTTCAGGAGTCTCGCTGGCATTTGTGTACTGATTAAATGCCTTGCTCCCTGTCTTCAAGGATACGTGAGGGAGGGAATCAGGCATTTCTGTCTGGCTCTCCAGTGTAATGTTTCAACATGTTTCTTAGCCTTGGACCATTGAAGCAAAATAATGTCTACAGAAAAGCAGTTTTACATGAGGCAAAGTGGCAACGTTAGAGAGAGCAGAGAGAGAAAACAAAATGGCGATTCTGGTCATCTTAAAATGGCTTCACCCTAATTAAACTAATAGCTACGTGATAACTAATGACTAATGAATATATATTCTTACACTGTAAATTAGGCGGTTGGTCTTCGGCCAACCAATTATCATTCATTTCCGGACCCTCAAGGGGTGTTTGGTTTTTCTGGACTGACAAACCCTCCTCTTGGCCGTAAGCCAAACATCTCATCCATACATTGCATCCTCCTCCGACCAAGTATTTGGATTAGATTCGGAATCTGATTCAAATTCAGACTCATGTACACTTGTTGTCTCCTCGTTATTATTATCAATATCAATTGCCATGAATTCTTTAATGGTTTCAGATTCATTACTATGGTGAGTGCTTGGTTTAGTAATGTTTTTCGTTTCATCATTTGTACACACTTTCGCTAATTTCAGTACATATTATGGGGAGACAATGTATGCAACAACAACATGTCACAAATATTCCTAGGATTGCTACTAGGATTGCAAATAGTTGCCATCCCCAGGATCGGAACACTTCCCAGAACCAGGAGCTTATGTTCAATTCCCAACCGCCTTCAGGGGGGTGAAGATCAGAACTTAACACATGCAATTTTCTTATCGCCTCAAAGATCGTGGGGGAGGAGTCACTTACAAATACACAATACGCTGATCCCACGATTTTGCAAACACCGCCGCAATCAACTAAGATTATATCAAGGATCATTCTATTTTGTAGTGACATTAATCTAATTCCTTTTTCTTCAAGAGTCATATTATATAATATATCAGTGGTTCCATTTATTGTTTCTTCTAATATCCTAGACAGTCGTCTTATGTTATAAGAGTTTATCGCCTGGCCCCAAAATGGTATGAATGATTTTGCTATGTCCTCTACAATCAACCCGTCTTCAATATTACGGCGAGGTTGTGACCTGGTCAATTTGGTTATGTCTGATGTTTTTAAAAGAAACACCCCAGGGAACAGAAATCCCAAATAGCACGTACCTCCCCAGTTCCTAGGTAACCAAGGATATGCTTTTTCCCCACATTTGAAATACACAGGATCTCCCACATATATTGGTTCCACTTCTTTATCAAGGAATGCTATATTCCTGATTCTGGTTAATGTTCCTACTTGGAAAGAACCCTTTTTCCTTAAACAGAATGGGACAGAATGAGGGTTATAATTCACTGTATATGCAGGGGGTTCTGCATCCTTATTCCCCTGTGGGTTCATGTGGAACGTGATCACAGAAGTTTTATAAGGTACAGACAATCTATGCTGTGGCATTATTGCTGGTGTAATTAATTGTCTTTTGTGGAACATGGAGAAACCCACCGGTTTCATAATCACTTCCTCGAATTCATTCATATTTGTTTTATCTAGTTGACCAGTTTCACTTTCGTTCCATTTCCTATAATATAGGGCACTCAGAGAAGCATAACATACAGAAGTTAAGGGCAGGGGCTGTACATACCATCCTATTCCCTGATCACCATGCTGCGGCAGGTGGGCACAAACCCAACAATTATTTTTTCTTAGGATTGAGTGTGTCATATTCATTATTAACAGCAATGTGTTGTTCCCATATCCTTCCTTATTTTTCTCTTCCATTGGGGACAAGGTATAGGAAATCACATGGACTGGGCTTTCCGTTGTGGAAATGTTCATCATGGGCAAAAGTACTTCAAGAGGGTGCATTTCCTCTAGGTACCATAACACTGTTATGGTCAACACTGGGGCTAATAAACTCATTATGCACATTACTATGGTTAGACCCAGCATACAATTGTTTTTACCATGTTATTTTTTCACCTTATTATGTACTACGTTTAACTCGCTATCAGCATTGGTGCAAGAGGAGGCATTCGCTGGTTCCCACATTCTTCTCTCGTCCTTCTTCTTCCGCTGTGCTCGTCGTGAACATCTCTTGTTCATGTGCTTCTTAGGATGTTGGAAAAAGTTCAATCAATGTCTACAGTTTTTTTTTTCTTTGCCAGTTTGCTATCTGCCTGGATTGCTTTTTTCACTTGGCAAGGCCTTCGTGCATTTTGCACATTGCTCTACAATTTCAGAGCAGTTGCCTTTGTACCACGTGCACCCCTCTTATTCACTCGGGTTCCTGACACATGGATTTAGCACCAAGGAGTTGCGTTTCGTGAGCTGTCTAACTTGCACAACTCTTACGCCACCCTCCTCTAGGACTCCGGTTCCCACTTCATCCGAAAATAGGAAAGAGACAAGAAATTCACCAAGAGATGAAAAATGTGATCACTCCTTCTTTCTGCTCCATAGGTTGTACCGATTTGCTCCTGGTACCGTGTGATCAACAAATAGTGCGAGTGCATTTCCGGTCTCGAGTTTGGAGTCAGCCTGGGGCACAATGGCAGATGATGATGGGTGCCCAGGCGACAATGCAGGCTGTGACGCAACAGAAGATGGTGGGTGCCACAGAGGTATGTGCTTGATGTCAGCCAGCAGAGATGCAGAATCTGCTGGACAACGTTGAGGCACTCTTTGCTCTTCCGTTTTTATAGCAATCTCATCAGGCTTTGTTTCAGGATCAGGCAGTTTCTGTGGCAAGGGGCTGGCAATGGCATTTTTCGTTTCTGGAACCGCTGTTATCTCATTCTGGTCTTTGTCCCGATCAGTTGACGTGTCGAATGGCGATGGGACTTTCTTGGCGTGCGTGGCATTAATCCACGCCTTGCGTCCATCCACGCGCGCAATGCTGTCTGCGTGGTAAAAGTACCCGGTAGGGCCCACACCACCTGGGTGCTAGCGATGTTTTCTGCTCATAATTTCTGATGAGCACCCAGGTTCCGGGCTCTAATGCATGTCCTGGGCCAGTATACCGCACCGGTAATGCCTCCTGCACCTGCTGATGAATCAAACGCAGTTTTTTTTCCTAACCAATTACAATAAATGCTGAGTACAGGGTATTCTACCTCTCTCATTCTTTTAGGCTGAGGTGCGCACCACACATTCGCTGGTCTCCCCATTATGATCTCATAGGGGGAGAGCCCAGTTCTGGCCTGCACTGACGTTCGCATGCACAGTAACGCTATTGCATCTACCCAGCTTAATTTGCTACCTGCACAGATCTTACTGATTATGGATTTCAAAATTCCGTTATGCCGTTCAACAAGACCGGCCGAACTCGGATGTCTTGAACTATGGAATCTTTTATTGATCTGTAATCCTGCACAAATCTGCAGTATCACTGCAGCCAAAAAGTGCGGACCATTGTCCGACCATATTACACGGGGCAGACCAAAGTGAGAGAAATCCTCTTTTAGCATTACCTTTGCCGTGCTCATGGCTCTGCAATCTTTCAAGGGATATGCTTCTACCCATTTGCTAAATGCACATATGATCACCAGAACGTATTTCAGATTTTGGCATCTCTCCATCTCTATGAAGTCAAAGTGAATCACTTCGAATGGCATAGAGGGAGGTCCGAAACTTCCTGTTGGAGTCACTGTTCCTTTTCCCACATTATGCTGTAGGCACGTGATGCAGTTTTGCACCAGCCTCTCGGCATTCTTTTTTATGAGTGGATTTTCCCAGACCGTGGCTAAATGTTGGACTATTTTCTTCGCAAAGATGTGTGTGGGACTGTGAGCCATTGTAACCATTGCATTTACATACGCATTTGGCAACATTTTTTGTGTCCACCCAGCAACCCCCCAAATCCAGTTCTGCAGAGCCCTTGGCCCATCCCTGTATTTCGTCGGAGGTAGCTTCCGCCTGCATTTCTTTAACAGTCACAATTCCATTTTCTATCATGCAGGGCACTTCCTCCGATTGTACTGTCAACATTTTTGTACTCAAATCAGTAGCAGTCTGTTTCACAATCTTGTCTGCAAATGCGTTTCCTTCTCCCACTTTACATGTCACCTTTTTATGCGCCTCGCATTTCACTATTGCCAGGTGCTTTGGAAACGTAAGTGCAGACAGTAATTGCACAATCAGAGAGCCATGTTGAATTCTAGCCCCATGGGATGTTAAGAAACCTCTCTCGGCACATAATCGGCCAAAATTATGAACTACGCCAAAGGCGTACTGGCTATCAGTATAGATATTTACGCTCAAGTTCTCTGAAATTTCACAAGCTCTTGTTAAAGCAATTATCTCTGCTGTTTGGGCGGAGTTATAAGGAATTCTTTTACTCTCCACAACACTTTTTGATGTCGTAACAGCATATGCGGCAGTTGATGTGCCGTCAGGTAGTTTAAAACAGGAGCCGTCACAAAACAGTTCCCCATCTGGTTCCTTTAGTGGTGTGTCACTAAAATCAATTCTCCCTTTTGTTTCTTCCTCAGTAACCATTAGGCAATCATAGGGAGGCAATTCAGTCCCACCACTGTTTTCCCCAGGCATTGGCATTAATTCTGCTGGATTCAAAGTGATACACCTCATAATTTGGATGTTGGGCGCAAACAATAAAATTTCATATCTAGTCAATCTAACAGAGGTGAGGTGTTGTGTCTGTGTTCTATTGAGTAGAACATCTATGGCATATGGCACCATCAAAATTAAGGTGTGCCCCAAAACCATCCCTTCTGTTTGTTTCACTGAGGCAGCAGCCGCTGCAACAGCTTGCAAACATTGTGGTAGTGCGCGCGCTACAGGGTCCAGCGCAGAAGAAAAATAGCCGCACAGCCTATTTCTTCCACCTTGTTCCTGTGTGTAGACAGACAACGCGCATCCTTCGTTCTCATGCACAAATAGCCTAAAAACTTTTTCATAATTCGGTGTGCCCAAAACTGGAGCAGAACTCAAAATGGTTTTTAGCAAATGAAATGCTTTCTGACATTCTTCATTCCACTGCAAAGGCATCACAGCATCCTTTTTTGATAATTCCACCATTGGTTTCACAATTAAAGCGAAGTTCATAACCCATTGACGACAATAAGAAGCCATCCCTATTATCGCTCTCACACCTTTCTGTGTTGTTGGAATAGGCATACCAGAAATACTCTTTATTCTCTCTGGTGTTAATCTTCTCCCTTCCTTTGAGAGTAGGTAACCCAAATAAGCTACTTCTTTCTGACAGTACTGGAATTTCTTTAGGCTTGCTTTATGGCCATGCGTGGCTAGATGAGTCAATAATAGAACAGTACCTTTTTTACATATCTCCTCCGTGTCAGCAGCGATTAGTAAATCGTCAATGTATTGTAACAATACACAGTCTGCTGGTAATTCTAACATGTCCAACTGCTCTTTCAACGCTCTACTGTATATGCTCGGACTTTCAGTATAGCTTTGTGGAATGCGTGTGAATGTGAATGATCGTCCTCCTAAAGTGAAGGCAAATAAATATCTGCTTTCTTTGTGTACTGGAATGCTGAAGAAAGTGTTTTTCAAATCAATAACACTAAAGTATTCTGCCGAAGCAGGGATCATTGTCAAGATCGTAGTGACGTCTGGCACTAACGGGAATTGGGGATCTACAACTTTGTTCAGTGCACGGAGATCAATTATGAAACGGTGCGGTACCTCGTTACCCCCTTTCTTGTACACGGGAAGAATGGGGCTGTTACATACACTACCTGTAATCTCTTCAATCACTCCCAATTTCACCAAATCAGAAACAATACTTTTCAATCCTTTTTCTCCTTCTGCTGAAATTTTATACTGCGGAATACACAGTAGCGTTATTCCTTCTTTCAATGTAATTTTTACTGGCTCTATTTTCAAACATCCCACATTATTGTCATTCACGGCCCAAATGCAAGTTGGCACTGTACTCAATTCCCCTGTTAAGGGTTCCGCCATAAATTCAGAAGTCGGCATACTCTGGGGAGAAATTGTCAAAAATACCCCATCTGGTGTACAATGGTTAACTGCGCTTAGTTTTTTCAATAGATTCAATCCTAAAAGATTCTCCCCACAATGCTCTGTTAAAAGAAATGGACAATGTTCAGTAAAAGGCCCTATTGTCACTGCCACTGATTTGGATTTGGGCTTTATTACTGGGGTAACTGCGAACCCTACTGAGATATTTTTTCGCCCTGACAGAGGTGTTTCTGGAACCAAGTGCTGATCTATTGAGCACTTTTGTGCCCCCGTATCTACGAGGAATCTATACTCTTCATTCCCGATTTTCATCTCTACGTAGGGTCCTTTCTGATTCACGGGAATATACACTGGTTCCGACCCCTGTCCTGGGCTGTCCTATTGGGGGAAACAACACGTCATCCGATGTGTAGTCACCACTGTTATTATAGTATGCACCTGTCTGGTTATCAAAAATGTTCCCCCTCTCCCTCTGTTTCCTGTCTGTACAACCTGCTGATTTTGACTTTGCGTAATTTGATTCGAAGCCTAGCCTTGATTCTGTGCACCATTCCCTTGATCATTCTGATGCTGCTGCATATGATTTCTGTTGTGACCATTTGTTCCCATATGCCCTCTGTGAGGCCTTCTCTGACTATATCCGCCTATATTTTGCAAATGCGGACATTGTGCCGGCCAGTGTCCTTCCTCTCTGCAGTATGCACATTGATTTAATCCCAAAGGCCCTCCATGCATATTAGAATTTCCCCTACTCTGTGCATTTCCCCTTCCCCTGTGGTGTCCTACTATCTGTTGAAGTAACACCTGTGTTTTCAAGTTTGTTCTATCCTTTGCTTCTCTTTCCTTCTCGGTATTTAACCGGTTCTCATAATATTGGGCCATATGTAATACTTCTCCTAGCGTTTTTGCTTGCCATGCACTTTCTGAAGTCATTCACAAATTTTGAATCGGAAGTATTAATCCCCTCACATATTTATCCACAAATAGCCTTTTCCCTGCTTCCGTACTCACATCCTGCCCACTGAAATCTGTAAATATATCTTCGAATCTGTTGAAATAATCTGTGGACAACTTGTCTTTACCTTGAACACACGCCGTCATCTTGTCCCATTGAATTTTTTTCCATGGGACCAATTCTTTTAACTTCAGTACTATTCGTGCTGGTAATGCTAACATATTCGCCCCTGGCTGTGCACCCACTGCTTTATTTTTATCTTCCAGTATTAAATTTTCCCACGTGGCGCCATAAGCCGTCTCATCATCTACCTTTCTTATTTGTTTCCATATATCCGCTGGCAAAGTTACGGGGAATATTAGATCTATATCACCCATCGTGAACACTGAAGATTGCAATAAAGACTCCACTTATTTATAAAAACCCGATGGATTTTTTCGTATGTCATGGATTGTCTGTTTTATATTATTCACTTCCTGTCTAGAGAAAGGGACGTGCACATATTGGGCTGTGTAATATGCTGGGATTACCACAGGTGGCGCACTGCCTACTGCGGGAGTCTCTACCTTCGGTACAAAGGTAGGGTGCACTTCTCTCATGGGGAAAGCCACATTCACTATTCCTCCCCCCTCTCTCATATGCAACAATATTCCCAAGTCGAGGGATAAGGTTGTCTCTCCTGTTCCCCGTTCCATCGCTCTCTTATATACCGCCAACAATTCAGGAGGGCTCACCTTTTCCTCACTTATATCTTTGTTTATCAAATATTCAACCATCGTTTGTAACGCTCTCCTTTTCATTGCTAAAGTGTATTCATCAAATATTCCATGTATTTCCATTGTGGGAATACTGGGATCTGAAATCCATTTATGTGCCACCCGTACACATACTTTTAGCTCCGCACTAATTTGCGCTGCTGGTGACATAAATCGCTGCTTTCTACCCCTCTCAATATTCTTTCTCTTATTCCCCGGTGTGGCGAATACTTCAGAATACTCTTCATTCAATTCATTCTTAATTTCAAACAGTCGCTTCACGTGCTCTTCTATTTCTTCATCTCTCCCTCTACAACGGGCTAATGCATTTAAATTCAACAATCGTTGCGGTGGTAACTTCCCAATTAATTTTTTCCATTGTCCCGACAAATATTCCCCCATGCATTCAAACAATACCTGTCTTTCGTTGTTTCTTCTGAAGTCATATAGGGACGCTAGCGTGGATACCTCATCATTATTGTCTATATACATTTCCGCCTGTTCTTGTAGCACACGCTTTCTCTCCTTACTGATCACGCTGCGAGTTACTCTCGTACATTCATTCTGCTCAATTCCACTCATGAGAGGGGCAGTCGGGACAGTGGCACACTCTTGATCAGGAGGTGCTGTGGGATGTTTTTACCAATGCATCTGAGCCCTACCTCAAAAACTGTGCAGTACTGGCATTGAAAACATCATGATGGCCAGAGCTTCCCAGAAAATGCCCAGGGAAATGCATGAAGAATAGGCTGCCGCCCATTTTTGCCGATGTTATGGGCACAGAAGGGCACTGCCTAAAACCCCATTGGACTACCCACACAGTAGCCTGAAACCATTGGGAATGGCAATGCTGATTGCCAAGAGCAACCTAGAATTGTGGGGAATTCATTTTCTTAAATCCCAAAAATGGGTGCATTACCAGTACTCACCACTATCAGAAAGCCGGCGTTTTAAAACAACACCAGACTTTTTTTTTGTGTAAAACTGAATAAATGAACCCAAAGCAGGCCAAAGAAAGACTTACTGAGGGGTGGATACAATGTAAAGTTATATTCTGAAGTGACTTGAAGGTTTATAACAAGATTGGCTGAGCTGTGGATTTCAGCAGTTTAAGTAAATTTGGACAGAAAGACGCTAAAAATCTAAATGTTTAAAAGAAATGAGTGACCTACTTGGAGTGTCACATAGGTTTCAATTGTTTAAATGTCATAGTTTTAAACTTAGAATCAGCATTCTAGCTGCATATGTAAAAATGGTTAGTTTTATTTGAATGCAGAAAACTGGGTAACTAAAAGTGACATTAGCTGGGGCCTGGCTTAAGGAACTGAATTCTGCCCACCAGCTACCCCCGACAGGAGTTGAGACTTGCACAACAGCTGTGTTCCCAGGCTTAGCTGCCTTTTGCTGTTCCCACCAAAAGGGATATGACACTTCTCTGATTGAATTACCTGGGCTCTGCAGGAAATTGAACAAAGCCCTGTCCTGACTCAGGCAAATGTTTTATTGGTGGGAGTCGTAAATGTGGCTTCCTCCTGGAAGGAAAGGGGAGGAGCACTGCCTGTGAGAGCAAGCTGGTTTGGCAGAACTGGAAAAACCAGATATTCAACCTTGTGCTGGGGGGAAACCACACCCCTTTGGGGCCAGAACATAACTCTAAAAAGATGGATCATTCATAGAGCGGACTTGTGAACATTTTATAAATGATATCATAATTCTTGTGATTTTTCTGCCCACATTTTAAGAGGTTTTTACAACCGGTGGTATGATCTGGGGGCAAGCTAGCAGTTAAGAGGGTATTACTTAAAATGTATGCATGTTAAAAATCTGACACTTCATCAATTAATGTCCATACTCCTTGCGCACATGTGTGTAAATTTGGGTTAATGTCCGATATTGCAAAACCAGTTAAAAAGTGCAAATGTTGCCATTTCTCAATGCAAGCTCTCAGGAAGAGCAGTTTTGGACAGGGTATACCCCCTGTGATATGTGATGGGTGCATGTAATTTTAAACAAATTTGTACCTGTGCAAATGTGTCTTTTTGATCAAATATAGATTGTGTGCAATTTGACAGGGGAGTGTCCTTTCTGAAAGCCATTAAATGACATCATTCTGACACACAATCCTGCTCTCCAGTGAGAACGCAAAGAATTCTCCAACCTATCAGAACTCTGAAGGGGTTGGGCCTAGAAAGCTAGCCTCTCCACCCACTTTCAAAACACATAAAAGCAGACAGTCAGGACAGATAGGGACATTCAATTCCATTTGCTGCAACGCGCTCTGCCGGACCACACAACATCCAGAAGATACTAGATTCAACACTTAGACTTTAAAACTCCAAAGAACTTGATTCAGAACTCAAAGCAAGGGCCTAAACCCACAAACTGAGAACTCTTCTCAGTGGGCCTCAGCATCCAGCAAACCTAACAGCGATAGCAGCATCCAGGAGCCATGCAGATCAGCGCTGGGTCCAGAGAAAGCTGTGCAGAAAGATCCAGAAGCTGTGCTGTACCCAGAGAAAGCAGAGCAGTATCCAGAACCAGAGGCAGAGCAGAGCTGACCCAGACCGCTGTTCGCAGAACTAGAGAGCTGACCCAGACGCTGTGCGCAGAAACCGTCCATGGCGAGTGAAGAAAACCTGTTGACCAGATCCGTGGCGAGGCCCATTTATTTCAAAAATATATTGTGAGTACCTAGCAGAACTGTGCAGAACCAATCTCTTAGTTAAAATAATATAATTCAATCTATTTTAATCTAACCAGAACTGTCTCCTAACTGTCACCTGTCTTTTGCAAAGCTGTCACCTTTCATTTCTAGTTGCAAGCTGTAACTTGTCACTTTGAACTTTTAAAATTTCAAATCTGAAAAACGACCTTTACCATATCGCTCATATCTCCGTGACCGTTTGTCTTAGAGACTTGCAGTAACTTTCCTCTGAATGCTGGGAATCTTGGCTTTTCAACGAACCTAGAACCGCATTCCTACTCCCTATACTTTTGCCGCAATCGCGAAAAACGCACTCGCGAATTTGCCACGATTTGCAAATTTCTCCACGTGTGAAAACAGCAGCTTCCTTGCTTTCATTTGCCAAAAATTCGTTTAACCTGCCAATCATTCCGAGAACATTGCTAAAGTAAGCCTGCACTAATTTAAACCAACTAATCCTCAACCTGAACCTCCTGAAGGGAATTAAAAGCATTTTCATCATATTTCTCACTGCATTGTCACCATATTAAAAGCATTTTGACCCTGTGTAAAACTCATATCTATTCTCCTCTAAGCTTGCTGGGAAACTGGAACTCTGTATTACATTGTGATTGTATACCTGAACCGTGTGCTCTTCCTTCCATCTCCTTACATTGTATAGGGGGGGTGAATTGCCACAAAGGGAAAGTGATTACCTTGTCTTTTGTGAAACCATATCAGTTTATCTTCTATACTGCATTTCATTCATTCAACCTTGCATTTCCTTGAACCCTATAAAGCATTCTCTACCACATTATTCTTCTGTCCCTATTTACCAGTGTGCTACCTTATCCATTTCATGTCAACTCCTTAGTGATTATAAAGAAGTGGGCTAGTGCCAGATTCTCCGTTGTTAATCTTTATCATTTCAGATTAAGTGTGATATTCAATTATTAATTTACTATAAAGTGTGATATATATATATATTGTTTAAATTCTCAAATGAACCTTTTAACTTGCAAAACAGAACTACTTCTTGGCTCAGTGGGGTCAGGGGGATTCCAAGAGAGGGGTGTTATATAGGGGTAGTCATCCAGAACGCATGAACTGGACATAAAGATATATCAATAAGGGTTTCCATTCAGTATCCCAGACTAGGCATTGACTTAGCTGTAGTGTTGAATTGAATCCTCTTACAAATTGAGGGCTCGTAGCCGGGGATTCCGGATTAGATCTATCACTTGTGCAGATTAATACAGTGTGCCAGCTGACCAGATATACATATCCGGTCGGATCACCACGCTGTGTTACGCTGTAAAGCACTCCTCAAAGGAACGCTCTAAGGAAAAGGTCTGTTTTGCAAAAATAAAATACAAACTTCTGTAAGTCAGGAAGGAACTCAAATTCCAGAATGACGACCTTGGTAGATATGAAAATAGCCAGAGAGAACTTCTTACATAAGCTATTTGTGAGAGGTGAGTGGACTCATCAGGACCAGGCGGTCTGGTTGCAAGCAATCGCACCCCAGATCACGGAAACAGGGTCAGATATATAGAGAGACCAGGGTCCCTTACATGTGGCCCTGAGTGAACTATATATGTCCTCTAAGGCCAAGGATGAGCACAACAAGATTTCCAGGGTAACGGCATATTTATATTTACATATGGGAGCCATGCAGGACAAATGTGCTGAAGGCCAAGATCTGGCGAGTAGGCAACTGCTGGCATTACAGAAAGCCCAATCTGATCTGGACTCTTCTGAGCAGAGGCTGCAGAGGAGCCAGGAGTCAGAAAATGATAGTAGGCAGTATATCATTAAAATAAAAGAGGACATGGATATACTGCAACAGGAAAAGGCTGACCAGGATACTAGATTTCTGGCCCTGCAGAAGGGGCACCAAGACAGTTTGGACTCCTTACTGCAGAGCCAGAAAAAGCTGGAGCAACAATTAGACTTTAACAGGGAATGCCCACTGTATATGTGGATGGATGCTCTTACCATGTTGACAACGATGGGGAGAAAGAACTGGTGGCTGGCGCAGGGAATGCATGGGTGAATGAGTCCCCAGAACCCTCCACTGGATACAAAATTGGTCCCCGAAGTAGTCAGGTGGCAGAATTGATGGCTGTGCCTCAGGCCATCCTCACTGCTGTTCAGCATCAACTCCACGAACTGGTCATAATCACAGATTCGGATTATGTACGGAACGGGTTCGTGGAGCACCTGGTTAATTGGAAAACCAGAGGCATGTTATGTGCTAAAAACAAACCCTTGAAACATGGGAAGTTGGTCCAAAACATTGATGATCTGGTCACCTCGAAGGGAATGACCATCTATTGGAAGAAGATCAAGGGTCATTCCAAAGTAGAGGGACCAGACAAAACTGGAAATGACTTAGCTGATCAGCTGGCCAAAACCGGGGCCATCCAAGGGGATCCAATTGAGATTGAGTCCCTGTTGGGGGAAATCCAGGTCACTGCTATCACTAGGTCCCAGACAAATGCTCACAACGACCTTTCAAATGCACAATGGAGTAAGGAGACCCTTGATGCTGATTTGATTACCGCTCAGAAGGGGGATCCAATTATTGGTAAGTTTTACCAACACCTTGAGGACCCTGAGAACTTTCCCCTGACGGATACCGATTATATTGGGAAAGAGGACCTAAGAGTGTTGATGAAATGTCCAAAAATGTTCCGAATCCAAGACGGTTTGCTGGTAAGGAAATCCAAAGCTGGCCACGATCAGTGGGTGGTTCCTACCTCATTCCGAAGCCTGATGTTAAGTCACGCCCATGATGCGGCCACCGCCGGTCATAGGGGGTTTCACACAACACTGGAAATCTTAAGAGAGGTTGCATACTGGCCACACATGGGGCAGGACCTTGACCAATACTTGAAGGGGTGTCTTGTGTGTGCGCAATTTCAGCCGACGTCCCTCACACACCGCGCGCCTCTCCAAAAGCGGGGGATGACACTGCCATGGTCAGATTTGCAAATCGACTTTGTAGGCCCTGTGATTCGCTCGTCTAGAGGAAACAAGTACATGTTGACCGTTACATGCTTGTTTACCAAGTGGGTGGAATGTCTCCCAGCCCCAAATTGCAAGGCAGAAACTGCAGCTTCCCTGATGATTAACCACATCTTTTCCCGTTTCGGTCTACCTCAAAGGATTGAGTCAGACAGGGGTAGCCACTTCACCAGTGAAGTAATGACAAAGATGTGGGAGATACTGGGGGTCAAAAGGAAGTTACATATTGCTTACCGACCAGCTTCTTCTGGGGCAGTAGAGAGATATAACCGAACCATTGTGAGCATATTAAAGAAGTTTGTGGCAGATTCTGGGCCAAGTTGGGATATCTGATTACCTCTGGTCCTAATGGCCATCAGATCTACCCCTTCATCTGCAACCAAAATGTCACCATTTGAATTGATGACTGGGCGCAAGATGGTGCTTCCTCAGCATTTGCTCTACAGGACCCAAGAGCAGACACTGATAAATGCCTCCACAACTCATGAGTATGTGGAGAATTTAAGGAAACACCTTCAACATGCTTTTGCTTATGTTCAGCGGAATCTAGAAAGATCACCTGATAGCATGAAGACCCACTATGACCTGAAGACTTCCAGGAAGGAATATCAGGTGGGGGACTGGGTCGATCTATACAATTTCCAAAGGAACCAGGCCAAACAGCGAACATTTTTGCCTACATGGAAGGGACCCTTTGAGATTATAGACAAGATCTCCCCTGTGGCCTACAAGATCCGCATCCCCAAAGGCGGTTTGGCAGAGGGGGAAGACAAGTGGGTCCACATTAACCAGTTGAAGTGTTGCCATCCCAGGCACACTCTGCAACAACTGGAGGAATCCTCTGGAATCCTAGAGGGTACTGTCTCAGATTAATTCATTACTAACTTAAAAGATCCTAAATATCGCCTATCAAATTCTGAGTTTCTCAATGTGGGTGTTTTCATTTTTGAATGCAAAAAGAAATGTGCATGTTCATATGTTTTGACTATAAATTTATATGCCACCCCACTATATCAATGGTGGGGGAAAAATGTCTATGAATAGGTATTGCCGCTCTTCCTTTGTCGTCCTAGGAGAAGGAAAACCTGCAGGCTGGCCAAGGAGGACGATCCGGAGACCGGGAGCAGAGACGCAAGGGGCCCAGTGTACCGCCCAATATTCCCATCGGGACCGGCGAGGAGAACCAATCGATCAGTACCGGAAGGAGGAAAAGATGCTGAACTGTGCCATCTATTGGAAGAAGATGAGGAAACATCCCAGGTCTTGCGAGTTCCATCAGTGAAACAGAATGGCCATCGCAAGAGGGGGGCTTGTGGGATGTTTTTACCCATGCATCCGAGCCCTACCTCAAAAACTGTGCAGTACTGGCATTGAAAACATCATGATGGCCAGAGCTTCCCAGAAAATGCCCAGGGAAATGCATGAAGAATAGGCTGCTGCCCATTTTTGCCGATGTTATGGGCACAGAAGTGCACTGCCTAAAACCCCATTGGACTACCCACACAGTAGCCTGAAACCATTGGGAATGGCAATGCTGATTGCCAAGAGCAACCTAGAATTGTGGGGAATTCATTTTCTTAAGTCCCAAAAATGGGTGCATTACCAGTACTCACCACTATCAGAAAGCCGGCGTTTTAAAACAACACCAGACTTTTTTTTGTGTAAAACTGAATAAATGAACCCAAAGCAGGCCAAAGAAAGACTTACTGAGGGGTGGATACAATGTAAAGTTATATTCTGAAGTGACTTGAAGGTTTATAACAAGACTGGCTGAGCTGTGGATTTCAGCAGTTTAAGTAATTTTGGACTGAAAGACACTAAAAATCTAAATGTTTAAAAGAAATGAGTGACCTACTTTGAGTGTCACATAGGTTTCAATTGTTTAAATGTCATAGTTTTAAACTTAGAATCAGCATTCTAGCTGCATATGTAAAAATGGTTAGTTTTATTTGAATGCAGAAAACTGGGTAACTAAAAGTGACATTAGCTGGGGCATGGCTTAAGGAACTGAATTCTGCCCACCAGCTACCCCCGACAGGAGTTGAGACTTGCACAACAGCTGTGTTCCCAGGCCTAGCTGCCTTTTGCTGTTCCCACCAAAAGGGATATGACACTTCTCTGATTGAATTACCTGGGCTCTGCAGGAAATTGAACAAAGCCCTGTCCTGACTCAGGCAAATGTTTTATTGGTGGGAGTCGTAAATGTGGCTTCCTCCTGGAAGGAAAGGGGAGGAGCACTGCCTGTGAGAGCAAGCTGGCTTGGCAGAACTGGAAAAACCAGAAATTCAACCTTGTGCTGGGGGGAAACCACACCCCTTTGGGGCCAGAACATAACTCTAAAAAGATGGATCATTCATAGAGCGGACTTGTGAACATTTTATAAATGATACCATAATTCTTGTGATTTTTCTGCCCACATTTTAAGAGGTTTTTACAACCGGTGGTATGATCTGGGGCAAGCTAGCAGTTAAGAGGGTATTACTTAAAATGTATGCATGTTAAAAATCTGACACTTCATCAATTAATGTCCATACTCCTTGCGCACATGTGTGTAAATTTGGGTTAATGTCCGATATTGCAAAACCAGTTAAAAAGTGCAAATGTTGCCATTTCTCAATGCAAGCTCTCAGGAAGAGCAGATTTGAACAGGGTATACCTCCTGTGATATGTGATGGGTGCATGTAATTTTAAACAAATGTGTACCTGTGCAAATATGTCTTTTTGATCAAATATAGATTGTGTGCAATTTGACAGGGGAGTGTCCTTTCTGAAAGCCATTAAATGACATCATTCTGACACACAATCCTGCTCTCCAGTGAGAACGCAAAGAATTCTCCAACCTATCAGAACTCTGAAGGGGTTGGGCCTAGAAAGCTAGCCTCTCCACCCACTTTCAAAACACATAAAAGCAGGCAGTCAGGACAGATAGGGACATTCAATTCCATTTGCTGCAACGCGCTCTGCCAGACCACACAACATCCAGAAGATACTAGATTCAACACTTAGACTTTAAAACTCCAAAGAACTTGATTCAGAACTCAAAGCAAGGGCCTAAACCCACAAACTGAGAACTCTTCTCAGTGGGGCTCAGCATCCAGCAAACCTAACAGCGATAGCAGCATCCAGGAGCCGTGCAGATCAGCGCTGGGTCCAGAGAAAGCTGTGCAGAAAGATCCAGAAGCAGTGCTGTACCCAGAGAAAGCAGAGCAGTATCCAGAACCAGAGGCAGAGCAGAGCTGACCCAGACCGCTGTTCGCAGAACTAGAGAGCTGACCCAGACGCTGTGCGCAGAAACCGTCCATGGCGAGTGAAGAAAACCTGTTGACCAGATCCGTGGCGAGGCCCATTTATTTCAAAAATATATTGTGAGTACCTAGCAGAACTGTGCAGAACCAATCTCTTAGTTAAAATAATATAATTCAATCTATTCTAATCTAACCAGAACTGTCTCCTAACTGTCACCTGTCTTTTGCAAAGCTGTCACCTGTCATTTCTAGTTGCAAGCTGTAACTTGTCACTTTGAACTTTTAAAATTTCAAATCTGAAAAACGACCTTTACCATATCGCTCATATCTCTGTGACCGTTTGTCTTAGAGACTTGCAGTAACTTTCCTCTGAAAGCTGGGAATCTTGGCTTTTCAACGTACCTAGAACCGCATTCCTACTCCCTATACCTTTGCCGCAATCGCGAAAAACGCACTCGCGAATTTTTCCACGATTTGCAAATTTCTCCACGTGTGAAAACAGCAGCTTGCTTGCTTTCATTTGCCAAAAATTCGTTTAACCTGCCAATCATTCCTAGAACATTGCTAAAGTATGCCTGAACTAATTTAAACCAACTAATCCTCAACCTGAACCTCCTGAAGGGAATTAAAAGCATTTTCAGCATATTTCTCTCTGCATTGTCACCATATTAAAAGCATTTTGAGCTTGTGTAAAACTCATATCTATTCTCCTCCAAGCTTGCTGGGAAACAGGAACTCTGTATTACATTGTGATTGTATACCTGAACCGTGTGCTCTTCCTTCCATCTCCTTACATTGTATAGGGGGGGTGAATTGCCACATAGGGAAAGTGATTACCTTGTCTTTTGTGAAACCATTTCAGTTTATCTTCTATACTGCATTTCATTCATTCAACCTTGCATTTCCTTGAACCCTATAAAGCATTCTCTACCACATTATTCTTCTGTCCCTATTTACCAGTGTGCTACCTTATCCATTTCATGTCAACTCCTTAGTGATTATAAAGAAGTGGGCTAGTGCCAGATTCTCCGTTGTTAATCTTTATCATATCAGATTAAGTGTGATATTCAATTATTAATTTATTATAAAGTGTGATATATATATATATATATTGTATAAATTCTCAAATAAACCTTTTAACTTGCAAAACAGAACTACTTCTTGGCTCAGTGAGGTCAGGGGGATTCCAAGAGAGGGGTGTTATATAGGGGTAGTCATCCAGAACGCATGAACTGGACATAAAGATATATCAATAAGGGTTTCCATTCAGTATCCCAGACTAGGCATTGACTTAGCTGTAGTGTTGAATTGAATCCTCTTACAGTGCAGAGTGGGCAGTGAGAGTGGGATCCGTCTGCTGGGGCCGTGGTAATTTGTGAAACACTCGGGGCTGGCTGGCTAGTGGGCAGTGCAGTGTCTGATGTAGACTGTGGCTGTGCTGGTGTTGGGAGGGGCTGAGCAACAGGAGGGGGTTGAGCAGCAGCTACTGCTGTAGTCTTTTTAGTTTCAGTCCTCGGGCCCTGTTTTGTTACAGTTAAGATTCTGTTTATTAATTCGTCCGATGAGTGTAGCTCTCTTTGTGGATATATTTTTTCTATGTTTAATTCATCGCGCCGTCTCGCCTTTCTCAAGCTATTACTCCACTCCTCCTCCTCCTTCTCCTCAGCTTTCTCTGTCTTTGACTTATGCCTGCGCGCCTGTTTCTCTCTACTTCTAAATCGGAGCATTACTTCCCTCCTCCAGTCCCTAAGGATATCAAGTGCTCCAGGGCGTGCTCTTTTACTTATCAACACCTTTTCCAGGTTATCTATACGTTCCATCGCAAAACTCCCATCCCTCGGCCACTGAAGATTTTCCCGTTTTCTGGTTTGCTTATGCCAAGTTTCACAAAACATTATCGCTCCCATACCATACTTTATGTACATATCATAAGCCGGCGTTCCTCCCGGAGGTGCTTCCTGGCCAGTTTCCAAAGATTGCTCACCGCAGCGGAAAAATACCCCAGGCATGTTTTAACCTTACCCTTGGCTAATCAAACTTACTCTGGGTGTTTGATTTTGCAAAATCAACTCTCAACCAATATCAGGATTACTTACAAATCGGGGTACGACTCACCTGATCAATCAATTTGTCTTTTCAAGACACAATTCGTCCGTTTACTGACGCAACCAATGACGTTGTGTCTGCGTATCTCGGCTCTGCCTCATTTCGGGACCCTCGCCTCCTTGTTCACTGGCCAGGGACGTCGATCAGGGATCAGCATTGTGCAGATCTGCAAAGGAGTCTCTCATCGCTTTCGCAGGGGCGCCCCGAACACCTCTTGATCCCGGCTCGATCGCTCCCGTCCTCGCCGTTCTTACCACCTTCCTTATTTAGCAACATACAGGATGGAACAAGTGGGGGAGGGTCCCTATTTGGGCGCCATCTTGAAGGGGCCCCTGAGGGACCCTTGGATGTGGAAACAAGGCACAGTCACCACACACGAATAGATTCGCCAGACACGAGGTTCTGTTCCCAAAATCTAGGGTTTATTGCAATACAAAATAGTCCCAGTTGGCCAAGTGGTCCCACGCCCCCTGACGTGTGTCTAACAGACCTCGGGGGACGCAAGAGAGTACGAGACGTACATCAGTTACATATATACAAACAGAGCATCTTACAATCAGTAATGACACATTTGATGCCGCCCCCAATTCATTTCCCTTTGAATTAGAGGCGATGATTGACCAGTGTGACAAATTTGACACCTTAGACCACCATATTTAGTAACAGTTTGCAATCTCCAGTTTTACAGACACCATTCTTTGTTTGTGAGAACACAACGTTTCTGTTTTTCATGGGCAAGCTGCGGGTAGGAGACTGGCACATACCACGCCTCACTATCTCTAAGTTTCGATTCTCGCTCTAGAAGTCAGTCCGCTCTCCGGGGCCTCACTGGGCTCAGAAAAGGGGGCAGTAAAGAAGATCATAATTCAACTCTTTAAATGCTAGTTTCGTACATTTCTATTCTTTCAGGAGACTCGCTGGCATTCGTGTACTGATTAAATGCCTTGCTCCCTGTCTTCAAGGATACGTGAGGGAGGGAATCAGGCATTTCTGTCTGGCTCTCCAGTGTAATGTTTCAACATGTTCCTTAGCCTTGGACCATTGAAGCGAAATAATGTCTACAGCAAAGCAGTTTTACATGAGGCAAAGTGGCAACGTTAGAGAGAGCAGAGAGAGAAAACAAAATGGCGATTCTGGTCATCTTAAAATGGCTTCACTCTAGTTGAACTAATAGCTACATGATAACTAATGACTAATGAATATATATTCTTACACTGTAAACGAGGCGGTTGGTCTTCGGCCAACCAATTATCATTCATTTCCAGACCCTCAAGGGGTGTTGGTTTTTCTGGACTGACACATGGGTCCAGGTGCCCAGCCTAATCACAAGATTATGTTGTCACATTCATCAAACATTCCCTTAGATCACATGAGACAATGGGTTATTGCTTGTTATCGTGAGGGGAATATATTACCACACATAGGATCAAGGATCTGGGGTGGGCTGGGGTAGTACATTGATGAGGGGCATGCAGTCATTACATCACCAGGCTTTGCGGTGAGGGGATTGTTGCCCATATTTCTTTAACCAGAGTCTGGAGGCGCGAGGCAAGTTCATGGTGACATTGTGTGTCAGGGGGCTGGGGGGGAGGGTGGATACTTGGTGAAGGCTCAGCGGAAGGCTGAGAGGTTACATTTGTAGCATCAGGGCATCAGTGAGAAAAGGGCCTTCAGCCATCAGCCCAGCAAAAGGGGGAGGATGATGGGGACTGAGTGTGTGGGGCTGTGAGAGAGGGGAGAAAAGGCCCTGAGCCGGCTGAGCTTAGTCCCGTTCACTTTGTGGGATTATATGTGAATCATTAGGATGAGGTAAATCCAGGTCCTTTTCACTGCATGTAAAACAAATAATTACATTATAGGTTATACCTTTGTGTTTCCCATGATCATCGTGCTGCAAAATTACTCTATTTACATTAGCTTTGTGGCCTTGCTGTTTATATAGTACACATGAGAAACATATACTATTTGAACATGTTGGCGAATATACATAATATTAAAAAAACCATTGAACCTATAGGTCATATACTTTGCATCATATTGAGCAAGCAACTTGGCATATCATACATTAGTGTAGGTCTTTGGCAAGGGACGATGTGTAACCAACAACATAGGACCCAGACATATAGATCACAACTTTATGTGCAGTGTAATTGGTAAAGATCGTTTTGTTGCATGTCATAGAGTTAACCCCTTAGTAAACAACCAGAGAAGGGGATTTATAGCCTTTACAGGGGGGATTAGCAGTATGGGTGAAAACAGGGTGGCACACAGGCATAGGGTATTATCTTTTACTTCAAAAGATGAGTGAGGTTAGGGGGTTATCCACAGCATATATCTTAAATGTAGGGTGTGCAGGCAATGGGGCATGTTTGTGGAGATGAATTGTTTCTCCCAGACCCAAGCTCTTGCCCGGTCATTCACAGGTCAGTGATGGACGGAGGAAGGTGAAAGATACAGTGTCTGTCTTGTAGCTTGTTCGTGCCTAGTCTCCCGTGAGAACACAACTGCGGCAGGGACACAGAGGGGAGGAGGGTGAGGGAAATGATTAGCTCACTGTGTGTAATCTCGAAGGGAGAGCTGCAGCCCTGTAGACTGGTCTTGCTAACAGACCTTTTTACCATGTACAAAATGGAGTCGGGGTTTGGTACAAAATGGAGTCGATAATCAGCCTTTTAGTTGAGCTTTGTATCCATATGGGTCGTCCCGCATCTATCGGTACCTCTGGCCACAGGAGCATGGTTAGCCTTCTGGAGGAACATAATATGCAAGCCGGTCGGAATGGAGGGGAGGGGGCCTAAAAGACATTTCCTCCCATACACCGGTAAGACTGCGGCACCGTTCATACCGTCCCGCCGCATTACGAGTTCTGCCCGCGGGTTACTGACAGCCCGCCAGGTCTTACCTGGCAGGCTGTGCGGCACCCACGAGCAGAACTTGTGATTGCACCGGCACCGTTATTAACGGTGCCAGTGCAACCATGCTCCCCACCCCCATTCTGTCCTACCCTATGGGGCAGAATGGGGATCGGGAGCCCGGCAATGCCACCAATCTGTGAATGGGCAATTACCAGCCCATTCATCTTGTAATGGGCCGGTTATTGCCCAATCTCGGGCTGCGGTGCCGGTAGCGAGCATGGCGATAGCCGTGCCTGCCAGACAGGCACGGCTACCGCCATGCTCGTAATGAGGCCCATTGTTATAAAAACAACATTATTTCTACCCTGGGAATTCTAACATAAAAACATATCTTTACCAACCTGAGCTGGCAAGGTATGTGGTGAAGTGATTCAGTTTGCAGTATATGCTGCTCAAAAAAGCATCACTCGTGGTTTACTAGACTATATGGTAGCATTGAAAAATAACGGCTTGTGGCTAGTAAAAATGTTTTCTTTGTTGCAACTTATTCAACATATGAAGACATATTTGGTGCTTCCTAATGTGTGGGTGACCATGAGAATACGATGCCTCCCCCATTGGGCGTCTCCCCTGATCCCCCCAGTGCCAATTGCAAACTGTTTGGCTTTTTGCACAATTTGTTTTTAAAGTGTGCTCTAAAATACAGCATTTTAACCGATTATTTAAAATAATGTCCCAGGAGAAACCCCCCCACCCCGAAATGCCCCTTGATTGGTTCAAGCTCCCTCACTACACTCGATCACTATGGCATATCTGGGGGAAATATTCATGCCCAGCCACTTAAAATAATCACCAGCCGCCACTGGCCCTAGGACTGTGCTGGGAGCAGGGTGGGCAAGCCCAGGGAATGTGGTGGGAGCAGGATGGGAGGAGCCATGGGATAGTGGTAGGAGCAAGAAGGGGGAGCCATGGGATAGGGATGCGAGCAGGGTGGGGAGAACGCAGGGACTTTGGTGTTAGCACAAACGGAGAGCCCAGGTACTGGGTGAGGAGTGGGACGAGGGAGTCCAGAGCACTGTGTTGGGAGCAGGTGGGGGAACCTGGGGACTATACTGGAAGCAGGGTGCGGCGAGGGTGCACAATAATTCATAGCCATTTGGACTTACAGTCCATTCAGTATTTTGGGGGGGACCTGCATGCCCACATTTTGCTCAGGGGGCCAATGCTGAAAAAGTTGGGAGACCACTGGGGTAGAGAGAGTGGGAGATAGGGTGGATGGGGTAGAGAGAGTGGGGTAGGCTGGGAGGGTGGAGGTAGAGAAACTGTGTGTAGAGTGGGTGGGTTAGGGTAGAGATGTTTGGGTAGGGTGGGTGGGTGTGGATAGAGTGATTGGGTGTAGGGTGAATGGGGTAGAAAGAGTGGGACGTAGGATAGGTGGAGATAGAGAGAGTGGTTGGGCTAGAGAGAGTGGGTGTTGGTACAGAGAGTGTGGTGGGGTGCTTAGCAATTCGGAGAGTGGGCATGGGTGAGTGGGCATAGAGAGAGTGAGGGTAGAGAGGGAGGTGGTGGGGTGAGGGTAGAGGGAGTGGGGTGGGGTGTTGGGTGGTAGCAAAGAGTGTGGGTTGATATAGGTGGATGTGGAGAGAGTGCGGGTGGGGTGGGTGGGTGTGGGTAGAGAGAGTGGGGGTAGGCCAATGTGGTAGGGAGAATGGGGTAGGCTGGTTGGGAGGGGGTAGAGAAAGTGGGTGTGGTGGTAGAGAGAGTGGGTTAGGGTTGGGGTATAGAGGTTTGGGGTTATGGTGGGTGGGGGCAGATAGAGAGATAGGGTGCATGGAGGTAGTGAGACTTATTGTAGGGTGGATGGCTGGTGGCACAGAGAGTGTGGTTTTGGTTAGAGCAAGTGGTGGCAGGGTGGGGATAGAAAGAGTGGGGTGGAGGGTGGGGTCAGAGAGAATGGATTGGTGTGGGTGGAAGTAGAGAGAGTGGGGGTGGGTTGGGTGTAGAGAGAGCGGGGTGGGGTGGGTGGATATGAGTAGAGAGAATGGGTATAGGGTGGGTGGGGATAGAGAAAGTGGTGGTAGGGTGTGTGGATGAGGGTAGAGAGATGTTGGGTATGGTGGATGGGATATTGATAGTGAACATAAGGTCCTTAATCAGTAATATGTCATGCAAAGGATGGGATGCAGAATAACTCTTACATCAAATAATCTGACCGACTCAGGAAGTTGGCAAAGTATCATCTGAATGTTTTATTATCAATTGTCTAAAACACAGAGTTACAACAGACATCAACTGACGTTCGCTCGAGCTCTCAATGCAAATCACATAAAAATACACTTAAGTACTAAAAGTTCATCAAAAATGACATCATACTGCGTGGCAAATAAGAAAACCTACGGTGTATTGTGGTTTTCTCAAGAAGAACATCTAAGTATACTTTCTATATAGGAATGGGTTTTGATTGGGTCTCTACTATCAGGAGGACAACTTATGCCCACCCCTAGTGCAAGTCATCTTCAACACTTATTTGATACACAGAATACCATTGGCTCTTAAACTATAAGGCCCTTCGTTATATGGCCCTCTACAATTGGTTGCCACGCTCGTGCCATGTCTGGACTATTCGGCTCCTTTAGCAGCACGTAAACTCATATCCATGTGCCGGGAGGTGGACATGACTTTGCTTCTCACCAAATTAGCCCCACATCTCTCATCGCCCATGCCTTCTGACATGCAGACTGTCTTATGAACTTGGCCTTGCAGTAGATTATCTCCTCTTGCGAATAAAAGGGAGTATGGGTACATACTAATCACAGTTCTGGTCTGAATGCCCAACTGCTATTTCCATCCTTGGCTCACATGATAGGAGACCGCAATTCGGTCAATTTTATAGCATTTAATTGTCTTGAATTAATAAACTTGGCACTCATGGTGTTCCTTCCTTGTACCTTAACAAGGGATAATTCAGCTTCTCACGTTCAGTGTTCTACATGGATAGAAAACCAGTTCTTGGCTGCTTCAGCTTTGATACTAGACCAAACAGCTTTGCCCTGAAAGTCCGGGATCTCCAGCTAATTCTTTGCTGCGACACACACAGCTCTCGATCCTTCTTTCTCCATGGATATGAGCTTATTAAAGTTTGAGGCACCAATGTCCAAACACGGCTTCGCCCGCAGTCTATTCACTACGTATCGCTACCTTCTATGATTACTTGATCTACTGGCATTGCTGCATCTGTACAGTTATTAAACGGCTTGCATTGTCTGCAGTGCTTTTCACATGTGCAATCTTCTTTTCTGCATAAGGATGTTCACTCGATTCCTCATTTCATCATCAATTTCTATAAGCTCCACATACTTCCTTCTTCAACCCCTCTTCTTAGTGCGTCACTCTTATTCTTATCATGTCACCAGCTTCTCTTTCTCTTGTTTTCATATTCCTTTGGGGACCTCTGACAAGATTTTGTCATCTCTTCAGGGATACATCTGTTATGGCTTTCTTAACGGAGACCTTGTCTCAAATACTCGTTCTGGTATGGTCACAACTACTGGTGTCAAGCATGGTGCAGTTTCAGGCTTCAACACACAGACAATAGGGGGGCGGGACTTCCTGCAGAGGCATTCAGCTGCACCTCTACAGTAGAGAGAGTGGGGGCAGGGTGGGTGGGGATGTAGTGGGTGGGGTAGAGAGAGTGGGGGTAAACAGAGTGGGCTTAGTGTGGGTGGGTGGAGATAGTAGAGAGAGTGGACTTTCAGTAGAGAGAGTGGTAGGGTTCAAGAGAGTGGGTGGTGGTAGAGAGTGGGGGGTAGGGTGGGTGGGGGTTGAGAGAGTGGGGGTAGATAGGGAGGTGATGGGTGAGGGTTGAGAGAGTGGGGTGGGAAAGATAGAGTGGGTTGGGGTGGGCGGACGTAGGGAGAGTGGGTGTGGTGTGGATGGGTGCAGGTAGAGAGAGAGAGTGGGGTGGATGGATGGGGTAGAGAGAGTGGGGCATACTGGGTGGGTGGGTATAGAGAAAGTGGGTATGGTATGGTTGGGTGGGGATAGAGAGAGTCAGGGCTGGGTTGGTGGGGCCAGACAGAATGGGTGGGGCTAGAGAGAGTGGGCAATGGGTGGGTGGGTGTAGAGAGAATGAGGGTAGAAAGAGAGGTAGTGGGTGGGTATTGAGAGAGTGTGGGTTGGGGTGGGTGGATGAAGAGAGAGTCGGATGTGTGGGTGCAGGAAGAGAGAGTGTGGGGGAAGGTGGTTGGGGTAGAATGAGTGGGGTAGGCTGGGTGGGTTTGAGAAAGTCGGTGTACAGTGGCTGGATGGGGGTAGGCCAGGTAGGTGGGGGTAGAGAAAGTGGGTGTAGGATGGGTGGGTGTTTTAGAGAGAGTGAGGATAGGGTAAGTGGGGGTAGAGAAGATTTGGAGTAGGGTAGGGTGGGTGGGGATAGAGAGATCGGGGGTAGGGTGGGTGGGGTAGAGAGTTGGAGAGAGGGTAGGTGGGGGTAGAGAGTTGGAGGGAGGGTGGGTGGGGGTAGAGAGTGTAGGGGAGGAGTGGTCCAAGGGACCCCCCTGGCCTACATCTCCACCCCAGGCGAGGGCCATGGCTCATCGGGCGTCCCCTCCTTACCACCCGGGCCCAGGTGGTGGATGGCTCACCTGTTGAAAACATTGCCCACACGCATTGAATTTAGCTAGGCCTCAGAAACCATTGTGTCTAATAAAGATGGTGTGAGCGTAGCGCACTGTAGCGCAGCCCCCACCCTCGGAGAGTTTCAATTATCCCTGTTGCGGCAGCACCCTGGCAGATCCGCTGTGAGCACGTTCCCACAAACAGGACGGACATGAGCTGGCATAAGATACTAACACTGTAACATTTCACCGTCCGCAGTGTATCACTGCTCCCAGAATGACCCGGTCAGCAAGGCCTGGGTGGTGGGAAGATCTATAGAACGGTCATCCGATGAAAGCAGGAAGGTACCCAAATATGAATGTCTGCTAACATGTACAGCCTTTTCCATACAACCACGTTTACTAAAGAAACCTGTAAAATTGTGTATGACACCAGCCATGAAGGACTCACACCCCTACAGGGGTGTGCAAATGATAAAAGCATTCCAGGGGAGTGTTTCTTAGATGTATCGTTGAAAACCGTACACCCCGCGGTCCCGCGCCATAACTGAACTAATGCTGCTAGAATACACAAGAAAACGAATGTAACCATACAGGCGGCACCTGTGAAGGGTGTGCGAGAATGCACTCATTACGCGTGTATGTTTAAAGCCCCTTGCGTGCCACCACCGTCACATACGGTGGCAGTTCATTTTCTGTGTACTACACCAACCGTAATGCTACGTCACTTACTGCAAGATGTATATGCATATAGCTAAATACTGTAATTGTTGAAACATAGTGTACGAATAAAGTGCACAGACTGAATATAATTGAAATGCCTTCAGTAACGTGAAATGTATGTTCTCAAATAATTCAAACAAATATTATAAAGGGTTCTAATGATTGTGATGTTTTCGCCTCCAAAAACCGGCAACACGCGAGGAAGATACCTTTGTAAATATGCGCAAGGCCATTCCCCCTCCCACCCTGCAGAGACTGTCAAACATGAGAACAGAGGCCCGCGCCGCGCTGCGCCACCTCCCCCACCTAGACTGGAGCCGCTTCAAAGATGTGTAGCCCCCTCTGCAGCACCCAAGGCCACGGGCCGCCACCTGCATTATTTACAGCACAGCAGTAAACCTCTGCCTGAACCCACACTTCCAAAGGCGCCCCCTCGTAAACCCCACAACCCACCAGATCATCTTAGACTTATGGCCCTGTGCAATCAGGACACCCAACACTGGGGCAACACACAGCGGCACATTTATACCTACATCTAACAAGACAGGGAGGCACATACCGTCCGTCCCATGCCCTGAAGCTTAGCCCCTCGACCTATGACCCCGGTCAACAGGACGCTGGTAACCATGTCCTGACGTAGTACCAACAGACCCCTCACAAGGTGCATTCCTCCTGTGTTGCATTAACCTGTAGAATAACCTATTGGAAGATTTACTAAAGGAGATAATATTGCAATGACTGAATGACTGCGGTGTGCATGGCCTAGGGAAAATAAGTCAGGAAAAGACATTCATCTCTGACACTGGCCGCGATGGCACAACAACACCGCCCGGATGAACTCTGCCAACCTGCCAGGACCAGCCCAACCCACGAGGCTGACCAGTGACGTTCTCCAGCCACGGCCAACCACATCCACATCACAGCAGCACCTATAGTTAGTCGTCGCCACTCAATCCCATTGAACTTGTGCCCCCTATAGTGTGTAGGTTCTTATGACGTTTTTTGTGAATATATACGCCTGTCTTTGCTATTGTCAGACAGAGCGCTCTCAGAGTTCGCAGAGTTCTTTGCATGCCCTATTCTGATTGATAAACCATTTAAGCTCACCCGCACTCTGTCTTGGCTTTATTCCCGGTTTGGGAGAGTCCTTTATTGTCTCTCATTGCGGGGAGGATCGTGCTGGTTGGGGACGCATGCCTTCAGTGGTGACCCCGAAAGCGTGATCATTATTATTATTATTATTATTTTTCCCCGACCTAACATTACCGTCCCCTTTTGGCACGAGAATCTCCGGTCGAAAAGGGATACGCACGGTGAGCCGGCTCCGGGAGGCTGCCCGCCAAAGGCGACCGGTACACTAAGAAGTGCGCACTCAATAGAGAAAGGGTACGGGATCCCGGTTGAAAAATCCCCTTTGAGTACCGCTCGCCGGAGCCGGGGCTGACTGTTGAGCTGACGGCGACACTGCCTGGACGGACCCAGTTTCGGAGACTATCGGTTCAAGACGGGCACGTGAGTACTGAGTGCGAGCGATTGCAAAGGGAGTGGGGGGAGAAATGTAGGACAGGGAGCAAAGAGGGGGTACGTAGATCTACTAAGGATCATCCTAAAATTTCCTTGCTTTTACTTTGCATATGGCCATTAGGATTAAGAGGTGAATAAGAGATAAAAGTGACGGGAACCTCGCTCCGAAAGGGGGTGGAAGGCGGCGCCGCATAGTGCTATATTGACTAGTACTGGGAATATATGAAGAAGTGGAATATAAGGTAAAAGTGTTCAGCAAAAGGGGACACTGAGAATATATTAGTGACCGCTATTACTTCTTTCTTTTCTTTTCTTTAGGAGTAGGGGGAGAATAAAAAGTGAGATTAGCACAAACTTAGGGAGAAAGTAAGAGAAAAAGAGTCCTACTAGAAGGGGGGAGAGCAGGCTAATATATATATATATATATATATATATATATGCGCATCCATTTATCCAAATAATACGGACAGGGACAGCCGGCTAGGGAGGAAAGGGAGGGCAGCTTGAATGGTGAATTGAGTGGTACCAAGAGGTGTGTGCACCTCGTATGTGTCAGAAGAGAATTTGATGTTATGAATGTGTAAAATGGTTATAAATGTATAGTAGTTAAATGGTCATGGTAAGTGTGACCGGATAAACATTTTTGAGGACAACGTTGATAGAGTGAAGTGAGTGGGTACCTCTTTCATTTCGGGGTTGATATTGTCAAAATAAATGATGGGTTGCTCTTGTATGTGCCCCCCAAAGAGAATAGAGTAGAAACTGTGTATGGCCAGTTTTGTACTGTGCAGGCAGGGGGGGAGAGCCCAAAGGAGCCCAATATTGAATGTGAAGTAGAAAACGAAATATAATATTGATAATACATCTACATTGTAGTTGCAGATACACAGAGACACACAAGCACTAGGAGGGCACAGAGATGGGGGCTGAAACACCCCTATCACATATTTGTAAGAATCTCCCAGGGTGGCCACATGCATTTGTTTGAAGTACAAGGGGAAGCAGTTGCAAAATAGGAGGGAAATATTAGATCTTTGGAGGTTATTTGAAGAGATACCACTGCCTAAAACACCAGCCTTAACTCCTGATCTCCCGTCCACCACAGACAATCCATTAATGATACAGAAAGATGTCAAAGAATTGTCAAGTGTAGCGCCACCGGTAGAGGTAATAAGTTTGTACCCGATATTAAACAAGCCTGTGCCCGCAGAAGGATACAGTGACCCCACATATGTGCCTCCCCCGACAACTACTACACCCCACCGGCCCACGGCACCCCCACCATATGAAAGTACGAGAGAGCGAGGCCAGGCGAGTACACAAAGGGTGGACATAGAGAAACTCACAGATGATTTACAATCAAGACTCTCAATAGCAAAAGATGAGCTCTCGAGGATAAAAGACATGTGTGAACAAACAGCACTTAATACGACTAGATCAGGGCGCACGTCTAGAGCGCCAGGTGAGAATAGAAAACCTGAAGAGGGGTGGAAAAAAGGTGAGATACTGTTCAGAATTGAAGAAGAACCGACACGAATAATCGAAATAGGGACACGAGAGGGAGATATTGACAATGAAGAAAGGCCTATGGGGGACAGAGAGGAATTACTATGTGATATAAGGGGCGATTTAGAAGAAAGCGACAGGTTGAGCATGGCAATGGGAGGGGGAAGCGAGGGGGGGGATGGTACATGTTCAATGAGAACCCTGGATGATGAGTGGACGGGGCGATTAAGGAACAGAGTGGGGAAAATGGCATCACTGGGGACCTCAGCAGCCAAAACGGGTCCGGATGCAACGACGAAAGGAAGGCTACAGCTCCCGTTGATACACAGGGGAGGAGGAAGGCCTAACTATATCCCATGGGCGCAGATGGATAAGGCCAATTTACTAAAGCTATTGCCCCCATTATCAGGAGGGGCAAGTAAGTGGATATACGCCTTTGAGAAACACACTGCCGGGGTACCCCTAGCAATAGGAGATGTGAAGAGCTTGCTCGTGTCAGGAGTGGGGGATCAGGCTGAGAGAGTATGGGTTAAGGCTGGTTTCCCGGGAATGACTTTAGACTGCGGCCGCCATGACGGAGCCTCCTTTAACACAGTGCGTGCCAGGTTGTGGGATGCCTTGCGAGAAACGTTCCCAGACACACCAGACTTACAGTCAGTAAGGCAGTGTACAATGAATGACGGGGAGGAGGCTATGGATTACATTTTTCGGGTCCAAGAGATGTGGAGAGCAGAAACGGGCACGCCCTGGTATCAATCGACATCTTTATTTTACTTCATTATAAAAAGAGGGCTCCCAAAGGAAGTGCAGAAGGTGCTCGACAAGATAGCAGGAATTGAAGCAAAGGGATGGCCAGAGATTCAGAGCATAATAGTACACCATTGTAAACGAATCAAGGAGAGGGAGAAGGAGGTGGCGCAGAAAAGATTGGCAGACGAGGCGAAGTTAGTACAGACAAAGTTGGTGAAGGTTGCAGCAGCAGTAGCCGCGCTCCCACACAGCAGGGAGGGAGATGATGGGGAGGAGGGGCTGATAGCACTACAAGGAAGGGTGGCAACTAATTGGGCGGGAATAGGACAGCGGCAATGGAATGAGCAGGAGCATGGCGGAGGTCCGCAGTGGCAAGAGTGGACCCCTCGAGGGGGACGAGGTGGGTACAGGGGCCGAAGAGGAGGTGGATCAGGGTACGGGGGAATGGGAGGAAATGGATGGCAAGGTCCTAGAGGAGCGCAAGGAAGTTGCTGGAACTGCGGGAGATGGGGGCATTACTCTAGAGAGTGCAGAAGCAGACCCAACAACGGGTTCCAAGAGGTAGAACAATATGGCCATCCCCACCCGGGAAGCCCATATGGTCTCCCAATGGGACAACAGCAACTAAGAAACCCAGGCCAAGGTAATGCTGGCCAGCAACAGGGACCCCAGTATAGAACACAGAACCACCCACAAAACAATGACAGTATGCAATACACGCCAGGTAACCCTTTCGCGACAACAGCACACGGGGCCCCCGCACCAGCACCTTACAACGGCATGTCAGTAGTCTCAGGAAGCGTCTTTAATGAGGGGGGGCGATGAGACACCCCACATAGGACAGCCCACAGAGAACACTTGCGTGTCCAGTTCTATCTACCACCTACAATGCAGCAGAGGAACCATTGGTAGGGGCGCAGATAGGAGACAAGCAGTTCATATTCATGGTTGATTCGGGAGCGGAGAAATCATGTATCAGAGAGGGCCGGTTCCCGTTATCTAACCGGAAGTTAGAGACGCAGGGGTTCTCTGGGGCTGTAATTGAAGTTCCTTACACCGAAGCTATGGATGTAACAGTGGGGGGTAAAACTGTGAAGGCACCCCTACTGTATTACGAACATTCCCCAATAAATTTGTTAGGGAGGGATCTCCTGAGTAAACTTAACATGACTATATCATTTACCGAGAGGGGAATAGTGTGTTCTACACCCGGGATATGCCCCTTGCGTGCGATGTTGGTAGTGCAAGCCTACACAACCACACAGGAAATACGAGGGCTGCCACAGAATGAGGAAATGTTTATTGAAGGGCTAAAGACTTTGGCCCTCATAATTCCAGAGCTAAGAAGAATGGACTGGAGGATTCCAGCGGAGTTCCTCTTCCGCCCCATAGTGTGTCCCAACGCAGCACCAGGATTAGTGGTATCATTGGACTTGCACGTTGTACAGGTTTCAGCGAAAAGGATCGCTGTGATTGGAGTGGACATGGAAGGATGTGAGTGGCGCACAGTGCTGTGTACAAACGCCAACATCGCCCTACGAGAGTTAACAGATGAGGATCTCTTTTCAGACACAGAAGGGGATGGTGAGATAGTAATGGAAATAGCGATGCCCTGTGACATTTTGATTCAAGCCAGGGAAACCCCCGTCCAATTGATGGCAGTGGTAGGAGCACCGCCGTCATTTTTTGATGACGACATGAGGCTCGTACCAAACAATCTATGGACAACAGGCCCCCATGATGTAGGGCTGTTGCACGGAATACAACCTGTGGTAATAAAACTAAAGCAAGGAGCAATTTTACCCCAAGTTAAACAGTATCCATTGTCCCGTGAAGCTGAAGAAGGGATAAAAGAAACAATAAATGCACTACTAGCACAAGGGATAATAGTGCCTTCAAACTCCCCATGTAACACATGTATTTATCCAATCAAAAAAGCAAAAGGAGGGTCTTGGAGGATGATACAGGACTTACGCACCCTCAATGATGTAATTCAGAAGGAGTTCCCTCTAGTCCCGAACCCTGCATCAATACTATGCAGCATCCCAAAAGTGGCATCACATTTCACAGTAGTGGACTTGAAAAACGCATTTTTCTCAATACCCCTGGCTGAGTAGATACCTCACAGCATTCACACTGGGGGGTAAAAGATATGAACACTGCAGACTACCACAGGGGTACTGTGAGAGCCCGAGCATATTCAACCGCATATTGCATGAAGACTTGGGAAACCTATCAGTCGAGAGTACGATTATTCAGTACGTAGACGATTTATTAGTGTGTGCACAAGACGAAGTAACATGTAGAAAGGATTCAACAACGCTCCTAACTCTACTGGCCAACAAGGGGTACAAGGTAGACAAGGAGAAGTTACAGTACTGCCTGACAGAGGTCTTATATTTAGGACAACTGATATCAAAAGATGGAAAAAGAATAATCCCCGACAGGGTAGAAGCGATAAGATCTGTAGGAGAACCCACAACAGTTAAAGACATGCAGAAATTCTTGGGAATGTGCAACTATTGCCGAACATGGATATTAGACTATGCAGCATACACAAGGCCCCTCCTACAAGCACTCAAGGAAGTACAACAGGAGAACAAAAAAATAGAATGGTCAGAAGAAATGAGCACATCATTCCAATCATTAAAAGAGCTAATTTCAAGCACTCCAGTGCTAGCAAACCCTGATTATGGACGCAAATTTTACCTATTCTCACACTGCAAGGGAACACTTATGACAGCTGTACTGACACAAAGGACGTCCCTAGGACACAAGCCTCTGGCTTACTATAGTGGCACTTTGGATGCCGTGATGCAAGGCCATTTCGCGTGCGAGCAATCACTCGCTGCAGCCGCGTTCGCGTTTGAGAAGAGTGCCACGATAGTAATGGGTTGCCCTGTGACATTGTTTGTGGAACATTCATTATTTGCAATACTTGAAAGGTCAAAGAGCACACTGACAACACAGCGGGCGACAGCCTACGAGATTATATTGTCTAGCGCCAATATCCATGTGGTGAGGTGCAAGACAGTGAACCGCGCCACATTCATTACTGAAGCGTGCACACTAGAGGACATGCAGGACCACGATTGCGCCACCTACACAGAAGAAAGAGGGGAGGATACCGTGGTGTGTGAGAACGCTCTGAGCGAGGGGGAAGTGCACTTCGTGGATGGGTGCGCATCGATTGATGTGGACACGGGAGAAAAGCATGTTGGTATGGCGGTGGTGAGATTAGAAGACGGTGAGTATGAAACATTAGTTCAATACCGCCTCCCATCACATTACTCCGCACAAGCAGCAGAACTGATTGCGCTCATAGAAGCACTACATGCAGCAAAAGGTTGCGCAGTGACAATATATACAGACTCAGCTTACATGACGACGACAGTACATGGAGGTCTAGCGAGATGGGGGCGGAGGGGATTTCGACGAGCAGACGGAACACCAGTACAGCATGCGGAATTATTGAAAGAGTTAATTGAGGCCCTACAAAACCCTACTGCAGTAGCAATAGTTAAGTGCCAAGCACATACATCCAACACAGACGTTGTGTCTTTGGGGAACGCGGCAGCGGACGCTGCCGCCAAGGAGGCTTCCTATTTTCAGAAATATGACACAGGTGAGTATATACTGAAGCATAAGACAAACAAAGAGCCCCGAGAAGGGTACAACATGATGCCCATATCACAAATACTAGAGTTACAGGAAGGAGCTAGTGAAGACGAAAAATTGATGTGGACAAAACGAGGGTGCAGCAAGTCGGGAACCGACTTGCTGTGGCGGCAAAATAACTCAGGAAAAGTGGTAATGCCAATCCAGTTACTAGAAATTGCGTTTCAACAACTACACTTCCCTGCACATAATACCAAACAGCACATTGCGGCAGAAATACAAGAAGAATGGTTTGTGCCCTGTGTCCAGGAGCACATTTCTCGACTAGCAATGGAATGTACAACATGCCAAATATACAATTCAGGAATGACATTACGCACGCTCCGGGGAACAATTCCTAAACCCGTTGGTCCATTCAGAGAGCTGCATATAGATTACGCAGACATGGGGGAAAGGTGTAATGGCGCACGGTACATGATCGTGGTTGTGTGCCCATTCTCAAGATGGGTGGAAGCTGGACCATGTGCACGGCCTGATGCCAAAAGCGCCGCCAAGTTCCTAGTGAGGGAAATATTCCCATGCTGGGGAATTTGTGACGTGATTCGCTCAGACAATGGTACTCATTTTGTAAATGAACTTTTCAAGGAAGTAACTGCATTATTGGGAATAAAACACAAATTGTGTTTGATTTATCACCCTCAAAGTAATGGCGTAGTGGAAAAGATGAACGGACTGCTAAAGGGCAGGCTATCAAAACTCTGCTTTTCATTGAAAAAGAACTGGATCTACTGTCTGCCCCTTGCGCTATTTGAATTGAGAAATCAGCCAAGTAAAGATCACCATTTGTCCCCGCACGAAATCGTGACTGGGAGACGAATGCACACAGCACACTCCCCGCTGCGCGAACACTCAGATGCACACAGAAGCGCCGCGATATTAGGAGAAGAATTTACGGACTATCTGAAAAAAACTAACAAGGGCAGCGCACGTAATCTCAAGGCAGCTCACCCCACCCTTCACTAGAGAGGAGGGAAATATAACAGGGTCTGTCACAGAACCTGAGCAGCAGCTACAGCTAATGCCAGGCGAACACATCTATGTCAGGAGTTTTGTGCGTCGATGGAATGCACCACGGTTCCACAGCCCATACGAGGTAGTGTTCTGCACGCCCACAGCTGAAAAAGTGAAGGGCTTGCAGTACTGGATACACTTGACGGATGTGCGAAGAGCTTATAATAATGTGCAAGAGGAGGCAGATGAGGTGGCACAGACAACAGCTACCAATTTAACTGAATAAAATATCTGAACCTCGACTTGTGTGTGTGCGTCAGCAATGAACACGAATGGGAAAGTGACTGACGAAGTATTGTTGCATTCTCTTGTTTATTTGTGTTTTTAGTTTGTGTTTTATCATATTATGTGATTGATGAAATGATGAAATTATAACTTGCAACACCCTTGTCTGTGAATTCCCTCCCTACAACCCTATCCGCCTCCATTACCCGTCAACATATAACGGCCCTAATGGTGCCAACAAAATGTTTACACTCATGTACTTAATGCACTTTTATATCTCAAACAGGAACTACCATGGCATCTAACAGGCAGCCTGCAACGGATAGAATTAGCAGAATGAGAGAATTATTAAATGAGAGATGTAGATATTCGTATGAGTGCGGATTATCTGTGTGCATTACGATGTTTTTTATGCTAATGTTTGGCCTGGTTACATATTGGTTTGTCGCGTTCATCTCTATCGAGATAAACGAGGGGGGAGGGATTAACAGCACTGGGATCAACAGCACCTTTGGGACCAATGTAACTACAAGTGTCAATACGAGAGAAGGTGATTTTCTGGTATGGGATGGAACTAAACTTGTATGGGGTTATCACACCACACCATCCAATGCTGTCATATCAGAAAAGAAAGAGCCACAGGGTGGAATGCAAAACAACACAGTGTCTCCACCAGTGATGTATAGGTATAATGTTCGCAGCTTAAATGACCGAAATCCGTCTGCAATATCGTGGTTGTATGATACCCCCACCAGTCAACCTGCCCCCGTCTTAAAAAACAACCTGCAAGATAAACTCAGGGACGAAAAGGAAAAGACGATAACAGCACACAAAATTTTATACGATGAATGGGCCAAGGGGGGCGGGAATGAGAAAGGGGGGTATATTTTTTCCCTCGCCCAGGAGGCTGGGAAGTACATAAGGAACAAGAACAACAAACGGAAAAGGGAAACCGGGAGGAGGAAGTATGATGAGTACTATGGGTTAGGATTAGATAAAATGGAAGACCCACGACACCCTCACCAGACAAATAAGTGGTATGCAGATATGAGTGCCTCCGCGAAACAAACAACAAATGAGAGCTGTTATGTCTGCTCCCTCATTCCTCATGCCTCAGGTACACCCAAAGTATTGCTACCCAAAGAGTTGCCAATTATAGATGCCCAATGTCTCCTTCATCTCACGTTATGCAGGATTAAGAACACCTTCCAGGCACATGAAGTTATTTTTAAAATGCTGCAGAACGAGAAAACTTGCTACCCAAAACCGGCAGGGGTGGTATGTCTAGAAGAACCATTTTTTGTAATACAAGGGACACTTTTTTCAGACAACAAGTGGAAAGATGAAGAAGTAATGTGCAAAGCTGAAGCATTGAGAGGTGTGGCACCAGAGAAACTGCAGTGGATAGAAGAAACATGCACACCAGTATGGAAGGAACACATTTCAAAACTAACTTGGGTAACCGCCATCGAAAAACCCTTCAAACTACAGAGTGAAATAGACTATGAACTATGTTTCAAAGGAGAGGGGAAAATCACCATGGGAATAAACAAGAGCTGCAACAAGACCCTCACCATCCCAGATCTGAGAAAAGGGACAGCGGCCCTAATGGACACGTACTGGGTATGCGGCAATCAGGCATACCTGCACCTTCCCCCGTCATGGAGTGGCAGCTGCTCAATGGCCACTCTACACTCAGCCCTAATGGTAATACCAGAAAGCCACATCGATAGAAGCAAAAGGACACAGGAACGCATACAACAGAGTGCAGCCCAGCCGACTGCGGAGTCACAGATGTATGTCCTATCTTCTGGAAACCAGGGAGAGGTGCTGACCCGTAACAGAAGAGCATCAAACTACATATCAAAGGCATCATCAGAACTGTTGGCTCAGATCCCAGACAGATATCGATTATTCAGCTCAGCAGAAACATTCTTCGCCTCACTCATCTCAGGTGTCCAAGCAAGGGCAAACGCAAAATGGCTCCAGATAACACGTTGGGAACTGATTCAGCTGGCCAATGACACTGAAGAAGGGTTCAACATAATCAAAGTGGAACTAAGGGCTTTACGGCTGATGACAATGCAAAACAGGTATGTCCTGGACCTGTTGACAGCGATGGATGGAGGTGTTTGCCGAAAAATAGGAAGTGCCTGTTGCACTTTCGTACCTTCCGAAGATGCATAAAACGGCTCCCTGTCCCATGTGATCGAAGCAGTGCACAACCTAGGAGAAAAAATGAAAATGGAAGGTGGGGCAGAAGATAGTACATGGTTCGATAACATCTTCTCCTGGGTACCCTCATGGCTTGGAACAACTGTGAAGTTTTTGATGCCAGCTGTGGTGTTCCTCCTTTTAATTTTTTGCCTGTGCCAGGTGGGTCTTCGAGTTTGTGCGAACGCAGTACCAAATGGTGCAATGATGATGGTGACAATGGGCAACACCCGTGGGACAATACAAAACATGCAGGAAGTGCAGGTACAAACAGGAACAGATGACACACCCAGATATCAGCTAGTGCCTATCTATCGCGACAAAGACATCATAGATAAAGCATGGCACACCACCATTAGAGAGCCCAGTGTACTAGAATGGTACCAGGAGGTGTGGGTAGATGTGCCGGGAGATGGCGGATGTATATACCTAACTTGTACCCCAGACGAATATGCCAGAAGAGGGGAAAGCTTATGGGGGGTATGCAGAGCATGGATGCCCATAAAAGGCACACCTGCATGGGATGAGGCAGTAATGGACGAAGCAGAATGCAGAAGGCTGGAGGAGTTAAAGTATTCGTTACTTGAGTAACGAAAGGGGGGAAATGTAGGGGAGGAGTGGTCCAAGGGACCCCCCTGGCCTACATCTCCACCCCAGACGAGGGCCATGGCTCATCGGGCGTCCCCCTCCTTACCACCCGGGCCCAGGTGGTGGATGGCTCACCTGTTGAAAACATTGCCCACACGCATTGAATTTAGCTAGGCCTCAGAAACCATTGTGTCTAATAAAGATGGTGTGAGCGTAGCGCACTGTAGCGCAGACCCCACCCTCGGAGAGTTTCAACTATCCCTCGAAAGAACAGGACGGACATGAGCTAGCATAAGATACTAACACTGTAACATTTCACCGTCCGCAGTGTATCACTGCTCCCAGAATGACCCGGTCAGCAAGGCCTGGGTGGTGGGAAGATCTATAGAACGGTCATCCAATGAAAGCAGGAAGGTACCCAAATATGAATGTCTTCTAACATGTACAGCCTTTTCCATACAACCACGTTTACTAAAGAAACCTGTAAAATTGTGTATGACACCAGCCATGAAGGACTCACACCCCTACAGGGGTGTGCAAATGATAAAAGCATTCCGGGGGAGTGTTTCTTGGATGTATCGTTGAAAACCGTACACCCCGCGGTCCCGCGCCATAACTGAACTAATGCTGCTAGAATACACAAGAAAACGAATGTAACCATACAGGGGGCACCTGTGAAGGGTGTGCGAGAATGCACTCGTTACGCGTGTATGTTTAAAGCCCCTTGCGTGCCACCACCGTCACATACGGTGGCAGTTCATTTTCTGTGTACTACACCAACCGTAATGCTACGTCACTTACTGCAAGATGTATATGCATATAGCTAAATACTGTAATTGTTGAAACATAGTGTACGAATAAAGTGCACAGACTGAATATAATTGAAATGCCTTCAGTAACGTGAAATGTATGTTCTCAAATAATTCAAACAAATATTATAAAGGGTTCTAATGATTGTGATGTTTTCGCCTCTAAAAACCGGCAACACGCGAGGAAGATACCTTTGTAAATATGCGCAAGGCCATTCCCCCTCCCACCCTGCAGAGACTGCCAAACATGAGAACAGAGGCCCGCGCCGCGCTGCGCCACCTCCCCCACCTAGACTGGAGACGCTTCAAAGATGTGTAGCCCCCTCTGCAGCACCCAAGGCCACGGGCCGCCACCTGCATTATTTACAGCACAGCAGTAAACCTCTGTCTGAACCCACACTTCCAAAGGCGCCCCCTCGTAAACCCCACAACCCACCAGATCATCTTAGACTTATGGCCCTGTGCAATCAGGACACCCAACACTGGGGCAACACACAGCAGCACATTTATACCCACATCTAACAAGACAGGGAGGCACGTACCGTCCGTCCCATGCCCTGAAGCTTAGCCCCTCCCTACAACCCTATCCGCCTCCATTACCCGTCAACATATAACGGCCCTAATGGTGCCAACAAAATGTTTACACTCATGTACTTAATGCACTTTTATATCTCAAACAGGAACTACCATGGCATCTAACAGGCAGCCTGCAACGGATAGAATTAGCAGAATGAGAGAATTATTAAATGAGAGATGTAGATATTCGTATGAGTGCGGATTATCTGTGTGCATTACGATGTTTTTTATGCTAATGTTTGGCCTGGTTACATATTGGTTTGTCGCGTTCATCTCTATCGAGATAAACGAGGGGGGAGGGATTAACAGCACTGGGATCAACAGCACCTTTGGGACCAATGTAACTACAAGTGTCAATACGAGAGAAGGTGATTTTCTGGTATGGGATGGAACTAAACTTGTATGGGGTTATCACACCACACCATCCAATGCTGTCATATCAGAAAAGAAAGAGCCACAGGGTGGAATGCAAAACAACACAGTGTCTCCACCAGTGATGTATAGGTATAATGTTCGCAGCTTAAATGACCGAAATCCGTCTGCAATATCGTGGTTGTATGATACCCCCACCAGTCAACCTGCCCCCGTCTTAAAAAACAACCTGCAAGATAAACTCAGGGACGAAAAGGAAAAGACGATAACAGCACACAAAATTTTATACGATGAATGGGCCAAGGGGGGCGGGAATGAGAAAGGGGGGTATATTTTTTCCCTCGCCCAGGAGGCTGGGAAGTACATAAGGAACAAGAACAACAAACGGAAAAGGGAAACCGGGAGGAGGAAGTATGATGAGTACTATGGGTTAGGATTAGATAAAATGGAAGACCCACGACACCCTCACCAGACAAATAAGTGGTATGCAGATATGAGTGCCTCCGCGAAACAAACAACAAATGAGAGCTGTTATGTCTGCTCCCTCATTCCTCATGCCTCAGGTACACCCAAAGTATTGCTACCCAAAGAGTTGCCAATTATAGATGCCCAATGTCTCCTTCATCTCACGTTATGCAGGATTAAGAACACCTTCCAGGCACATGAAGTTATTTTTAAAATGCTGCAGAACGAGAAAACTTGCTACCCAAAACCGGCAGGGGTGGTATGTCTAGAAGAACCATTTTTTGTAATACAAGGGACACTTTTTTCAGACAACAAGTGGAAAGATGAAGAAGTAATGTGCAAAGCTGAAGCATTGAGAGGTGTGGCACCAGAGAAACTGCAGTGGATAGAAGAAACATGCACACCAGTATGGAAGGAACACATTTCAAAACTAACTTGGGTAACCGCCATCGAAAAACCCTTCAAACTACAGAGTAAAATAGACTATGAACTATGTTTCAAAGGAGAGGGGAAAATCACCATGGGAATAAACAAGAGCTGCAACAAGACCCTCACCATCCCAGATCTGAGAAAAGGGACAGCGGCCCTAATGGACACGTACTGGGTATGCGGCAATCAGGCATACCTGCACCTTCCCCCGTCATGGAGTGGCAGCTGCTCAATGGCCACTCTACACTCAGCCCTAATGGTAATACCAGAAAGCCACATCGATAGAAGCAAAAGGACACAGGAACGCATACAACAGAGTGCAGCCCAGCCGACTGCGGAGTCACAGATGTATGTCCTATCTTCCGGAAACCAGGGAGAGGTGCTGACCCGTAACAGAAGAGCATCAAACTACATATCAAAGGCATCATCAGAACTGTTGGCTCAGATCCCAGACAGATATCGATTATTCAGCTCAGCAGAAACATTCTTCGCCTCACTCATCTCAGGTGTCCAAGCAAGGGCAAACGCAAAATGGCTCCAGATAACACGTTGGGAACTGATTCAGCTGGCCAATGACACTGAAGAAGGGTTCAACATAATCAAAGTGGAACTAAGGGCTTTACGGCTGATGACAATGCAAAACAGGTATGTCCTGGACCTGTTGACAGCGATGGATGGAGGTGTTTGCCGAAAAATAGGAAGTGCCTGTTGCACTTTCGTACCTTCCGAAGATGCAGAAAACGGCTCCCTGTCCCATGTGATCGAAGCAGTGCACAACCTAGGAGAAAAAATGAAAATGGAAGGTGGGGCAGAAGATAGTACATGGTTCGATAACATCTTCTCCTGGGTACCCTCATGGCTTGGAACAACTGTGAAGTTTTTGATGCCAGCTGTGGTGTTCCTCCTTTTAATTTTTTGCCTGTGCCAGGTGGGTCTTCGAGTTTGTGCGAACGCAGTACCAAATGGTGCAATGATGATGGTGACAATGGGCAACACCCGTGGGACAATACAAAACATGCAGGAAGTGCAGGTACAAACAGGAACAGATGACACACCCAGATATCAGCTAGTGCCTATCTATCGCGACAAAGACATCATAGATAAAGCATGGCACACCACCATTAGAGAGCCCAGTGTACTAGAATGGTACCAGGAGGTGTGGGTAGATGTGCCGGGAGATGGCGGATGTATATACCTAACTTGTACCCCAGACGAATATGCCAGAAGAGGGGAAAGCTTATGGGGGGTATGCAGAGCATGGATGCCCATAAAAGGCACACCTGCATGGGATGAGGCAGTAATGGACGAAGCAGAATGCAGAAGGCTGGAGGAGTTAAAGTATTCGTTACTTGAGTAACGAAAGGGGGGAAATGTAGGGGAGGAGTGGTCCAAGGGACCCCCCTGGCCTACATCTCCACCCCAGACGAGGGCCATGGCTCATCGGGCGTCCCCCTCCTTACCACCAGGGCCCAGGTGGTGGATGGCTCACCTGTTGAAAACATTGCCCACACGCATTGAATTTAGCTAGGCCTCAGAAACCATTGTGTCTAATAAAGATGGTGTGAGCGTAGCGCACTGTAGCGCAGACCCCACCCTCGGAGAGTTTCAACTATCCCTCGAAAGAACAGGACGGACATGAGCTAGCATAAGATACTAACACTGTAACATTTCACCGTCCGCAGTGTATCACTGCTCCCAGAATGACCCGGTCAGCAAGGCCTGGGTGGTGGGAAGATCTATAGAACGGTCATCCAATGAAAGCAGGAAGGTACCCAAATATGAATGTCTTCTAACATGTACAGCCTTTTCCATACAACCACGTTTACTAAAGAAACCTGTAAAATTGTGTATGACACCAGCCATGAAGGACTCACACCCCTACAGGGGTGTGCAAATGATAAAAGCATTCCGGGGGAGTGTTTCTTGGATGTATCGTTGAAAACCGTACACCCCGCGGTCCCGCGCCATAACTGAACTAATGCTGCTAGAATACACAAGAAAACGAATGTAACCATACAGGGGGCACCTGTGAAGGGTGTGCGAGAATGCACTCGTTACGCGTGTATGTTTAAAGCCCCTTGCGTGCCACCACCGTCACATACGGTGGCAGTTCATTTTCTGTGTACTACACCAACCGTAATGCTACGTCACTTACTGCAAGATGTATATGCATATAGCTAAATACTGTAATTGTTGAAACATAGTGTACGAATAAAGTGCACAGACTGAATATAATTGAAATGCCTTCAGTAACGTGAAATGTATGTTCTCAAATAATTCAAACAAATATTATAAAGGGTTCTAATGATTGTGATGTTTTCGCCTCTAAAAACCGGCAACACGCGAGGAAGATACCTTTGTAAATATGCGCAAGGCCATTCCCCCTCCCACCCTGCAGAGACTGCCAAACATGAGAACAGAGGCCCGCGCCGCGCTGCGCCACCTCCCCCACCTAGACTGGAGATGCTTCAAAGATGTGTAGCCCCCTCTGCAGCACCCAAGGCCACGGGCCGCCACCTGCATTATTTACAGCACAGCAGTAAACCTCTGTCTGAACCCACACTTCCAAAGGCGCCCCCTCGTAAACCCCACAACCCACCAGATCATCTTAGACTTATGGCCCTGTGCAATCAGGACACCCAACACTGGGGCAACACACAGCAGCACATTTATACCCACATCTAACAAGACAGGGAGGCACGTACCGTCCGTCCCATGCCCTGAAGCTTAGCCCCTCGACCTATGGCCCCGGTCAACAGGACGCTGGTAACCATGTCCTGACGTAGTACCAACAGACCCCTCACAAGGTGCATTCCTCCTGTGTTGCATTAACCTGTAGAATAACCTATTGGAAGATTTACTAAAGGAGATAATATTGCAATGACTGAATGACTGCGGTGCGCATGGCCTAGGGCAAATAAGTCAGGAAAAGACATTCATCTCTGACACTGGCCGCGATGGCACGACAAGCCCGCCCGGATGAACTCTGCCAACCTGCCAGGACCAGCCCAACCCACGAGGCTGACCAGTGACGTTCTCCAGTTACGGCCAACCACATCACAGCAGCACCTATAGTTGGTCGTCGCCACCCAATCCCATTGAACTTGTGCCCCCTATAGTGTGTAGGTTCTTATGACGTTTTTTGTGAATATATACGCCTGTCTTTGCTATTGTCAGACAGAGCGCTCTCGGAGTTCGCAGAGTTCTTTGCATGCCCTATTCTGATTGATAAACTCCCATTTAAGCTCACCTGCACTCTGTCTTGGCTTTATTCCCGGTTTGGGAGAGTCCTTTATTGTCTCTCATTGCGGGGAGGATCGTGCTGGTTGGGGACGCATGCCTTCAGTGGTGACCCCGAAAGCGTGATCATTATTATTTTTATTATTATTTTTCCCCGACCTAACATTACCGTCCCCTTTTGGCACGAGAATCTCCGGTCGAAAAGGGATACGCACGGTGAGCCGGCTCCGGCAGGCTGCCCGCCAATGGCGACCGGTACACTAAGAAGTGCGCACTCAATAGAGAAAGGGTACGGGATCCCCGTTGAAAAATCCCCTTTGAGTACCGCTCGCCGGAGCCGGGGCTGACTGTTGAGCTGACGGCGACACTGCCTGGACGGACCCAGTTTCGGAGACTATCAGTTCAAGACGGGCACGTGAGTACTGAGTGCGAGCGATTGCAAAGGGAGTGGGGGGAGAAGTGTAGGACAGGGAGCAAAGAGGGGGTACCTAGATCTACTAAGGATCATCCTAAAATTTCCTTGCTTTTACTTTGCATATGGCCATTAGGATTAAGAGGTGAATAAGAGATAAAAGTGACGGGAACCTCGCTCCGAAAGGGGGTGGAAGGCGGCGCCGCATAGTGCTATATTGACTAGTACTGGGAATATATGAAGAAGTGGAATATAAGATAAAAGTGTTCAGCAAAAGGGGACACTGAGAATATATTAGTGACCGCTATTACTTCTTTCTTTTCTTTTCTTTAGGAGTAGGGGGAGAATAAAAAGTGAGATTAGCACAAACTTAGGGAGAAAGTAAGAGAAAAAGAGTCCTACTAGAAGGGGGGAGAGCAGGCTAATATATATATATATATATATGCGCATCCATATATCCAAATAATACGGACAGGGACAGCCGGCTAGGGAGGAAAGGGAGGGCAGCTTGAATGGTGAATTGAGTGGTACCAAGAGGTGTGTGCACCTCGTATGTGTCAGAAGAGAATTTGATGTTATGAATGTGTAAAATGGTTATAAATGTATAGTAGTTAAATGGTCATGGTAAGTGTGACCGGATAAAAGTTTTTGAAGACAACGTTGATAGAGTGAAGTGAGTGGGTACCTCTTTCATTTCCGGGTTGATATTGTCAAAATAAATGATGGGTTGCTCTTGTATGTGCCCCCCAAAGAGAATAGAGTAGAAAGTGTGTAGGGCCAGTTTTGTACTGTGCAGGCAGGGGGGAGAGCCCAAAGGAGCCCAATATTGAATGTGAAGTAGAAAACGAAATATAATATTGATAATACATCTACATTGTAGTTGCAGATACACAGAGACACACAAGCACTAGGAGGGCACAGAGATGGGGGCTGAAACACCCCTATCACATATTTGTAAGAATCTCCCAGGGTACGCGGAGCGGATTAAGAAATATCACAACCAATGGATAACCGAGTTGAAGGGAGAAGGGTTACCCCAGATATGGCCCAAGGGAGGGTCAGTTGATAAAAGTCAGTTGATAAAAGTGTTCTGGATATGGTGGCCACATGCATTTGTTTGAAGTACAAGGGGAAGCAGTTGCAAAATAGGAGGGAAATATTAGATCTTTGGAGGTTATTTGAAGAGATACCACCGCCTAAAACACCAGCATTATCTCCTGATCTCCCGTCCACCACAGACAATCCATTAATGATACAGAAAGATGTCGAAGAATTGTCAAGTGTAGCGCCACCGGTAGAGGTAATAAGTTTGTACCCGATATTAAACAAGCCTGTGCCCGCAGAAGGATACAGTGACCCCACATATGTGCCTCCCCCGACAACTACTACACCCCACCGGCCCACGGCACCCCCACCATATGAAAGTACGAGAGAGCGAGGCCAGGCGAGTACACAAAGGGTGGACATAGAGAAACTCACAGATGATTTACAATCAAGACTCTCAATAGCAAAAGATGAGCTCTCGAGGATAAAAGACATGTGTGAACAAACAGCACTTAATACGACTAGATCAGGGCGCACGTCTAGAGCGCCAGGTGAGAATAGAAAACCTGAAGAGGGGTGGAAAAAAGGTGAGATACTGTTCAGAATTGAAGAAGAACCGACACGAATAATCGAAATAGGGACACGAGAGGGAGATATTGACAATGAAGAAAGGCCTATGGGGGACAGAGAGGAATTACTATGTGATATAAGGGGCGATTTAGAAGAAAGCGACAGGTTGAGCATGGCAATGGGAGGGGGAAGCGAGGGGGGATGGTACATGTTCAATGAGAACCCTGGATGATGAGTGGACGGGGCGATTAAGGAACAGAGTGGGGAAAATGGCATCACTGGGGACCTCAGCAGCCAAAACGGGTCCGGATGCAACGACGAAAGGAAGGCTACAGCTCCCGTTGATACACAGGGGAGGAGGAAGGCCTAACTATATCCCATGGGCGCAGATGGATAAGGCCAATTTACTAAAGCTATTGCCCCCGTTATCAGGAGGGGCAAGTAAGTGGATATACGCCTTTGAGAAACACACTGCCGGGGTACCCCTAGCAATAGGAGATGTGAAGAGCTTGCTCGTGTCAGCAGTGGGGGATCAGGCTGAGAGAGTATGGGTTAAGGCTGGTTTCCCGGGAATGACATTAGACTGCGGCCGCCATGACGGAGCCTCCTTTAACACAGTGCGTGCCAGGGTGTGGGATGCCTTGCGAGAAACGTTCCCAGACACACCAGACTTACAGTCAGTAATGCAGTGTACAATGAATGACGGGTAGGAGGCTATGGATTACATTTTTCGGGTCCAAGAGATGTGGAGAGCAGAAACGGGCACGCCCTGGTATCAATCTACATCTTTATTTTACTTCATTATAAAAAGAGGGCTCCCAAAGGAATTGCAGAAGGCGCTCGACAAGATAGCAGGTATTGAAGCAAAGGGATGGCCAGAGATTCAGAGCATAATAGTACACAATTGTAAACGAATCAAGGAGAGGGAGAAGGAGGTGGCGCAGAAAAGATTGGCAGACGAGGCGAAGTTAGTACAGAAGGTGAAGGTTGCAGCAGCAGTAGCCGCGCTCCCACACAGCAGGGAGGGAGATGATGGGGAGGAGGGGCTGATAGCACTACAAGGAAGGGTGGCAACTAATTGGGGGGGAATAGGACAGCGGCAATGGAATGAGCAGGAGCAAGGCGGAGGTCCGCAGTGGCAAGAGTGGACCCCTCGAGGGGGACGAGGTGGGTACAGGGGCCGAAGAGGAGGTGGATCAGGGTACGGGGGAATGGGAGGAAATGGATGGCAAGGTCCTAGAGGAGCGCAAGGAAGTTGCTGGAACTGCGGGAGATGGGGGCATTACTCTAGAGAGTGCAGAAGCAGACCCAACAACGGGTTCCAAGAGGTAGAACAATATGGCCATCCCCACCCGGGAAGCCCATATGGTCTCCCAATGGGACAACAGCAACTAAGAAACCCAGGCCAAGGTAATGCTGGCCAGCAACAGGGACCCCAGTATAGAACACAGAACCACCCACAAAACAATGACTGTATGCAATACACGCCAGGTAACCCTTTGGCGACAACAGCACACGGGGCCCCCGCACCAGCACCTTACAACGGCATGTCAGTAGTCTCAGGAAGCGTCTTTAATGAGGGGGGGGGCGATGAGACACCCCGCATAGGACAGCCCACAGAGAACACTTGCGTGTCCAGTTCTATCTACCACCTACAATGCAGCAGAGGAACCATTGGTAGGGGCGCAGATAGGAGACAAGCAGTTCATATTCATGGTTGATTCGGGAGCGGAGAAATCATGTATCAGAGAGGGCCGGTTCCCGTTATCTAACCGGAAGTTAGAGACGCAGGGGTTCTCTGGGGCTGTAATTGAAGTTCCTTACACCGAAGCTATGGATGTAACAGTGGGGGGTAAAACTGTGAAGGCACCCCTACTGTATTACGAACATTCCCCAATAAATTTGTTAGGGAGGGATCTCCTGAGTAAACTTAACATGACTATATCATTTACCGAGAGGGGAATAGTGTGTTCTACACCCGGGATATGCCCCTTGCGTGCGATGTTGGTAGTGCAAGCCTACACAACCACACAGGAAATACGAGGGCTGCCACAGAATGAGGAAATGTTTATTGAAGGGCTAAAGACTTTGGCCCTCATAATTCCAGAGCTAAGAAGAATGGACTGGAGGATTCCAGCGGAGTTCCTCTTCCGCCCCATAGTGTGTCCCAACACAGCACCAGGATTAGTGGTATCATTGGACTTGCACACTGTACAGGTATCAGTGAAAAGGATCGCTGTGATTGGAGTGGACAGGGAAGGATGTGAGTGGCGCACAGTGCTGTGTACAAACGCCAACATCGCCCTACGAGAGTTAACAGATGAGGATCTCTTTTCAGACACAGAAGGGGATGGTGAGATAGTAATGGAAATAGCGATGCCCTGTGACATTTTGATTCAAGCCAGGGAAACCCCCGTCCAATTGATGGCAGTGGTAGGAGCACCGCCGTCATTTTTTGATGACGACATGAGGCTCGTACCAAACAATCTATGGACAACAGGCCCCCATGATGTAGGGCTGTTGCACGGAATACAACCTGTGGTAATAAAACTAAAGCAAGGAGCAATTTTACCCCGAGTTAAACAGTATCCATTGTCCCGTGAAGCTGAAGAAGGGATAAAAGAAACAATAAATGCACTACTAGCACAAGGGATAATAGTGCCTTCAAACTCCCCATGTAACACATGTATTTATCCAATCAAAAAAGCAAAAGGAGGGTCTTGGAGGATGATACAGGACTTACGCCCCCTCAATGATGTAATTCAGAAGGAGTTCCCTCTAGTGCCGAACCCTGCATCAATACTATGCAGCATCCCAAAAGTGGCATCACATTTCACAGTAGTGGACTTGAAAAACGCATTTTTCTCAATACCCCTGGCTGAAGAGAGTAGATACCTCTCAGCATTCACACTGGGGGGTAAAAGATATGAACACTGCAGACTACCACAGGGGTACTGTGAGAGCCCGAGCATATTCAACCGCATATTGCATGAAGACTTGGGAAACCTATCAGTTGAGAGTACGATTATTCAGTACGTAGACGATTTATTAGTGTGTGCACAAGACGAAGTAACATGTAGAAAGGATTCAACAACGCTCCTAACTCTACTGGCCAACAAGGGGTACAAGGTAGACAAGGAGAAGTTACAGTACTGCCTGACAGAGGTCTTATACTTAGGACAACTGATATCAAAAGATGGAAAAAGAATAATCCCCGACAGGGTAGAAGTGATAAGATCTGTAGGAGAACCCACAACAGTGAAAGACATGCAGAAATTCTTGGGAATGTGCAACTATTGCCGAACATGGATATTAGACTATGCAGCATACACAAGGCCCCTCCTATAAGCACTCAAGGAAGCACAACAGGAGAACAAAAAAATAGAATGGTCAGAAGAAATGAGCACATCATTCCAATCATTAAAAGTGCTAATTTCAAGCGCTCCAGTGCTAGCAAACCCTGATTATGGACGCAAATTTTACCTTTTCTCACACTGCAAGGGAACACTTATGACAGCTGTACTGACACAAAGGACGTCCCTAGGACACAAGCCTCTGGCTTACTATAGTGGCACTTTGGATGCCGTGATGCAAGGCCATTTCGCGTGCGAGCAGTCACTCGCTGCAGCCACGTTCGCGATTGAGAAGAGTGCCACGATAGTAATGGGTTGCCCTGTGACATTGTTTGTGGAACATTCATTATTTGCAATACTTGAAAGGTCAAAGAGCACACTGACAACACAGCGGGCGACAGCCTACGAGATTATATTGTCTAGCGCCAATATCCATTTGGTGAGGTGCAAGACAGTGAACCCCGCCACTTTCATTACTGAAGCGTGCAGACTAGAGGACATGCAGGACCACGATTGCGCCACCTACACAGGAAAAAGAGGGGAGGATACCGTGGTGTGTGAGAACGCTCTGAGCGAGGGGGAAGTGTACTTCCTGGATGGGTCCGCATCGATTGATGTGGACACGGGAGAAAAGCATGTTGGTATGGCGGTGGTGAGATTAGAAGACGGTGAGTATGAAACATTAGTTCAATACCGCCTCCCATCACATTACTCCGCACAAGCAGCAGAACTGATTGCGCTCATAGAAGCACTACATGCAGCAAAAGGTTGCGCAGTGACAATATATACAGACTCAGCTTACATGACGACGACAGTACATGGAGGTCTAGCGAGATGGGGGCGGAGGGGATTTCGACGAGCAGACGGAACACCAGTACAGCATGCGGAATTATTGAAAGAGTTAATTGAGGCCCTACAAAACCCTACTGCAGTAGCAATAGTTAAGTGCCAAGCACATACATCCAACACAGACGTTGTGTCTTTGGGGAACGCGGCAGCGGACGCTGCCGCCAAGGAGGCTTCCTATTTTCAGAAATATGACACAGGTGAGTATATACTGAAGCATAAGACAAACGAAGAGCCCCCAGAAGGGTACAACATGATGCCCATATCACAAATACTAGAGTTACAGGAAGGAGCTAGTGAAGACGAAAAATTGATGTGGACAAAACGAGGGTACAGCAAGTCGGGAACCGACTTGCTGTTGCGGCAAAATAACTCAGGAAAAGTGGTAATGCCAATCCAGTTACTAGAAATTGCATTTCAACAACTACACTTCCCTGCACATAATACCAAACAGCACATTGCGGCAGAAATACAAGAAGAATGGTTCGTGCCCTGTCTCCAGGAGCACATATCTCGACTAGCAATGGAATGTACAACATGCCAAATATACAATTCAGGAATGACATTACGCACGCTCCGGGGAACAATTCCTAAACCCATTGGTCCATTCAGAGAGCTGCATATAGATTACGCAGACATGGGGGAAAGGTGTAATGGCGCACGGTACATGATCGTGGTTGTGTGCCCATTCTCAAGATGGGTGGAAGCTGGACCATGTGCACGGCCTGATGCCAAAAGCGCCGCCAAGTTCCTAGTGAGGGAAATGTTCCCGCGCTGGGGAATTTGTGATGTGATTCGCTCAGACAATGGCACTCATTTTGTAAATGAACTTTTCAAGGAAGTAACTGCATTATTGGGAATAAAACACAAATTGTGTTCGATTTATCATCCTCAAAGTAATGGCATAGTGGAAAAGATGAACGGACTGCTAAAGGGCAGGCTATCAAAACTCTGCTTTTCATTGAAAAAGAACTGGATCTACTGTCTGCCCCTTGCGCTATTTGAATTGAGAAATCAGCCAAGTAAAGATCACCATTTGTCCCCGCACGAAATCGTGACTGGGAGACAAATGCACACAGCACACTCCCCGCTGCGCAAAACACTCAGATGCACACAGAAGCGCCGCGATATTAGGAGAAGAATTTACGGACTATCTGAAAAAAACTAACAAGGGCAGCGCGCGTAATCTCCAGGCAGCTCACCCCACCCTTCACTAGAGAGGAGGGAAATATAACAGGGTCTGTCACAGAACCTGAGCAGCAGCCACAGCTAATGCCAGGCGAACACATCTATGTCAGGAGTTTTGTGCGTCGATGGAATGCACCACGGTTCCACGGCCCATACGAGGTAGTGTTCTGCATGCCCACAGCTGTAAAAGTGAAGGGCTTGCGGTACTGGATACACTTGACGGATGTGCGAAGAGCTTATAATAATGTGCAAGAGGAGGCAGATGAGGTGGCACAGACAACAGCTACCAATTTAACTGAATAAAATATCTGAACCTCGACTTGTGTGTGTGCGTCAGCAATGAACACGAATGGGAAAGTGACTGACGAAGTATTGTTGCATTCTCTTGTTTATTTGTGTTTTTAGTTTGTGTTTTATCATATTATGTGATTGATGAAATGATGAAATTATAACTTGCAACACCCTTGTCTGTGAATTCCCTCCCTACAACCCTACCCGCCTCCATTACCCGTCAACATATAACGGCCCTAATGGTGCCAACAAAATGTTTACACTCATGTACTTAATGCACTTTTATATCTCAAACAGGAACTACCATGGCATCTAACAGGCAGCCTGCAACGGATAGAATTAGCAGAATGAGAGAATTATTAAATGAGAGATGTAGATATTCGTATGAGTGCGGATTATCTGTGTGCATTACAATGTTTTTTATGCTAATGTTTGGCCTGGTTACATATTGGTTTGTCGCGTTCATCTCTATCGAGATGAACGAGGGGGGAGGGATTAACAGCACTGGGATCAACAGCACCTTTCGGACCAATGTAACTACAAGTGTCAATACGAGAGAAGGTGATTTTCTGGTATGGGATGGAACTAAACTTGTATGGGGTTATCACACCACACCATCCAATGCTGTCATATCAGAAAAGAAAGAGCCACAGGGTGGAATGCAAAACAACACAGTGTCTCCACCAGTGATGTATAGGTATAATGTTCGCAGCTTAAATGACCGAAATCCGTCTGCAATATCGTGGTTGTATGATACCCCCACCAGTCAACCTGCCCCCGTCTTAAAAAACAATCTGCAAGATAAACTCAGGGACGAAAAGGAAAAGACGATAACAGCACACGAAATTTTATACGATGAATGGGCCAAGGGGGGCGGGAATGAGAAAGGGGGGTCTATTTTTTCCCTCGCCCAGGAGGCTGGGAAGTACATAAGGAACAAGAACAACAGACGGAAAAGGGAAACCGGGAGGAGGAAGTATGATGAGTACTATGGGTTAGGATTAGATAAAATGGAAGACCCACGACACCCTCATCAGACAAATAAGTGGTATGCAGATATGAGTGCCACCGCGAAACAAACAACAAATGAGAGCTGTTTGTGTCTGCTCCCTCATTCCTCATGCCTCAGGTACACCCAAAGTATTGCTACCCAAAGAGTTGCCAATTATAGATGCCCAATGTCTCCTTCATCTCACGTTATGCAGGATTAACAACACCTTCCAGGCACATGAAGTTATTTTTAAAATGCTGCAGAACGAGAAAACTTGCTACCCAAAACCGGCAGGGGTGGCATGTCTAGAAGAACCATTTTTTGTAATACAAGGGACACTTTTTTCAGACAACAAGTGGAAAGATGAAGAAGTAATGTGCAAAGCTGAAGCATTGAGAGGTGTGGCACCAGAGAAACTGCAGTGGATAGAAGAAACATGCACACCAGTATGGAAGGAACACATTTCAAAACTAACTTGGGTAACCGCCATCGAAAAACCCTTCAAACCACAGAGTGAAATAGACTATGAACTATGTTTCAAAGGAGAGGGGAAAATCACCATGGGAATAAACAAGAGCTGCAACAAGACCCTCACCATCCCAGATCTGAGAAAAGGGACAGCGGCCCTAATGGACACGTACTGGGTATGCGGCAATCAGGCATACCTGCACCTTCCCCCGTCATGGAGTGGCAGCTGCTCAATGGCCACTCTACACTCAGCCCTAATGGTAATACCAGAAAGCCACATCGATGGAAGCAAAAGGACACAGAAACGCATACAACAGAGTGCAGCCCAGCCGACTGCGGAGTCACAGATGTATGTCCTATCTTCCGGAAACCAGGGAGAGGTGCTGACCCGTAACAGAAGAGCATCAAACTACATATCAAAGGCATCATCAGAACTGTTGGCTCAGATCCCAGACAGATATTGATTATTCAGCTCAGCAGAAACATTCTTCGCCTCACTCATCTCAAGTGTCCAAGCAAGGGCAAACGCAAAATGGCTCCAGATAACACGTTGGGTACTGATTCAGCTGGCCAATGACACTGAAGAAGGGTTCAACATAATCAAAGTGGAACTAAGGGCTTTACGGCTGATGACAATGCAAAACAGGTATGTCCTGGACCTGTTGACAGCGATGGATGGAGGTGTTTGCCGAAAAATAGGAAGTGCCTGTTGCACTTTCGTACCTTCCGAAGATGCATAAAACGGCTCCCTGTCCCATGTGATCGAAGCAGTGCACAACCTAGAAGAAAAAATGAAAATGGAAGGTGGGGCAGAAGATAGTACATGGTTCGATAACATCTTCTCCTGGGTCCCCTCATGGCTTGGAACAACTGTGAAGTTTTTGATGCCAGCTGTGGTGTTCCTCCTTTTAATTTTTTGCCTGTGCCAGGTGGGTCTTCGAGTTTGTGCGAACGCAGTACCAAATGGTGCAATGATGATGGTGACAATGGGCAACACCCGTGGGACAATACAAAACATGCAGGAAGTGCAGGTACAAACAGGAACAGATGACACACCCAGATATCAGCTAGTGCCTATCTATCGCGACAAAGACATCAAAGATAAAGCATGGCACACCACCATTAGAGAGCCCCGTGTACTAGAATGGTACCAGGAGGTGTGGGTAGATTTGGCGGGAGATGGCAGATGTATATACCTAACTTGTACCCCAGACGAATATGCCAGAAGAGGGGAAAGCTTACGGGGGGTATGCAGAGCATGGATGCCATAAAAGGCACACCTGCATGGGATGAGGCAGTGATGGACGAAGCAGAATGCAGAAGGCTGGAGGAGTTAAAGTATTCGTTACTTGAGTAACAAAAGGGGGGAAATGTAGGGGAGGAGTGGTCCAAGGGACCCCCCTGGCCTACATCTCCACCCCAGGCGAGGGCCATGGCTCATCGGGCGTCCCCTCCTTACCACCCGGCCCCAGGTGGTGGATGGCTCACCTGTTGAAAACATTGCCCACACGCATTGAATTTAGCTAGGCCTCAGAAACCATTGTGTCTAATAAAGATGGTGTGAGCGTAGCGCACTGTAGCGCAGCCCCCACCCTCGGAGAGTTTCAATTATCCCTGTTGCCGCAGCACCCTGGCAGATCCGCTGTGAGCACGTTCCCACGAACAGGACGGACATGAGCTAGCATAAGATACTAACACTGTAACATTTCACCGTCCGCAGTGTATCACTACTCTCAGAATGACCCGGTCAGCAAGGCCTGGGTGGTGGGAAGATCTATAGAACGGTCATCCGATGAAAGCAGGAAGGTACCCAAATATGAATGTCTGCTAACATGTACAGCCTTTTCCATACAACCACGTTTACTAAAGAAACCTGTAAAATTGTGTATGACACCAGCCATGAAGGACTCACACCCCTACAGGGGTGTGCAAATGATAAAAGCATTCCGGGGGAGTGTTTCTTAGATGTATCGTTGAAAACCGTACACCCCGCGGTCCCGCGCCATAACTGAACTAATGCTGCTAGAATACACAAGAAAACGAATGTAACCATACAGGGGGCACCTGTGAAGGGTGTGCGAGAATGCACTCGTTACGCGTGTATGTTTAAAGCCCCTTGCGTGCCACCACCATCACATATGGTGGCAGTTCATTTTCTGTGTACTACACCAACCGTAATGCTACGTCACTTACTGCAAGATGTATATGCATATAGCTAAATACTGTAATTGTTGAAACATAATGTACGAATAAAGTGCACAGACTGAATATAATTGAAATGCCTTCAGTAACGTGAAATGTATGTTCTCAAATAATTCAAACAAATATTATAAAGGGTTCTAATGATTGTGATGTTTTCGCCTCTAAAAACCGGCAACACGCGAGGAAGATACCTTTGTAAATATGCACAAGGCCATTCCCCCTCCCACCCTGCAGAGACTGCCAAACATGAGAACAGAGGCCCGCGCCGCGCTGCCCCACCTCCCCCACCTAGACTGGAGCCGCTTCAAAGATGTGTAGCCCCCTCTGCAGCACCCAAGGCCACGGGCCGCCACCTGCATTATTTACAGCACAGCAGTAAACCTCTGCCTGAACCCACACTTCCAAAGGCGCCCCCTCGTAAACCCCACAACCCACCAGATCATCTTAGACTTATGGCCCTGTGCAATCAGGACACCCAACACTGGGGCAACACACAGCGGCACATTTATACCCACATCTAACAAGACAGGGAGGCACGTACCGTCCGTCCCATGCCCTGAAGCTTAGCCCCTCGACCTATGGCCCCGGTCAACAGGACGCTGGTAACCATGTCCTGACGTAGTACCAACAGACCCCTCACAAGGTGCATTCCTCCTGTGTTGCATTAACCTGTAGAATAACCTATTGGAAGATTTACTAAAGGAGATAATATTGCAATGACTGAATGACTGCGGTGTGCATGGCCTAGGGCAAATAAGTCAGGAAAAGACATTCATCTCTGACACTGGCCGTGATGGCACAACAACACCGCCCGGATGAACTCTGCCAACCTGCCAGGACCAGCCCAACCCACGAGGCTGACCAGTGACGTTCTCCAGCCACGGCCAACCACATCACAGCAGCACCTATAGTTAGTCGTCGCCACCCAATCCCATTGAACTTGTGCCCCCTATAGTGTGTAGGTTCTTATGACGTTTTTTGTGAATATATACGCCTGTCTTTGCTATTGTCAGACAGAGCGCTCTCGGAGTTCGCAGAGTTCTTTGCATGCCCTATTCTGATTGATAAACTCCCATTTAAGCTCACCCGCACTCTGTCTTGGCTTTATTCCCGGTTTGGGAGAGTCCTTTATTGTCTCTCATTGCGGGGAGGATCGTGCTGGTTGGGGACGCATGCCTTCAAGAGTTGGAGGGAGGGTAAATGGGGTTCTAAGAGTGGGGATAGGATAGGTGGTTGGGGTAGAGAGAGTTGTGGTAGGGTGGGTGGTGGGTGAAAGTCATGGTAGGGTGTATGGCTATGGGTAGAGAAAGTGGGTGAGGATGGTTGTTTGGGGATAGAGAGATTGGAGGTAGGGTGGGTGGGGATAAAGTGAGAGGGTGTGGGGGTAGAGAGAGTGGGCATGGGGTAGGTCAGTGGGGGTAGACAGGCAGCCTCAGGAGGACAGAAAAACAGATCCGCCACCGGTAGCCTACATTACTCCAAAACCTGTACACATCTGTTATTTCCTGCACAAATGGGGTTTTAGTAGCCCAATTGTGAGTATCATAGCACAATTGTGAGTGAAATAGCTCAAAGTAGCCCAATATTGCATCCTTACAAGTCAATGCATGGCTGGGAAATGGAAAACCCAACACCCCACTTGCTTCTTACAAAGATGCTGATTGGAGCAAATATTGTTAGTGAGTTCCTCATTGGGTAGTACATTGGAGGAATTTGGAAAAAAAAACTTTAATGATTTGGGATTTTCATGCCCTGGCATTGCCGGTTGCTGTGCCAACCAGATAGTCTCAGTTCAGAACCTCCCTTTCTGCTCTCTCTTCTCTATGAATGGCTTCGGCAATTTTGTGGTGCAAGTGCCACAAAAATGTGCCACAATCAAAAAGGAACGTGTTTTCTCTGTCCCAGTTCCCTGCCTTTGGAAATCATTGTGCCTTGAAAGCAAACACCAAGCCATCTGGCCTTCAGGAAAGATATATATGAAAGGACTGAGCCATTAGGCCTTCAGGAAAGCCGTGCTTGTTATGTCTATTACCTGATATCATCCATACTTTAAAGTCGTCTGGCTCTGGCTCCTGCTGTAGCACCAAAAACAAGTGTAAGAGATGCTAACACAGCCGCAAAAGATAGAAGCTTGAAAGGTACCACTGTAACAGAGCTGCATTAGGATTAGATTAGGCTTTACTGAGTTGAGGTCTGGGCAATCACACCTACATTCGGACCTGGCAGGGATGTAGGTAGAAGCAAGTGTGGGAAAAGGATGATGTGGAACAGGAAAAGCATAGATGTTGAGGCGGGGGTTAGAATAGTTGGGAATTGAGCTTCACCCAGATCTGCATTGGGGACTGGGCAGTGTTTTGTTCCTGAGTAGGTGGTGGCAGAGGTGGGGTCAATTGCTGGACATCGTTGCTCAATTCACCATTTCCCTACTAAGCAAAGGGGTGCCTGTAAACCTAGGTGTTGAGATGCCATGGTGCTTAGGATTTGGTAGGTGACGCCTATCCTTGAAAGTCACAGTGACGTGCGGAGAATACGGGCGAATGCTCCTTAGTTTGGCCAAAACCAATTGGCATTTTTAAGAATGAAGTTGAGACAACTTGCAGCGTCCTTTACTTTCGAAGTCCGTGAATTTATTGTTCTTAGAGGCCAGCATGCAGCACGTTTCTGAATTCAGGAGGAGAATGCCAGCAAAAGACTGGATCTCCTAAAAGCGTGGATCTTGTCCGCTTGAAACCTCAGACATCTTTTCACAGCAAGTGCACCACTTACCAAAACACCGAGCATCCTAAAGTTGTGCCCACGGCTTTAAATGGGACGTGGCTAGCTGAGGCCAAGCACCGGCAGTCTCCAGAAAGGGCTTACGAGCAGCGGGCCAGCCTGGGCCCACACCAACTAGCCCCAGCCATGCCGACACCTCGGGCAGATGCGTAGCCGAAGCGCTGCACAGTTACACGGACTGCCTGCATGTATCAGCATTTCGGAAGTACTGACATCTGCAGACAGCCAGTGTAACCATTGCTTCGGCAGCACAGCTACCAGATGACTCTGAACTCCGAAACAGGAGGAGGGCTGGAGGGCCCAGTCTCTCCTTTTGTTTCCGAATCAAGAGTCATCACGCAGCAGGCAGCTATTTCATTCCAGGAACCTGTTGCTTTTAACCTACATGGATGCCCGAGATGTCAGCATGGCTGGGGGAAGGGACGTCATTTAGGGGTGGCCAGGGGTCGCAGCTGCAACCCCTGAGGTCTCCCTTTCTACCCCTAAAGAAAATTGAAAAAAAGTGGCTTTAAAAAAATAAATTGTTAAATACATGGTCCTGGGATGTGGCCAGCTCCATGTGGCTCTTTGCTTCTGGAGTGGCTGCCTCTTTTGTTCAGGCCTCTTAAAAAAAATTAACAGGTGTTCCACAAGTCTAAGCAGTCTAACACTTTCAGCGGTGACCCTAAATAAGAAAGAATAGGAATACCACATAATGTGTCTTTCTGGAATTCTTTACAATAATTGCTAGACTTATTCAAGGTTTATTTCAGGCACACTTCAATGGGTGAATCACTGATTTAGTCTGTTCTTAAACAACTCAACTCAGTCTTTCATCCTTCTGAGGTCGATAAATGAGTACCAACACAGGTTGGGTGATATTGTATGTATATTTTTTCTAAATAAAGCGCTTAAGCGTAAGTGCTATATAATAACACATCATTACCGTTTGGCCGTGGACGCCTGCTTGCATTCACAGTAATTTGGTGATATGGGCCTATAAACACTGATCTTAACAATACATGTGGCGATCCATTCTTGTATGAAATGTATACCACATTATAGTGACATCATACCCATATTTTTCGTAGTGTACTTAGGAACAATGCTATGTGATGCCACTTCATGTTTTGTCAAGGCGTGAAAGGTTATGACGTCCCTGGCTGGGGGCTGGGTGGCACCAAAGGTAATAATCCCAGTGTGCCCCAGCTCCAATGCTTTCACCTGACCCCCTCTGTCCCATTAGTGAGGGGGGCTCTCATTAGGGGGCGCAGCCTAAGTACACACATACATAGGGCACTCCCCCTAACGAGAGCACGCCACTCAATTTAGTATCCCACTTAACCCCCTGGTTGTACCCTTCTGTAAAAATAAACCTTTAATATGAATATTACAATTTCCTATAACGTTCCCCACCAGATTCCTTCCACTTCTAAGCACTGTAACAATAGGTTTAGTCATTACCCAATTTAACAGTACTAAAATGAAGGCTCTCAGAGTCCGCCCAGCTAACATTCGTGGCTTGGACACTTCACTCGATGAGCTACCTTGGCCGGGATGCAAGGGCTGTTTGTATTTGATGTGGTATGAATTTTTGTACTTACAATACCCATACCAACAGCACATTGTTTTCTCTGCTTTGATGGTATCAAATGGGGGGGGGGCAGAGAGGAGGATGAGTCAGAAATGCAGCCAGGAAGGCAACATTAAAAGGTTTTCCGTGTCTTTCTAAAAACCATAACATCTGGAAGGAGGTGCATGCAAAGTGGAAGAGGTTTCCACAAATCAGGGACGGGCGTAAACAAGTGTCTACCACCCACCCCCACATTTTGGAGGGTGCAGGATTACACTAAAACAGGTGCGCATAACTCGATGCCATTGGATAATATCTACGATGTACAGTGGTACCCTACCGTGCTGTCATTTAAATGGCAGGCAACGTTTCTTAAACTCTGTCCCCGGTGGACAATGCTTGACCAGATCGTAAACAGTTTCACACAAAGGGCTTCATTTACCCCCAAAAAAATGTCAATGGGACTTTGCAATGTTAAAACATGTTTGTAAATCAGGCCTAACGTCTCACTTTTAAAGCCAAAAAAACACATGGCCTCTCCCATTTGGAATACAATGCAGTCATGGAAGCAGAACGCATTCCTGCATGAATACCACTGGCATAAGTGAATTTAAAAATGGATACAAAAGCAAAAGACAAAAGAGGGGCGGCTGAGGGGAATGAATGCGAACCCACCAGGAAGCTGGCATGAGTGCAAACTGGGCTCCTTAAATAACTGCAAGGTTTTGTGAAATCATACCAAGGTCACAGTTGGCAACCTGTGGCTCTCCAGATGTTCTGGACTACGACTCCCAAGATCCCTCACCATTGACAGGTCTGGGGCTGATGGGATTTGTAGTCCAAAACATCTGGAGAGTCAAAGGTTGCAGACCCTTGGCATAGCAGAAGAAAGACACACCCGCGTTGCATGGCATGAGTCGGAGCGGTTGGATACAGGTGTTTAGAAGCAGTTCTGATAACGGGGTACCCGAGGAGCTACCCCATTCACCTAATAACTCACTCCTCAGGGTTGGTGAGCGAAGTTAAACGTCGTTGGCATGCTACCCAAGAAACCGATGCTGTCGATGTGAGGCGAGCCTGGTCCACTGTGCCAAAAGGGCAAGGATAAAGACTCACCCTTCCTGTGCCAGAGTAAGACATAGTCCTAAGCATTGGAAAGAAGCTTCTCATTCCAAAGCCAGGGCTGCATTGCTACATGGCTTCTTCCAAACATTGCTGGAGCTGTGTCAGAGGCTTCACTGTAGAACACAAATGTGTTCAACGTTCCATGGACCAAAGAAAAGTTAGTGGTGAGCTTTTCAATGATAACATATTCACTCTAGTCTGTTAGAGGGTAACCATCACACAATTGTTTTCTGTGAATTATCCAATCTCTGTGCAAATACCTTAAAAAATGACGGCTCTTCTAAATCTGGGAAAATGCACGTGTTGCTGATCTTGCAGAGAGTAGAGCAATCAATTACAGACTGGAATGTCCCCGGGCCAAACAACAGTGTCTATGCACCTGATGAAACATGTTGTTTTACTCTGATTAATTTTGATCACGAGTTTGTTATAATAAAGAAAAAAAAACGTTTACCTGTGTACTGGGTGCATTTTATGTACACAGTTTTCACACCCTTTTAACCTCTTGGTGCGTTGTGAAAAAGAATACATGTTTGATTAAACACACTATTAAAAAATACATGTTTTAAAATGCCTGCAGTCTGGTAAATGTCGAGAATGTCTAGCTCTGTATAGCTGTGATCTTGGTGATTGTTGCCTTGTTCACAGAATGACAGCATTTATATGCTTTGTGAACATTGCAACTCATGTTTACCTGAGCTCCTGCCGGCTAAGGCTTTGGCTTTTACTCATGCACACGAAGGCCATAGTCTGAAGCCAGCAAAGCAATCATGACATGTCCCGGCCCTAGCAGAGGGAACTCAGAAGCTCTGTTCTCGTTTTCTTGTGGTCGTCGATGAAAGAGAGGAACATGTTCACAATGGTGCCCTTGTGAGCTTTTCTTTTTATATACTATGGAGGAAACTGCACGATCTGTGACCACTACTAGTGCTGTCTTTACCATCTGCACAAAAAGCTGATAGAGACAACCAGATCATTCTTGAGAGGGTGAAAAAAGCCCACAGGATCCAAACAGAATTGCACAGCTATGAGCCATTAGTTCTGCATAGTAAGGGCCCTGGGCGTTCTTTGTTCCAGGAACATTTTATCTTCGTGGGTTAATTGCTTTCTTGTATGTAGCAAATGCAGTTTTTGAGGGATGTCCAGTCGCTAGTCGAGGCTGGCTCAATTAGGGTCATCCATGGAATGCCTGCACGTACTTTGACAATAAAAGTGTTCCACACTTTAAATTCTTCCTTGTAGTTGCATTGATTTTTTCACCAAAAACCTTGAGAAACACAGGCAATATTGATTACCGTTTCGAGTTCCTAAAGAAAAGCTTTACTTTAGAAATGTGTGTTATCAATCGATCTTGAGACATACAAAGTAGCAATGTCTTATTATGCCAGAGACTGACCTCAAAAGGGTTCCATGTGTTAAAATTGCGGCAAAAATGGCCGTGGACAAAAAATATCGCGGAAAAAAGGCAGTGGTTTTGCCGGCGAAATCCATGTAAAGGATGTGTGGGACACCCCAGCAACTTCTGGACCCATTATACCATTTAAGGGGAGCAGGGGACACCCCCGCAACCCCCGCACTCCTTAAATGTTATAATGGGGTACACCTTTACCGGGTCAAACCACAGCATTTTTGCCACGATTTTTTCGCACAGGCGATATTTTTGCCCCAATTTTATCACTGCATACCCTCAAAAGTTGGCAATATTAATAAGACAATAAAGAAGTCAGTAAAAGTGAGATCCTTTGACAAAATAGGTGGGGTCAGGGATGTTTAACTGACCATGCTCTGTATCATAGGGAGAGTGATGATCCACAGCTTCTCGGGGCAATACCCCATTACTTGTTATTATAAGTGTGTGGAACATCTGTTGCAGGGTCACAGATAGGAGTAAGCCTGTCCGGAAGTTTATGTCTCACATGCCTTTTTAATCACAGCTGAAAAAAAATCCCGAACATGAAAGGGGATGATTTTATAAGAACACATGGAAATCATTATTGATCAACAACTACTGGTATAAACTGCATTCTGTCTTTAAAAGCAGACATGGAAACAATAAACAATGCAATTTCCAGCCAATATTTTTTCAACAAGAAATGCCTTGTTCAATATTATTTTTGTAAGCACTATTCTATTAAACACACCACAGAGAAATCTAAACCCTGGGAGTCCATATCTCTCATGGGGAGCCCACTTTCATATACAGAAAATGTTTACTTTTGCATGACACCTAAGGAACACACATGTTAAACCCGCTCCAGTTTTACCAAGTTTACAATTATATTGCTTGGCTGTCCTTAGATTAATATAATTTTAGTGTTGATTATTTAAAGATTTTGAGCGTGAAGAATCGTTACGCTCTACAACAAAGATCATTTCATATTGTTTTAATTTTTATTAGCCGAATGTGAAATGTTTAATAATTGTGAAAGGTTTATTTTTAAACCAATACACAATATTAAAAAAAATTATTAAGACAATCTTGCTATTTAAATATTACAAAATAAAACCATTTATTTATATAACTATTTATTTACTAGGTTAGTTTGTCTATTTACTTTGCTCATTATTAATGCAAAATGTTTTACCACCAAAACGTCAAAACATATATTGCTAACACCACAATATGCTAAGAGCCTTATGTAGCTCGGGCGGGGTCATTATTGCTTGGGATAATTACCCTTACCCATCGTATGGCCCTTGGCTTCGTCTCAGGGTATAACCGGGGGTATAACTTGGTGGCAGGTCATTATCTCACAATAATGACCCTTCCCTCACTCTATAAGGCTGTATTAGGAAGAGATTTTTATTATCACGCAGGACATCAAAAGAGACAAAATCTCCACCAGGTCGATGCTCGGATGGTGGCTTGAGGAACTGTTGGGCCTCAAGAAGTTGCTAAACATGGAGGATATTTGGTGACTTCTCCATTCATCTTGCAGGCTCTTCATTTTAATCTCTTCCCCTTAGTGGATTCCACTCTGGGAATTACATGCTTCTGATTTTTAAGGTTCTTTTTGACATTTTTATGGCCTCCACGTTGGGCAAGATAGCTGAAAATGATGGGTTGAAAGTTAAATGGGGCTTTACTAAAATGACAAGTTTAAGGAAAGAGAGGCTGCTGTTCATGGATTCTAGCTCTCCCTGTAGGAGGCAGAACATTGTATGTGCTGAGTAGTTGCAGGTTCATCCTGGGTGAGAAGGAGGCAAGGAATACGCTTAATCCTGAACCCAGAAGTAAGGGAGAAATGGCTTTCTTTTGCAGAAGGCAAAAAAACAAATTTGACAATCCAACATGGTATGGCCGCTGCTTATCTCACTGATTCTATGGAATGCTATGTGCTAAGTCAAATGCTTCCGTCAGGCATATTTGCTGACATGCGCTTGACTGAGAGTACATTTCTCCTAAGTGCAAAATCTCTAAAGACCGTTGGGTGTCAACTTTGGAAGACTCTTCCACTGATGATTAGGACTTATTCTTCCTTGTCAATTTTTAAAATGGAGTTGAATTATTCTCTGTTTAATTTACGAGCATTGAAGACCATTTTGGTGTGCATGGTCTTCTCTTTACTATCACAATAATGCACGACAGGCTTAATATAGTGTCTCATCTTCTGTATAATAATTGTATACATCGTCTTTGTATGGCACTTGGAACTGGCTTTGCTGGTGATCTTGTTTTTGCTTAACAAATTATTGTTACTACTTGCACTACTGTTTCTACAACTACTTTTACCCATCAGGACTTTTGGAAAACAACTGAGAACTCTGGAAAGTAAATTGCAAGTGGAATTAGGAAGAGGGCAAACTCAAGGAAGATTTTGTCAATTATATTACTAGGTTCTTTCTTAGATAGTTCTGAAGTGTGATAAACGTCTAAAGTAACAGAGAAGATATACCAGGGCTTCTTACGCTGGTCTAATAAGAACAAAAGGTGTCACCACACGCAGAAGTTTGAGAGATTTCCCTGCTTATCATATAGATTAAACAATACTGAGATGTTTGGGTGTTTCTTCAGTGCGAACCTTACATACATTTCTCAAGTTTAATAGTATTGATATGTTTATTATATCACAATGTTCGATTGGCCAACGCCAAAATCTATAATTGTCCAAAGCTGACATGTGCTATTTGCTCTTCATTAGGACTGCCAGTGGTCACATATTGTTAATAAATATCATTACCAACTAACCCAATCAGAATAAATTAAGCCTAGTTAGAGAAGTGCACCAAACATGGATATATAGAGAAAAACATCATAAAACAGTAATGATAAACAACAAGTTAAGAAAGAAAATAATACATATTAAGAAATAGTCGTGGTTAGTTACATTGGCAAGTTATATCGTCCGATAGACATTGTCTTGACTGTATTCACATAGTTGAAACCTTTTAAGGGTTCCACTGGAGGAGGTGTTATTTCTGGTCTATCTCTGGAGGCATTCTAGAATTAATACCTAAACCAGTGATAAACTGAATTGTGTGGATTTTGTGTAATACCATCAGTGGAGATGGTAAGAGCCAATGGTGGTATTTCATTGAAAGATATGCTCAACTTTAAATAAGGCCCAAAGTCCAGCCTGAAACTGGGCACCAGGGCAAAACCATTGAATTCAGCCCACCAACTTTCAAGTCGGGCTGGTACAAACACGTAGGTCTGTCCCCAGGCAACCAATAACACAGTAAAGAATGTGTATGTAACCTCCTGGACTTTTAATCACAATGTTTCCTGTGTCACTTCCATCCTTCTGTATTTCATAAAGAAAAGATGAGTTCGTAATAGGCAAGATTAGTGTAACTATGTTTCTAGTCAATGTATTTTTGTTTAGATCATACTTCTGGTTTATTAGTATTTATTGTTCAGAAATTTGAACTTCAGTCTTTTCTTTGTGACCAAGCTCTCCACTCTATCCATAACCTACCTACCCACACAGGGGGTAACTCTGTGGATCTCTTATTCATCTCCACCTCTCTCTCAACCACCAATACTACTGTCACACCAACCATATCTGATCACTCAATTGTTTCCACCACCGTCTCCTTTCCACCCTCTGGCCTTTCCTCACTACTTGCTTCACCTATTACTTAAAGGAAATGTAAACGTGCGGCCATTCCCCCCTTTCTCTCCGACCTACAGTTCTCACTCTCCTCCTTCACACCCGATACCACTTCCACAAACCCTGCATTCTCCAGCTTCTAACCCCTACTATACGGCTCATTCTCCTCTACCTTCCCACTGCTTAATTTCACTCCTAAATCTCAGCATCCTCAACCATGTGACACCCCATTCATACAATTTCTCCGCACAGACATGTGTTGGCTGCTGCACAAATGTAGGTGTACTCACTCGCATGTGGACCTGCAACTCTACCTCTTTGCCCTGAATTCTTTCAAGGCCACTCTTGATAGAGTGAAAAGCAAATTCTCCCTAACCCTCATTGACTCTCACTCCAACCGTCCTCGCCAGGTACATGGCACCCTAAACTCACTCCATACTCCTCTATGACTATCAACTCAACTCTCACAGCTAATGACCTAGCTGAAGACTTTTCTGCAAATATCTCCAAAGTTAGAGACTCTCTCCTGACCTTCCTCACACTCCTTCCTCCTACATTTTACACTCTGCCTTCTTTACCATCACCCTCTGCTTCTATCTCCCACTTTAGTCACACTTGTACTGACAAAGTGCTATATCTACTGATGAAGACTAACCCCTCTGTTGCCCCATCAGACCCTAGTCAAGCCTATTGCCCCTTTAGTGACCTCTCACCTAGCTGAACTCTTTAACCTGTCCTTCAACTCCACTTACTTTCCCTCTGTTTTCAAAACCGCCACAGACATCCCTCTCCTCAAAAAGTAAGGGGCTGACCCAAACATACTGGCAGCTGTGTCTCTCCTTCTGCACTAATCTAAAGTGCTTAAAAGGGTTGTGTTTAACGATTTTACCAATTTCTTAGACATCTACAACCACGAGACTCCCTACACGCAGGTTTCTGCTCCTGTCATTCCACGGAAACTGCTCTCTTGAATGTGTCCAACTTCATTGCCTCTGCTAAGCACTCCAAATTATCCTCTATCTTAACTTTCCTTGACCTGTCTGCTGCCTTTGACACTGTTGATCACTCTGATCTCCTTAATACTCTCTTTCTTCTTGGAATTGATAATCAAGCCCTGGCCTGGATTGAATCCTAGCTTGCACTTCACCATTTCGCTGTCTCTTGGAGCAATAACACCTGTCAACTAACTCTTCTAAGTGTTGGTGTTCCACAAGGCACTATCTTGGGTCCACTCTTCTTTACAGTCTACACCTCTGCTCTTTGGGCACTAATCTTCTCCTTTGGGTTCTTGTACCAACTCCTTGCCGATGACACCCAAATCTTCTTCTCTTTTACTGAATTCTCCTCTGATCTCTATATCAACATTTTAAACTTTCTCTCTGCCATTAAATATTGGATGGCTTTGCACACTCTGTTAACCTTTACCAAAACAGAGTTTCTTCTGTTACCTACCAAAAGCTCTCTCTCATCTATTCCTCTGCCTATCCAGTTCCCACCTGAGACTCTCCCCTATTCTTATTCAGCTAGAAACCGAAGGATCATCTTTGAACCTTCCCACCCTTTCTCTACTTTATCTCCAAAAGTGGAATAGTAACTCACCTCAACCTCCTATATATTAGAAAAATCAGGCACCTCCTCTTTCAACACCACCAAACATCTCTTAACCACTCTTGTCTTTTCTAAACTGGACTACCGTGCCAGCATCCCCTTTGGTCTCCCCAACTATGCTTTCCGTCCTCTCGACAAGATCATTAACTTCGCTACCAGGGCTCCCTTTGAACTCCCTCACTTCACACCTACATCTGTGTAACGTCACCAGGCTGGATGGCTGATGATGCAAAACAGGGCAGATTCAAATGTCTTCTCCTGGTTTACAAATGTATCCACGCTATAGCACTACTGTATCTAACCTCCTCTATCCAACTCTACACGTCTTCTCATAATCTCTGCTCTGCCTCCTTGACTACCCTTGTGGCTCCTTACCCACCCTGCACTTCCTCTCACAGCTGCTCCTTCTCTAATCTTGCTCCACTTGCATGGAATTCTCTTCCCCCAGACATCCGAGAAACAGTCCACAAGGATTTGTTCAAAAGCAAACTAAAAGCCAACTCCTCTGAGTTACCCTCTTTACATACCTCTCATCTGCCTGGTAGCTTGCATTTTTCCCTCACCTCTACCCTACCTCAGTCCCTCACTTCCTCTGCCTCCACTCCTACCACTTCGCCCATCATGTTCACATCCCAAGCACAACTGGCTTTACCACCAACCTGCACTTAAAAATGTCCTATGTTCATTGTCCTTAATCTATGTGTGGCTACTTATGTATTGCCCCCAGTGATTGTTCCATTTACTCCGATCCACAACCTGGACTGAATATCCCTCAAACTCACTTATCTACTGTATGTTCTTTTGTGATCAAAAAGCACAGTTCCTCCTGAATATAACTAAATAAATAAATATATTAACTTCTTGTATTTCTTTAAATAATATGCCTCCAGGTCAACATTTGGCTCGCAAGATATTTTAGAACACAGCTCTCATCCACCATAGCCAGCATAGGCAATAGCCAGGAATCAATGGATTCATAGTCCGAAACATCTGGAGAGCTGCAGGTTGCAGACCTCTGCGGAATAGTTTTGCTTATTTGACTACACCTCTCATGACATCGTAATGAATGTCTTATGATTAGTCTGCTATGGACAAGCATGCAAGGATTACAAATGGAACAGAAGACATTGTACTCTTTGTTCACTACATAGTCTGGCTTTTCAGGAAATCAGACTTAGCGAGCATGTTTTCCTTTAACCTTTCCTAACCTCTGAGTGAGGGTTGGGGAAAAATCACAACAAAGTATTTGCGATACTAGCTGGCAGGTACTGGGTTGATATCGAGACAGCTCTGGGCACAGAGCAAGCAACATACAGTAAGTCCTTCAAAAGGTCTGTTGCGTGTTGACCAACCACTGTTAGTACTCCAGGAGCACAGTGTCAGATGAACAATTGTAGAATCAGCAGCAATTCCTTGGTATGCACAGCACTTCCGGATTCATGTTGGAGTTGGGAGTGGGAGAAGCCATTTGCACCAAAAAAGGGATGGAGAACCGGAATGACTGGTTTAAGCACGTCTGCAGACCAGGGCAAGCTCAGCTAAGTCAACAGACAATGGTTTTCCTTCTTCACATGGATATGTTTTAGGGAGACGGGCAAATGCATAGAATAGCAATTTCTAATGACTCATTGGGTGTCAGGCAGCCATATTTTAGGTGATATGTTCTTATTGTAACTGACAATGCAATGAAGTAGGCGGCCATTTTAATTGTCCACTGTCAGTGAACTGTCAGTCCTCGTTAGGGGAAGTGGGAACAGAGTGACCCGAGGTACATTATAGAAAAGGCTGAGCGTGTGAAGTGAGCAGATTTGATGGATTTCAGTCATTTTTAAATTACAAATTCATTTCTTGTTTATAACTGCTTCGGGTTAGACAGTTGGATCCCCACACTCTCTCTCTCTCTGCAGCTGCATTTGAAGACAAATTAAACCTGACAGGGAAAATCAAGTGAATAGCCGAATTTACAATGACGAAGATTCAGATGAATCTTTTTTCCAGAATAATCACTACTTTTAATGTTTAGGATGTGACCTGCAATTAGATGGAGATGAATTATACAAAAAACCGGGGAGAAATAAATATTTACACCCCATGCTCCATGTTGGGGTAAATATTTCTCTTTAGGCTGAAAACGTGCACCTGCAAGACCTTGCTACGCTGCGGCAGAGTCCCCTAAGATGCACTTTGTTGAAGTAATTATCTAATTTTCAAAACACTTGGAAGTAATGTATTTACCATTTCACTGTATTATTACAAGCTCTGTGCCACCCACATATAAGGCATTTTGGCAACCTTAATATTTGTGAACCACTTTGCGACATGTTGCATTTAATATCAATATAAGTGAGGTGTGTGTTGAGTACACGAGGAAAACGAAAATACTTGTTCCTTATGTTAAGTATTTACCAAGCTAACCCGTAGTGTCACCCCCTATCAGTTTTTGTTAAACGCATTTACAGCGTCAGCCATTAGTGTCAGGAAATAAATACACAATGAGAGTGTGTAGCGAAATGTTTCATTGGGCCAAACGCATGCGCACTTCCAGAAGTCAGAAATACAGCTAGAGACAAAATGGCTGCACACACTTGAAAGCAGGAGACAAGCATATTCCTGTTGTGCACCAGCCTACTTGAACCCTATTCCATTTGCATTCAGGACAACAGCCCTTTCAAATACCCTGCTCTTTAGGGTGTCCAAGCCACATATAGGACCCCCATCTCTTCCAACCAGGATAAAACCACAACCAGTGACCAGGAACCCCAGGTCCACAGCCGGAAGTTGTGCCATCTTGGGCTGTCTTACATTTTTGTTGTAATCCTCAACCAACATTGTAGACTGCTGCTTTGCTCCCTCACTAGGTTTGCAGTATATAAGTTCAAATACAAGCACAAAATATAAATACAAAAACACAAGGTTGAAGGGGAACAGCACAGGGGTTCAGAATAGGGGACGGCATACAGGCACGAGTGCAAATGTTCAGCAAATGGGACTGCACAGACTGGGGAACTAACCCATTTCCTCGAAGGCCCAGGTGTTCTGCTTTTTAACACATTTTGCAGCAAATATAGATGGGGGTTTAGGTTTAGGTATTAACCAAGGCGGGTGAAATGGGCTCCAGGGGTCTCCCTACGTCTATTTTGCAGTGAATTGTGTTGAAAAAACAACACATTTGAGCAAATGGGCCTCGAACAAATTTCCTCGAGGAAACATCTCAGATCCCAGACTGGTAAACAACACAGCGCACAGGATAAAAAACGACTGCACAAAGTCTCATGAGGGTGAGAGCACACATGTTCAAAAAGGAGATAGAGATCAGGCTCAGGAAAGAACAAAGAGCACAGCCTTTGTGGCTGGGAAACAACACTTTCAGTGCCATGCGGCTGACACGCAGCTCGTTTTCAGGCTCTGCTCAGCCACCTCATCTCCTTTTCTCATCTCTGACTGTCTGCTATCCAGGAGTGGTGTGCCACCAACGATCTCTGCCTTAATGTCAGTAAAATTGAGATTCTCCTCATCGGCACACCCGCTCCCTCCTTTGCTGTCACTCTCTGGCCAGCCTCCCTTCGTCCTCTTCCTGCTCCCACCTGTGAGGCTAAGAATCTCGGGGTCATCTTGGACTCCACCCTCTCCTTTTCTCCTCACATCTCTAACGTCCCAAAGAAGTCAAACTACCCACTGCACCTCCTTAGAGGTATTCTTCCTTTCCACTCCTTCCCCCAGAAGCTCACTGTCACTAGAGCTCTGGTTCTCTCTAGGCTGGACTACTGCAACAGACTCTTTCTAAATCTGCCTGCTTGTACTCTCCACCCTCTGCAACTCATCCATAACAGAACTGCGACACTTGTCCTTCGTTTGAAGCCCAGGGATCCAATCTCTCCAACACTGACATCTCTGCATTGGCTGCCAGTGGCTGCAAGGATTAAGTTCAAGACCCTCTGCATTGTCCACAAGCCCTTCAGTAGCCCGGCTCCTCAATACCTCCAACTCTCTCTTCGTAAATACCTTCCTACTCAAGCTCTTTGCTCCTCCACCTACAACTCCCTCAGGGTCTTCGCTTCTCCAAGCAACGAGTTGGTGGTAGATCTCTTTCTTCGGCTGGGGCCTCCTTCTAGAACAGCCTCCCTGCATCTCTGAAACTTGAGGAGAACCATTTCCGGTTCAGGAAGCACCTCAAGACCTTACTCTTTGCTTCTGGCTTCTCTCTTCCTCTCCCCTGCTGATTTCCTGTCTGATACTGCACTGGTCACCTGGTTAACCTCTGATTTCGGGCCCAGGTCCCTGCCCGCCCAGTTGCACACCACACTGCCTCCCGACATCCTTTGCACTTGGGTCTGTATCTGTAACCCTACAGTCCCCCTACCTGCACTTTGGACACCTGCTGCCTGCCCTTACCCTTGCACCTGCCACCTTCTGGCCGCACTTCTTGTTATTGTTTTGATCCCATGTACAGCACTAACCATCCCATTCCCCTAGCACTTTCCCTTCCCCTCCCCTGCACTTGCGCGATCTCAATGTCACTTGGCCTAGTTAGATCGTTGGCTCTGTCCTCCCTCTGTCCCCCCTTCCTTGCCTCGTCAAGCATTGAAACACTTGTGTATAGGCGCGTTACAAATGCCATATTATATCATATCATGACACGCCAGCTCATGAAATGGATGGCACACAAGATCAGGAGGGGAAGGCGCAACAACTCAGGAGGGGAGAGGCGTACAGGCTCAGGATAGGGGCCCTCACTTGGGCCCCAGGAGGGCAGTGCAAAGGCTTAGGAAATTGGAACATTGCACAGAATGGCAAACAACACAGCACACAGGATAAAGAAAAGAATGCACAGTCTCGTGAGGATGACAGCACACAGGTTCAAAAGGGGCATAGAGCACAGGCTGAGGAAAGGGAACAGTGCGCAGGGTTTTGGGGAGTGGGGTGGTGAAGAGCATGCCAGGATATGAAATGGGTGGTGCTAAATTCAGAAGGTGGATGGTGCACTGAATGGTGCAGCCTCTCAGGATATTGGACATCAAACAGGGCAGCGGAGGACAGTGAAAAGGCTCACGGAAATGGCACAGTGCACAGCCTTGGAAAGGGGACAGCACACATGATACAGAAGAGCAGTCCACATGCTTAGGAGGGCGAGAGCATACAGGTGCAAAAAGGGCCTTGAGCACAGATTCATGAAAATGGAAAGAGCACAGGCTTTGAGGGTGGGGAAACTGCATGCCAAGCCCATGAAATCGATAGTACGCAAAGTTCAGGAGGGCAATGGGCAGGCTCGAACTTGCCTATAGGGCAATTGGCCCATGGCCAAACCAAAAACATAAAGTGCTGGTGTAGGCCAGTTTTTTAAAAATCAATATGGGCCTCTTTTTTGGCCAATTTGGGCCAGTTTGATGAGTTGTTAATTAATTCTATGGTTAGTAGTTTTGACCAGTGTTTCTGAAGAAATATTCTTTAAAATGCACAACTTGCATCAAACTTTATTAAAAAACTCCTCCTTGGTTACTATTCAAACAGTATCACAAGGAATAGGGTGACCAGATTTAAAAAGTAAAAAACGGGGACAGGGCAACTAACATAATAGTAGGACTAACTCATGAAAGTGGCTATCAAGGCAATACACTTCAGTAGCGGTTGGAGCAGAAGGGGGTTTAAGTTTAACTGTTCAAATAAACCCATATTATAATCAATTTATCACAAACTAACACTATAATAAGTTGTAAAATGCCTGCCAGCTATGAAGACCTACCACCAAAAACCGGAACCACTGCAGTTTCCAATGGAAACATATAATCATGACAAAGTGGGACAGAGCTCCAATTGCCGGGGCAAAGCCGGGACGTCTGGCCACCCTAACAAGGAATGAAAAAGCCATTTTCAACTGTGGGCCACTTTTTCATTGATGCCCGAGACAATTCTATGGCCCAGTCCGACCCTGGCGATGGGGCACCAACTTAGGAAGACGGACAGCAAACAGGCACATGGAGGACAGTGCAAAGGATTAGGGAAATGGGACAGCACAGAGTAATGGAAAGGGGACTGACCAGAGTAATGCAAAGGGGACTGTCCAGAGCAATGGAATGGAGATTGCACAGTTTTAAAATAAAGGGTAACACACAGACTAAGGAAGATGACAGCACACAAGGTCAAGAAGGATCTAGAGTAGAGTCTCAGGAAAGGGGAAAGAGGATAGCTCAGGAGCAACATGCTCGCCTTGGAAGCAAGACGACACAAAGCACCACAAGATCGATCCCCGGGTCCGTGCTTAGAAACCTCTGGGTATTAAGCGCGTTATAAATACCATATCATATCATTTTCGGGGAGACAGGGTGGCGAGACTGTAGAGCATAATATCGCAAGAGTTTACCTGACGTCTCGCGAGAGGATGCAATGAAAGAGAAAGTGCGGGCTCGTGAAATGCATTTGTGGGACACATGCTGTTGAGGGACAGCACCGCAGCCCTAGTGCTCTGACCAGCAGGTCAGGTCCCATCTCCTGCCAGCCTACCCCCCTATGCCAACCCCTTTTAAAGACTCAACAAGTAAACCAAGGACTGGAATTGCCACAGTGAAGCAACTGGGTGCAAGCAGTATTGCTTTATTGGAAATAAAGGCAGTGTCACACTAGAAAGTGTCTGAGTGATCATTGGGAGGCCACAACATAATTGGCGACAAGGAGAGAAGTGATGACCCACAGCGGACATCATGCAAGGTGCCACACCACCACCAGCATTTCTCCAGTCCCCAGGTAGGCCAACCATAACATGGCCGCAGTGGGAACCCATGTTTGGGACATATGTGGAAGCATTGGGTGGCGCGAAATTCACAGCAGCAAGGAAGTGGGCCATGCTGCTGAACGCACTAGGGGTAGAAGGCCAAAAAATCTTTTCAGGATTGGAAACCGAGCCGGCTAAAGGTGATGACGACAATGTCTATAAAGAGGCGGTGACGCAGATTGCGAAGAGGTTTTTGTCTAGTGAAAATGTCGTCCTGCACAGAATTAGGTTCTACAGTAAGAAACAAGAGCCGGCTGGGCCAGGGACGATTGTTATGAAACTGAGAGAATGGCTGCATTGTGTGCCTTTGGAGATACGTCAGAGGAGAGAATATGCAACATGTTGACCCTGCACACCAACAGCTGCAAGATACAGGATAAGTTCATCCTGGAAAAGACGCTGCAGATGGATAAGGCAATACAAATAGCCAGAGCAGTGCAGGAGACCTCTGGGAGGTGGAAAGAATTCAGGGGGAGCTGCCCCACGCCGGAGGTACACGCACTTCAATTCAAGTGGAGACGGGAGAGATGGCGGACACCAAGGACAGCAGATCAGGGAGAAGAGAACTGGCCAAATGCCACAGGTGTGGCAGCACCAGTCACCTTGCTAATGACAAGGAGTGTCTGGCCAGGAACAAAGAGTGCTCAAAGTGCTGCAGATTTGGACACGTGGCTGCCACCTGCACATGGAGAAGTAGGAAAATGGCTGCAGTTATTCTCAGTGACAAAGCTTGGACGGAAGAGTCATCGGAAGATGAGGGATGTCCTGCTGTAATCATGGTCAACAGCACCTCTGCTTGCAAGGAAAAGCCACACTGTGTCATCAACGTCGACGGCACCGAAACAAGGGTCATGGCCGAATCTGGTTCTGATCTAACCATACTACCCCTCGCCGTGTACAAAGAAATGGTAGTGAAAGACTGAGTGGAAGTACGCACGACGATGCACAGAACAACAATCTTTGGCAGAGCCACGGTAAATTGCTGGGCTACATACAAAGCACCATTGAATTTAAAGGGAGGGTATCCAAGAGCAAAGTATACCTTTCCGAAAGAGGAGCCGTGCTGGGTTGGGATGATCAATCAAAATTGCAGATGCGACTAGATGCCAATGTGGAAGGACAAGTGATATCATTCACCTCAGAGGGCCCACCAGTATTGAGAGAAGATTTTCGTGAGCTGTTCTCTGACAAACCAGGAAAAAAAAAAGAATTATGTACATAAAATAAAGCTAAAGGATGGAGCCGTCCCAGTCAAACAGAAAGTGTGGCATGCCCCTGCAATGGCAAGAGAAGCACTACAGGAACAGCTAGCCAGGATGCTCAAAGACAGGATGATAGAGATCGTAGAGTCGTCCGAGTGGTTGAGCCTGGTGGTCTTGATCAAGAAACAACACTCAAATGACCTGGGCATACGCATAGATCTCCGTAGCCTGAACCTCAAGGTGGTAACAGATAGCGACCCCCTCTCCAGTATTAATGAAATACTCCTCCTAATGAAAGAGGCCAACGTTTTCTCAAAACTTGACACGAGGGATGCACACCACAAAATTGTCCTACACAAATAGTCGAGGCCCTTGATGGCATTTATAACCCCATTCAGCACACATCAGTTCACCCGCATGACGTTTGGTCTGTTGTCTGCCGCCTCAGCTTTCCAACACATGATGGGCTCGCTACTGAGGAAAATTGCCAATGTAGTGTACTTCCAGGATGACATTTTGGTTTATACAGCCGACGTCCATATGCACGATAGGGTGCTTCGTGAAGTGCTGACACATCTACAAGAAGCGGGAGTCTGTCTATTATTTGTCAAGTGCGTCTTAATGGCAGACGAAGTAGAGTACTTAGGCTACAAAATCTCAAGAGCAGGCATCAGCCCGAAGAAGAACCTGCTTGCTCCAGGCTATTGTGAAAGTGTCTGATCGATCCAACAGGGATGAACGGAGATTGTTTCTGGGGTTGGCCAAATACTGCGCCAAGTTTGTACAGATCATTTCGGAAACCATTGCTCCCAGGGTCGGATTGGCCCCTCTGCCTTTCGGCCCGTGGCTGGCCCGAAATCGTCCCTGGGAGTGGGGGCCGGTTTCTTGCTGCCTGGGCCGGTTTGGAAGAAGAAAATAAATGTTCAAAAATATTATTCTTTTTCATTTTTTTTTCTTTTTTCTAAAAGCCTTTCTTCCTTCTTATGTCGATAATTGAGAACCAACACAGATGGGTGATATTGTATGCATATTTGTTCTATAAAAAAGAGCTTAAGCTTAAGTGCTATAGAATAACAAATCATTTGGCCTTGGACATCTGCTTGGATTCACAGTAATTTAGTGTACTTGGAACAATGCTATTTGATGCCACTTCCTGTTTTGTCAAGGGGTGAAAGGTTGTGTTTCATCGCTTCCCGGGATGTCACTTTGGGGTGGGGTCAAATGATATCACTTCTGGTGATGTCATCAGAGGTCAAGGGTCGTGAGGCGAGGGGTGGGCCACTTTTTTGAGGCGAGGGGTGCGCCACTTTTTTTTGGGTGACCGGGCCTATTTCTTGTCGCAGTCCGACTATGATTGCTCCGGTGTGCGAATTAATGAAAAAGGGTCTGAGTACAAGTGGGGAGCGGAGCAGCAAGAGGCATTTTAAAAAGTGAAGGATTGCATCACAAGTGCCCCCTGCCTACACCCTTTCAACCCATAATTGAAGACCATCATAACCACAGATGCCAGTTCCTACGGCCTAGGCGCGACATTGACCCAAAGGAAGGGCGAGATGAAGCAGGTAGTGGCGTTTGCCTCAAAGGAACTGTCACGAGCAGAGATGAACTACTCGACAATTCAAAAAGAAATGCTGACCTGCGCATTGGCAGCCGATTATTTCCGGACATACATCTGGGGCACCAAATTCCAACTGGTGATGGACCATAAGCTGTTGGTACACATGCTTATCCCCAGTAGGGACAAGAACGGCAACCCCTCACCTTTCCCGCATAGCAACAAAACTACAAGAATATACATACAAAGTAGTACGTACCCTGGGATGGCGAAATGCGCAGGCAGACTGCATGCCCAGACTGCCCGAGTGGAACAGCCCAAATGAGAACTTTATGAAGGATGAGTGCATCGTAGCTGCATTTGGAGATCCCAGAAGCAAAGAATACCTGGAGATGAGTGAGAAACACTGGAGAGAGGAAGAAGTCAATGACGCCACCACTGCAAAACTCACACAATGGGCTTGATGAGATATTTGAGGACAAAGTCATGCTGACGAGAGGTGACAAACCCATCCCACCTGTTGCGTTGAAAAGAACTATCATGTGCAGGGGCCACACAGGGCACTTGGGGAGCAACATGACAAGGAGAAGAGTGAGAGTGTCGTACTGGTGGCCAGGCATGGACACGACATAAGAATGATGACTGAAAGGTGCCACGAGTGTCTCAATAGTGACAAGAGGTTGAAAGTGAGGCAAGCGCCTCTCCATCCAACAGAAATCCCAGAAGGACTGTGGCAGAAGCTGGGACTTGACTTCATAGGCTCACTGGAACCAATGAGACCTGAGCACAAATAAGGCATTGTGCTAATAGACTACCTATCGAGGTGGGTGAAAGTGACATTTGCCCCGGACATTACGTCATCCACAGTAATTGAAGTGTTGAAGAACATCTTCCAGAGAGAAGGCCTGCCCAAAGAACTAGTCCCTGACATTGGTGTCTAACTAGTTTCTCGTGAGATGGACACATTCCTGAGGGAAAGCACCATCCACCAAGTAAAAATGGCCCTGTATCACCCCTAGGCAAATGGCTTGGTGGAATGGGTCAATAGGTTCATCAAGGGAGTGATGCAACTAGCCACAGTGTCAGGGATGAATCCCTTTTCCACAGTCAAGGAAGCAGTGGTAGCCCATCGACTTACCCCCAACCGGATCACCAACGTGTCCCTGTTTCGAATGCTAAGAGGATGCACGGCAGCATCCTCGTTGGTCCCTTCATCGTGGATGTCACAAGTAAGGGGAGACGTTGAAGTCAACAAGGAATAATTGCTATGGAGAATGAAGAAGAGCAAGGCAATCATGAAGGAGTGGAATAAGAGAAGGAGACTGGGTAAAGATAAAGCTAACACACAGAAACCCCATCACAGGGTCCAAATTCAGCAGACCCATCTGGGTGTGCAAATGGGGGACTAGTCACATGTGCACTCAGGATGGGAGAAGATGGTATCAAAAAGGAAATTATATCGTGCCTCCTATTGCAATAAATATATGTATATTGGCCTACGCCAAGCTGCTCCAAATTCGCTTACAAAAGAATCTGTGTTGCAAGGTCCTGACCTTAAAATCAATGTAAGCCGCCATTTTAGGTTCATCCGCCATTTTAGGATTCGCTTTGTAAAAGTCACCCTGTGAGTTAAAATGGTGGATGATGCCATCCCAAAATACAACATGGCCGTCTTGACCTCTGTACATAGCTAATATGTAACTTGCCTGCAGGCCTCTTGTTGAGGTTGTGAACTGAGACCTTGTCCTTCGTTGACCTGTGTGTAAAAGGATTACTCGTGCAATGAAATGAATCCACGAGCATATGTTGAAACAATGTCTTCAAATACTGAACGTAGAACACTTGTTTAACTACATTGTATTAATGTTTTAGAAGGCCTGCATGGAAAATCCTAGAATACACAGTTGCTGTATAGGCTTGTTGATACATGTATTAAACGTGAACCAGTTATATGCGGTTGTTCGAGACTTGGCATGAACCCTAGATCGGTGATGTATTAAGTAGAATATTAACCCGAAGTGGGGCTGGACATCGAGCTCACAGAATGTATAAAAAATGATGTATTCTAATGTACAAGGTCTCTCTCTGAACACATTGAACCACGCTGGAGTTCGTTGTGTTGTACTGAGGGCCGATAGCTATCTGATTTTTGCTCTGTTTTTGTAACTGGATTCAGTATAAAATAAAGTACTTGGTATGTTCCTTTGTAACCCGTGTTCGGTGTATTTCCTTTTGGGGTGCTCAGCCTCGATATTTTGATTTTGTTTTCACAGTTGGCGGCCGAATAGGGACCCTCAAGATTGATGCCGGATTGTTGAAGGTTGACGCAGGCTATCGGACCGGGATAGGACGGTGTGACAAAAAGGGGCCCCACTGAACGAGACGCGACACCTCAGCAGCGCTGCACAACCCAATCCCTGGACGATTAGCTTGTGGTCTGAGACGGCATCTTGACGAGGGTCCACTTATCGAGGCGGGCAGATTTGCCGAAATCACCATACATGAGGTAAGATTAGTTAGGTAAGATTCTTTGAAATCCAATCGGACCTCCTTAGGTTTGTTCAGGTGAGTCGAGACCGGACTCTTAATTCAACCCTGAAAATTTGAATTTGGCGCATTGTATCTGCAGACACAATTATTGACCAGGTAACACCAATAATTTGATATGCCTGGGAAACTGTCTACCTGCTTCAAGGCATTGTTCTGCAGCGATAGACAATCTTTGGATTTTAGTCGTCCGGCACCACAGAAGGGGTCGCCGGCATGTACTACGTACTGTAAGCATGGCATTGGAAGTATAGTATTTAATGACATTTGGCACAGACAAACCAGACATGCCTCCGAACTTCAGTGGCCAATCAATGGTAGTTTCGAAATCCCTCGTATTGAGTCTTTACAGTCAATTCTATTAAAGAAAAAGGCTAGACCTGCAGCATTTGATGTCTTGCAGAATTGGAAAAATGAAGCGTTGCAACAATTTAAGAGTAGAGAGAAGCATGCGCGCCCTCATAAAACGAACGCCGAAAAAGCATTATTGTATGACCAAGATAAACATTCTGAATCGACTAGAAATATGGACAGGGCTTTCTCACTTGGAATTCAAAAAATATATCTGTCCAAGGACCTCCATGCTTCCGATGAATGTATAGATAAATTGTTAAATGAACAAAGGCCTGGTGCCTCTGTGCCACCTCCGTATGTTGCTCTTCCTGCTGCTTTGCCTCTTCCTCCTGTTATTCCTGCTCTACCTGCTGTTGTTCCCGTTGTTCCTGCTCCTCCTAATGTTCCCCTTCCTCCAGCTCCTCCACCTCTTCTTATCGCACCAGTTACAGTACCTCTATTGAATTTGCCTGCTCCCTCTCTTCCAAGTGGTCCTGAGCCGCTTGTAATCGATCAAGGTGCAGGGTCAAAGGTTGTCACTCGCAATACTGTACCACCGGAGAAGAAACGTGAGTTAATTGCATGGGCTAAGCATTGTATGTAGAAGGATGATCAAGATAGTGTTTTAGCCACACTTTGTAAGGGTTAAGGGATCTACATACTTTAGCGTTTTCTAGAGACACTGTGGAGAAGGTAAATGAGCATGTCGAGAGGTTATATGGGTATAGAAAGGAGTAAGAAAAGTTACAGAATGAGGATGACGAGGAGGAAAGTATGTATGTACAGAAATGGTTCCTTCCTTGTCGTAAATTGATATCCGAGGAAGCACGAATTTGGATTTCGGATATGTCGTTAACTCCAGTTGAAGTATATGATATGTATAGTCAGTATACGCTAGAAATGCAGAGGAAAGTGATACAGGTAATGATAGAGTACCTACAGGATGATTGTGTAAAAAGAAAGATTAGTTGTCCCACAGAGTTATTGAGTATTTACAAGAGAGCTTTTTCACTTGACACTTCTTTGGCTGCTTTAGCGCTCGATTTAGCTCTGTTGCTTAGTAAGCGTTCGGAGTCACCTACTTCTCAGTTGCCTATGAGAGAGGTTCCTCCGACATTTGTCCCGAAGGTTGAGGTTGCGGCCGATGCTGCACAGGGTATAGTTGCTGTGAACATTCCTGCACATTATGTATCACAGTTCGTTCACGTCCCTTTCTCAAGACAGGAAGTGAATAATATTAGGCAATCCATTCCTGATATTAGGAAAAATCCAACAGGATTCTATAAAGAAATAGAGTCCGTCTTGCAATCCTCAGTATTCACCTTAGGCGATATTTATTTGTTATTCCCTGTACTTCCGCCTGTAGATTTGTGGAAGCAAGTTAGAACTATTGACGACGTACCAGGGTTGGGAGATACATGGGTGAATATAACTAGACTCGATGGAGAAAGGCCAGCTGGTGGAAGACCACCTCAGGTCTTTCACCAGCTGGCCTTTCTTTTAATTTTGCAATAATTCTATCAGGACTAACTTTGCCTGATAGAATTATTACAAAATTAAAAACTATAATTCCAGAGAAAAGAATTATATGGGACAAACTTACGGCCTGTGTCCAAGGAAAGTCTGAGGGTGCTACCGAGTTCTTTAATCGGTTCGAACAAGTATTCTCGGATTTCAGTGGACAAGACCTAGGCACAGAGTCTGTGAAAAGGTTGTTTGTGGACAAATTTGTGCGTGGATTGCTGCCTGACATCCAGTCACAAATTATGTCTTCTGAGAGTGCTTGGCAGGTGAAATCGCAATCAGAAGTACTGCACATGGCTCTGTACTACGAGAACCGTGTCAATAATGAAAAAGATAGGGTTGAAAAACGAAAAGGCCATTTGAAAACCAAAGTACTATTGCAGCAAATTGTTAGAGGCCCCAGAGGGGGTAGTTCTCAGATTAGAGGTCAGTATGTCCCGCAAGGGAATGTGCCCTTGGGTCCTGTGAACATTAACCAGTGCGCTTATTGTCGCCAAGAGGGTCATTGGCGAGCACAATGCCCCGTCCTTCAACAAAGGTAAAATAATACATTCGGAAATATGGGTAGACGATCCAGAGGTCGCCTGGATGTAGGGTGCCCTGGTAGAGGTCAGTTTACACAGGACCCTCAGCAACCTTTCTCGCAGGATAATCAGATTTTGAGTGTGGACACCAGGAACATATTTGATCATCCTTCCGCTGTATATTTATCTGAAGAGCTTCCGTTTGATGACATTCTGTTCCGTTCGGATTGCCCGAAGCAGGGTTTGGAACCTACACCTATTCCCGTCAATCAGAAAGGTCCCTACATTGAAATGATGGTGGGAAATAGGAAACATCAGTTTTTGATAGACACTGGAGCACAGAAGTGTTCCATTGATCATTCACGGGTTCCAAACATTCCACTGTCAGGGCAAACCAATGTTTCTGTAGGGTATTCTGGCACACCAGTTGTTTGTCCGGTTTCTTTGCCGGTACCTATTTCTTTGGGTCCCTTTACGGACCACTGTCCATTTCTGTTGACTTCGAATTGTGAAGAGAACTTGCTAGGGTTGAATCTGTTAAAAGAATTAAATGCAGTGATTTATTGTTCTTCTGATGGAGTGCGCTTGACGATTTCACCACAGCAATTTTCTGTCTCCCAATTCTTGACTAGACCTTTGCCGCCAGAGTTCATTAATGTACCAGAGAGCTTATGGGCTGTTGACGACAATGATGTCGGTGTTTTACAGATTGAACCTGTTAAGATAGTTTTGAAACATGGAATTGAGCTGCCACACATTCCCCAGTATAAGATTTTAGTTGAGGGCGACCGAGCTTTGAAATGCATTGTTTCCGATTTCATGCATCGAGGGGTGATTGAAGAAATTTCAGGAAGTTTGTGTAACAGTCCGATTTTACCCGTGTATAACAAAGGCGATAATGCAATTCCATTCAGTTTCATAATCGATTTACGTGCCATTAATAAAGTCGTGGCTCCACAATTTCCAATTGTGCCTGATGTAACGACAATTCTAACCATGATTCCAGCTACAGCTACTTACTTTAGTGTGGTGGATCTAAAGAATGCTTTCTTTAGTATTCCTATACACAAGGATAGTAGATATTTGTTCACGTTCACCTTAGGAGGACGCTCGTTCACATTTGCTCGTGCACCTCAAGGGTACACAGAGAGTCCTAGCATTTATAGTAGGGCTCTGAAAGAACAACTTGATACCCTTGAATTGCCCTCTACCTGTACTTTGCTTCAGTATGTTGATGATTTGCTTTTAGCTGCTGACTCTGAGAGTGCCTGTAAGGAGGGCACTGTGTTATTGCTTATCCATCCAGCTAAGCATGGTCACAAAGCTTCACTTAAAAAATGTCAATATTGTTATCAGGAGGTCGCCTATTTAGGCTATCTCTTGTCAAAGGAGGGAAGAAGATTGACACCTGAAAGAATAAAACACATTTCTGGCATGTCTGTCCCAAATACACAGAAGGAAGTTAGAGCCTTGATAGGTATGGCTTCTTACTGTAGGTTGCGGATCCCAAATTTTTCACTAGTGATCAAACCAATGTTGGCTTTGACGAAGAAGGGCATTTCTTCGCCATTGCCATGGAACGCGGAACATCAGCAATTGTTTGACTTGCTTAAGACTGCATTATGCTCTGCACCAGTTTTGGGCACACCGAACTATGAAAAGGCCTTTGTGTTGTTTGTGCATGAATGTGATGGATGTGCTTTTGGCTGTATTAACGCAGAAACATGGAGGGAAGAATAGACTGTGCGGTTACTTTTCTTCCATCCTTCATCCTGTAGCATGCGCTTTGCCAAGATGTTTGCGAGCTGTTGCTGCTGCTGCTGCGTCTGTAAAACAGAGTGAGGGAATGGTCCTAGGCCATGATCTAACCCTGATGGTGCCTCACTCTGTAGATGTTCTACTGAACCGAACTCAAACGCAACACCTCACTTCTGCACGGTTGACAAGACATGAATTGATCTTGTTTGCTCCTCACATTCAAATTAAGAGGTGTTGTGTTCTTAATCTGGCTGAACTCCTACCTTTCCTGCAAGATACTACTTGCGGCGATGAAGTGCCACATGATTGTTTGTATACGACTGAACAAGAGACAAAGGGTAGAATTGATTTGAAAGATACTCCTTTGGATAATCCGCAAGGAGAGCTGTTTTGTGATGGCTCCTGCTTCAAACTTCTGGATGGTACATCCACAGCTGCTTATGCGATCACTACATTAAGCACGGTTGTGGAAACTAAGAGAATCACGCATAATTCTGCGCAGGTCGCAGAGATTATAGCATTGACCCGAGCTTGTGAACTTTCCGAAGGGCTTGCAGTAAATATATATACTGATAGTCAGTATGCATTTGGGGTGGTTCACAACTTTGGGAGACCTTGGTCAGAGAGAGGGTTCCTAACTTCACATGGCACCAAAATCCAACATTGCTCCCTAATAGTACAACTACTCTCAGCACTTGCGCTCCCGACTCAGCTAGCAGTTATGAAATGTGCAGCACATCGAAAGATTACAGATGATATAGGGAAAGGGAATACTTTCGCTGATCAGATAGCTAGACAAACTGCTACCGATCTCCTTATGGAGATGTATGTTTCAAGGGAGACTGTAAATGCTTATGCAATGGATTAGGGTGTTGGGTCTGTACGGGATATCCAAGCTGATGCCACGTTAGAAGAATTCAAAAGGTGGGCTGAAGGCTTGGGGAAACTTGATGATGACGGGTGTTGGGTGGATATAGCGGAAGGGAAATGACTACTCCCTGATGCGTATATAATGATGATGGTCATTATGGCTCATGGTCCTACATATGTATGTGCCCAGAAGATGATAAAAATGTTAGAAAAAGTTTGGGTGAATGACAAAATTTCGAGAATTGCCCAGCGCTACGTCCAGGATTGCATGATTTGCCTACAACACAACGTGGGAAAGGGGACAGTAACACCAAGTGGAAGTTTTGGGCCACCCTCTGCCCCCTTCGAGGTGATCCACTTTGACTTTATTGAAATGGAACAAAGTGATAATAAAAAATATGTGCTGGTGGTTATCTGCGCTTTTAGTAAATGGGTTGAGGCTTTCCCTGTTAAAGATGCTACAGCTATGACTACTGCAAAAATCATGTTAAGGGAATACTTCCCGCGGTTCGGGCTACCAAGAGTTATCTGGTCGGACAATGGTCCACATTTTGTCACTGCTGTAATTCTGCAGATATGTACAGCATTATGAATTGACAAACGGTTCCATTCGGCCAGACATGCTCAGAGCGCCGGACTAGTAAAAAAACACAAGGGTATCATTAAGAACAAGCTCGCTAAGACGTGTGCCGGCACCAAACTAAAATGGCTGGACGCTTTACCGATTGTGCTGTTATCCATGCGTACAACCCCTCAAACTAAGTCTGGGCTCTCTCCATTTGAGGTGGTAATGGGGAGACTTACCAATATTTGAACCTTCCTAAATGCAATTCGTTGAGAAATGTTGAAAATGTATTACTTTCAGATTATTGTAGCCAGTTGACTAAAAACCTGTATTTGATTTATCACCAGGTACGAGAAGCTTTACCTGTGCGATACGAGGGCCCGGGCCACGGTATATGGCCTGGAAGCTGGGTGCTCGTCAAGGTATTTGACCGCTCCTCCTGCCTTGCGACTCGCTGGCATGGTCCATTCCAAGTCCTGTTGGTCACCCAGACAGCGGTGTGGGTCTCTGGGAGAAAGAACTGGATACACGCGTCCCACGTCAAGAAACTTCCTCACCCTGTGCCACACGTTACAGAAGAAACAGAACCCCTCGCTAAAGCAGCAACCAACGATCTCAAAGCAGTAAGTAGCACTGAGAGTGTGTCAGAGAATCTCTCTGAGCCCGTGAGGCTTGGGGAAGCTGCCATTTTGGCTCCACACTCTCCAAATGTTTTGCATCCAGAAACTGCTATTTCGAATTCAGCATCTTCCCTTGTTTCCGACACGTTGCTTCCACCAGGAAGTGACGACATATTGTTTCCGGATCAATCAGTACCAGGAAAAGTAAGGTACAATCTGCGTCCAAGAAAATAGACTTATGGCACGGTTTTGCTGTGCATCTGATAGACTTGCGGCATGGTTCGGCTGTGCATTTGAAGAAGAAAAGGATCATCGAGGGCTTGGTTTTGAAAGGGGATACTGTTGGCTAGGGTGGTGGAAGGACTAAGAAGTCGCTCGACCAGGAGGTCGCCAGCAACGGACATTGGGGTATCTGTTTGAAGACTACAATGCCTGCTATCGCTACCGCTCGTATGGGACTTGTAAATAAGGGGGTGACGAACCGGGACAATGGACAAAATGCCTGGGCCCCGAAAATGTATTGCTGTATTTTTATAATGATATTTGGGTTTTTAATAGTCGCTGCCTTAGGATTGTGGTACCTTGAGGAAACTCATTCTTTAGAACTTTTGTTGCCTACTGAAAGTACACCTATTGTTCCTACTCCCTTTGTACATTTGCATACTCTATCCCCTAGGGATTCTCAGCATAGACAAAGGTACCACAATAACACTCTACTGCTTATCATGAATGCTACGCATGACATTTTAGCAAATGACCTAATGGCAATAGATATTTCTGACAGTGATTCAGGGTGCATGGACGATGATGCATGGAGTTATTTGCAAGGAGATCCAAAGTAGTTTTAGCACTTGGCATAGGCCAAAAGGAGGGTTTGTCAAAAAGGAAATTATATCGTGCCTCCTATTGCAATAAATATATGTATATTGGCTTACGCCAAGCTGCTCGAAAGTCGCTTGCAAAAGAATCCGTGTTGCAAGGTCCTGACCTTAAAATCAATGTAAGCTGCCATTTTAGGTTCATCCGCCATTTTAGGATTCTTTTTGTAAAAGTCACCCTGTGAGTTAAAATGGTGGACGATGCCATTCCAAAATACAACATGGCCGTCTTGACCTCTGTACATAGCTAATATGTAACTTGCCTGCAGGCCTCTTGTTGAGGTTGTGAACTGAGACCTTGTCCTTCGTTGACCTGTGTGTAAAAGGATTACTCGTGCAATGAAACTAATCCACGAGCATATGTTGAAACAATGTATTCAAATACTGAACGTAGAACACTTGTTTAACTACATTGTATTAATGTTTGAGAAGGCCTGCATGGAAAATCCTAGAATACACAGTTGCTGTATAGGCTTGTTGATACATGTATTAAAAGCAAACCAGTTATATGCGGTTGTTCGAGACTTGGCATGAACCCTAAATCGGTGATGTATTAAGTAGAATATTAACCCGAAGTGGGGCTCGACATCGAGCACACAGAATATATAAAAACCGTTGTATTGTAATGTACAAGGTCTCTCACTGAACACATTGAACCACGCTGGAGTTCGTTGTGTTGTACTGAGGGCCGATAGCTATCTGATTTTTGCTCTGTTTTTGTAACTGTATTCAGTACAAAATAAAGTACTTTGTATGTTCGTTTGTAACCCGTGTTCGGTGTATTTCCTTTTGGGGTACTCAGCCTCAATATTTTGATTTTGTTTTCACAATGGAACCTGGAACGAGTGACGTTGTTTGAGAGAAGTCCCAAGGAAACACCAGGCCCCACCGCTCGGGACCAGGTGCATGAAAGCAAGGAGAAGGGAGAGGGAAGAAGGATCGACAAAAGGCCACAATCCCCAAGCAAGGAGATGGCAGGGAGGCAGGAGGAGCAGGAAGAGTACAGCCAGGCACCCCAGGAGGCAGGACGACCCGGGAGGAGGCAGCAGAGGACATGCAATAAAGAAAAGAAAGCCGAGACGGTCGACCGCAGAGGGAGAAAAAGAGACCTACATGATACACAAACTTTGTCATGTAGTAGCACCACCTGCTTCCATCTTTTAACAAAAGGAGGTATGTAGAGCTTAATTTTGCCAGAGTTCACCCGACCACTCGCGAGAGGACGCAATGAAAGAGAAAGTGCGAGCGTGTGAAATGCATTTGTGGCACAGGCTGTTGAGGGACTGCACCACAGCCCTAGTGCTCTGACCAGCAGTTCAGGACTCCATCTCCTGCCAGAATACCACCCCTATGACAACCCCTCATAAAGCCTCAACAAGTGACCGAAGGACTAGAATTGTCACAGTGAAGCGACTGGGTGCAAGCAGTATTACTTTATTGGCAATAAAGGCAGTGTCACACTAGAAAGTGTCCGTGTGATCATTGAGAGGCCACAACAGAGTTAGCATTCCAGCTCAAGAAATGGATGGCAATGAAGACCAGGAGGAGGGTGGTCACTGACACTGGAGGTGGGCGGCTCATAGGCTTTGCGCTGCTGGGGGAACATCAGAATTCACACTATTTCATACATTGTGGAAAACTCAAGCCTGCTTTGAGAATTCTCCTCCTTAAGTAGTAAACAAACAATGGTTATGGACAGAGTGCCAGAGACCAGCAGAGCAATTGCAAGCTTTCCCAATAGTACGTTGCACCTCTGCGGGCTGATTCCACTGATGCTGTCGCAGGTGGAAGATGACAGGTTTTCTCTGTGCCAGGAAGGTTTTTGGTTCTTCTGTCTCCTATGACATTGAAATGCCAGCTCTAAAAACCACTGTTCGAAAACGACCTTGCAATGTCCCTTCCCGTGTTACTCTATTTATAGCTGCTGCTGGGAACAATCAGGTCTCAGGCAGATTAGTGCGTTACTGCAAGATGACTGCTTATCAGCCCCATTTGGCAAATCCAGCCTAATTTTCCACTACTCAGTCAGCGATCACGAATCACCTGCCGCGTATGCACTGAGGGGTATATTACAGTCAAATGAGAAGAAAGGCAATCGTTTTGCTTTTCCGGCTCAGCCCATCAATATACTTCAATTGTTTCTGACACGGTGCCTAGAAATACAAGACTAAACTGTGCATCAATAAAGGCAGGTGGATTATGGTCCTTGTGCAAATATGGACTGGACAGGCCCTATTGGTAGCAGAATCGGGACTGATTGCCATATAGCTGTTCCTCTTCCATTAATGGAACAGAGAAGCTAAATGACAATTTTATGGGGGATTACCCAGAGCAATGCCAGTGGTAATGTTTAATTCAAGCCCTTCTATCCATCACTTTTTGGATTTAAGTCTTTCTTAGATATGTGTGCATAGACATGTGTCTCTTGCTCGCTGTACCCTAGGGAGCCAAATCGGTCCTCACTGATGAGGTCTAACAAGACTGAAACATTTCTTGGAGTGACTTATGTTCCCATGCAAAGGAGACATGGCCGAGCCGTTAGGGCTGGACTGGTCCATTGGTGGCAGAACAAATACTGATTTGCATATGGCTGGTGACCTATCCCTTATGTAATGGTGCAGTTAGGCTAATAACCATGGAATGCCGAGAGCAATGCCAGTTGCTATGATTAATTCAAGACCTTGCATGCACTACTTTTTTTTTGTTGTAGTTTCATAAATGAGAGAGTGCATGTATGCCCGACTTTGGCTTCACTAGCAAAACTACATATGCTGCAAGGCAGGCAGGCACTTGAAGGGCGGTTTGTGTATTCTGCTTCCTTGAGGTGCTAGGAAATTGCCTCGATGCCTAGAGAATCAAGCCTCACCTCAATGACAAAGCCCAATGCGTCTTAAACATAATTGGGGTTGGCTATGTTCCCGCGTAGAGTTGCAGTGGCCTAGATGCTGCCATTGATGGTGTCTGTCTTTTTAAGGCATCTAGCTTTACACTCAATCCCCTCCTAAATGTATGCAGCTTGCACACTTTTCAAGCATCACAAATCTCTTTTTTTCTGAGACTGTGTTTTTTTGTCTCCTGGACTTCTTTCATTTGCTGTTCTGTCTCTGGTCTGTGGTGATCTCAGTGCTCTGTTCACTGTACATGTATCCATTCATTATTGAAACCGCAGAGTCACTGTGTGTTGTGACCCTGTATACGGTGACTTTCTTTCAAGCACTGTTTGAATCACCCATTTGATATACTTGTACGGTCTCTCAACTTAGCTGTCTTGAGTGTGGTACACCGTGGCCCACTGTGGAATGACAAGGATAGGTGAACTGTACTCCATTTTTCGGTGAATTCTACTGATGGCATCCTTCCATTTGGAATTATTCTGTGAAGAATTCTGTGGCTGATTCCCATCACAATTCCACCTGTAACTGGATTTTTATTCACCTGAACAGGTAGTCCACCGTCACCACTGTATATTAACTCTTCTTATCTCATGTGCTGCATGGATCTATGAAATAAACACCATCTGCATCCCATACGTCAGGTTTCCATTCGGCCATTTCTAGGGGGGTTTGCTTGATGTTCAATCTCTTGTCACTTTCTTGACACAAGTGACAGCTTCCTACTTGCCTCTCCAACTTTGTGTACACATAGATCCGGCACTGATACTACTTCACATTCTTCTTGCGGGTATATCTGCTCTTCCCTTTGCCTGTATATTGGAGAGGAACTCTGCTTGCTTGTTCTACAACCCTGCCTGTGTTTCATAATATATCTGAATTCTTGGATTTTCGAGGTGTGCCTTGATCATCTGTGGGTCTCGTTCCTTTTTCTTTTAGGACCCAAATGTCGACTAATGGCTTGTGCTTGGGCCACACTAGTAATTTCTCAATTGGCATGTTCTGAAGTGGGAGATCGCCCATGTGCAGGTAAGCATTGCCTGCGCAACGACATACTAGGGTTTCTCCGCCTCCATTTATGTCTTAGATGCAAACATTGTAGTTAAGGTGGTGCAAACTAAATCCCAAACAGACCCAGAGGACCTGGAGCCAGTTCAAACGAGGCTCAAAGACAGAGTTGTTGCTTTATATTGAGACCACCCTTAACCAAGCCTCCAATCAAAGAGCCCTGCAATACCTGCTTATGTTCTTTTGCGCTGGCCTTACTGAAGACTCATATAGAGTCACACAAATCTACCCGTGCCCACAGCGAGCCAGGATCCAGGAAATATTTTTGTATTTATTTGGAAGATAGGTAGTAGAGATCACACTAAAATAACACATGCCTCCTTCTTTGTGGCTCACAATTAAACTTCTTGTTACACAAATACATCACACAACTTGGTTGGCAAAGACACAAATCCAAATACTTTACTTTATACAGATTTCACTTAAAGAAATAATCAAACTGGTCAATGAGCAGAAGCAATTTACATATGTAGTGCTGTGCAATTTTGATTTTCCTGTGCACTTAAAAAGCCTAACAGTTTGTTTTACAAGGTTTGATACATGAGATCTCCCTTTTCCAAGCAATTCTCCCCCATTCCCAAAATGCAAGCATCAATTACATACAGCACCTTTCTATTCAAAGGCCAGGTCTAGGGAGTGGGGACAGTTTCTGAAGTTTGTTTTCCAAACCCGTCACTTAAAGGTCTGTGTTGTGGAGGTCAGACAGAAAAATTGGGATGATTTAGGACTATTGGATTTTCAGACCCCCCTCCACTTAAAGTCCTGTGTTGGGGAAGCAGGGCAAAGAAAATAGGGGTGATTTAGGAATTTTGGATTTTTAGCCCCCTCCACTTAAATGTCTTTGTTGGGGAAGCTGGACCCATAGAATTACCCAATTAAATTAAGTCTATAGTTTTAAGTGCACACTGGGAATGAGCTTTGTTAATTTCAAATTTTAGCAAAAATCACCTTGTGTTGTTCTGCCAAGGGGAATTAATTAAATTAGTATTTTTAGTTAAATGGGCTAAGGATCTACACAGTTCTTTTGCTCCTCCTCCCTCCTGCTTTAAGGCAAGCAGATTCCCCCACTTTTGGTTCCAATTGGCTCAATTTTACTTACATTTCAAGCCTCTGTTTAAAGCTTAGGAATGCCAGCTACATTCAGGATGCTCTTGGAGGACAGGGCAGGGGCCTGGTCACTCCACTTTCAAGGATAGACCTCAGCTCTTCAGCATAGTGCCCACTCCACTTTTTAGGCCGCCACAGAAATAGGCAGCTCCACTTAGATACAATCCCAGCAATCTCTTCTGGTGTTTCTTTGTGGCTGTCAGATGGTCATTTTCAGCAGTTCTCCCTTTTCCTCATGGTGCCTCTACTTTAAATACAAGTGTTGGCACCATCAAGATTTCAATACTGAGCGATGCCCTGCAGGAATTGGACAGTTAGCCTTCTCTCTACCCCCAAGTCCATCCTCTCTCTAAGGATTGGTGAAGGAGTCTGGAGCAGACATATGGCAATTTCCATTTGCAATCCCTTTTTGTTTTTATGACAACGTTTGGCAAAAATCTAGTTATGTGTCATTACTAGTAACTGCCATAATATATACATTCTGCTTCAACTAATCATTACGAATTTAATAAAACTAAGCTGGGCCCGCACCATGTTGCACGTCTGTTTGGCAATTTTCCACCATTTTTTCAAAAAGCGTAATAGTTAGGATGAGGTAATGTACTCCCCACATTCCTAATTTTACCCTGCATCAGTTTGCCAACTCTCCAATTCGGAACACATTCAGAGCAGCCAGGAACACCTTTTTGCTGGTCAATACAATTCCCTAAGTCACAGGTGGATCAGTTTTATTTCAACAAATTGCCTTGAAATTATGTTAATGTTAATGTTAATGTTAATGTTAATGTTAAAGGTCATTTGTACCGCGCACTATCACCACCGAAGTGGTCCCCTGGCGCTCTGGCGGCTCTGAAAAGGGGAGGAGAGGGGGTGGGTTAGTAGGAATAAGCTGGAAAAGTGCAAGAGAGCAGTGATGTGCTGTTGGCAGCCTCAGCCCGGTGGTTCCGTCGGCTGGGCTTGGGGTGTTTTATGGTCCATAGTCGTCGTGTGCTGTTGTGCAAGTCTATGTGTGGTTTGTTTTGTTGTTGCATTGTTGTGAAGTTTGTGCGGATTGCTGCGTTTAAGGCTTGTGGTTGTGTTTGGTTATAGTTTGAGAGGTGTATGCAGATGGATGGAATTGTTAGCTGGTTGGTTAGTTGGCATTGCTGTCCTTGCAATTGTGGGATTCCATTTAGGTCCGGTACATGCTAACAGTCACATTTCTATCTAGATGCCGCGCAGGCCAGGTTTATAATTCTAAGTGAGGTGCATGCTAAGAGTCACATATGCTAACAATCACATTTCTGAAATTCCATCTAGGTGCGGTATTTGCTAACAATCATATTTCTATCTAGATGCAACGCGGGCTAAGTTTGAGAATTCCGTCTAAGTGTGGCACATGCCAACAATCATATTACTGCCTAGATTTTGCGCAAACCTAGCTTGAGAATTCCATCTAGGTGTGGCAAATGCTAACAGTCACATTTCTGAAATTCCATCTAGGTGTGGTACATGCTAACAGTCACATTTCTATCTAGATGCCGCGCAAGCCAGGTTTATAATTCTAAGTGAGGTGCATGCTAAGAGTCACATATGCTAACAATCACATTTCTGAAATTCCATCTAGGTGCGGTAATTATCTAAAAAATAAAACATATGTTTATGCAGTGAAGCTTGTGGTTTCTGCGAAAATGCAACAATTGTGAATGTCCATTTAAACAAAGGGGGAATCTTCATATGTGAAAATAAGAACTTACCTTTCTGCAGGCCATTTGCTATTCCTGGCCAGCATGTGACTAAAGCTTCCTGAACTGTGTTTTTATTATCCACTTAGTTGTTTGAAGTTTGTTGCTGCAGATCGTGAATATTTAGGCTGCACAGGCCAACACAGAGATCCTCCTGCCCACATACCATTTATGCACTGGCTAACTCTTTTGGCCTGCATATAACTGCCCTCAGAGACAGCAGGTCTAGGGAAACTTGATTTCAAAACCCTTCGGCAGGTCACATATGGGTGGTAATTCGTGGAATAAATGTGCACCTAAATTTGTGGCGCAAGCGTGAAAAAGCCAGCGCATGCGCACGCGTGCGATTCATGGAAGGCCCTGTGCATGTTTTTTCCGGGATGTGCGCCAAATACATGTGTGGCGCACATGGGCACACACATCACTGCAACATCCCAAACACTGTGCGCGATGTGCACAGCGAAAGCGTACAACGTGTAGTGCACACACCAAAAAGGGGGCAGAACACGCGGAAGGGGGAACAACGTGTGGTGAAAATGAGGGCGTAACTGGGGAAGTACAGCTGGGAAATACACGGAACGCCCACATGCTCACGAACTACACGTATTCATGGAATGGAATAGGGGAAACCCGCGCATGCCAAAAGACACGCACAGGCGTAAACACGTCCGCCACACAAAGGCAGGCAGAAGCACCCCTGCGCAGTATAAAAGTGCGTGCAAACAACAAACACGTATATACAGCTACTATGAATGTCCCATTTCTCGCAGCACTGATCGTGGGACACCGCAAGAGGAGGAGAATAGCCAGGCCCTGCATGATTTTGCCCAGGACCAGCCTTTTTGGGATGCCTGATGACCAGGTCTATGGCAGGTATAGGTTTCCACCTGGTATCATCCTACACCTGGTCACTGAGTGGGAGGATGACCTCACATCACCCACCTTGTGCTCCCAAGCACTGAGCCCCTTGGAAAAGGTGCTCAATGTCCTGCATTATTTGGCCACTGGGTCATTTCAGCGGACAACTGCCATAGTTGGAGGTGTCTCACAGCCCACGCAGTCACGCTGCCTACACCAGGTGTTGAAAATCATGACTGCATGCCCCTCAGTCCGCAGGCACATATACATGCCCAGAACACCCGCAGAAAGTGAGGCTGTGGTCCAGGACTTTTACAGGGTGGCACACTTCCCCAAAGTGCTTGGTGCAATAGTTTGCACCCATGTGGCCCTACGTCCAACTAGGGCCACTGAGAACAACTACCCCAACCGCAAACACTGCCATTCCGTTAATGTACAGGTTGTATGCGATGCCCATGGAATCATCACCTCTGTCTATGCAAACTATCCTGGGTCTACCCATGACAGTTTCATATACAGAATGTCCACCCTGAGCGGATACCTGGATGCTGTGAAGCATTGTGGCACATGGCTCATTGGTGAGTACAAATGTCTGTGCACATGCATGCATGTCACACACAGAAAACACACACACCCAACTAATGACAACCATCCTCACCTCCCCAGGGGACAGTGCCTACCCTCTGAGCAACCACATGATGATGCCATTACGGAACCCCACCACACCACCCCAGGTAAGATACAACGCAGCCCATATTGCAACCATTGCAACCAGGGGCATAGTGGAGCGCACATTCGGAGTGCACAAGTCACTCTTCCACTCCCTTGACTGTTCTGGCAGACAGCTACTATATGCACCCCCAGTAGTGTGCAGGATCATTGTAGCAGCATGTGTCCTGCACAATGTTGCAACACGGCAGGGCGTACCAATGGACATGGGTGTGCCCCCACATCCCCAACCACAGGCACAGGCACTGCTCATGGGAGAGAAAAGGGCACATGGCGAGTCAGCCCGGACCAGCTTGTGGCCACATTTTTTACCTAAACTCCCACCCCTGTGGAGTGCCCACAGGCCTGGGACATACCAGGTGACAATCGATGATGACACAGAGAAAGTCAACTGTCACAACCTTACCACCCTGAGAATGTTGCCATGGAAGTGTTACATTGTGTGCATCCCTAGCTACTTAAACATAACCAATCCTGTGTGACCAAAAGGAACACATGCAAGGTGCATATCACACCACCCACCCTGCAGAACAGGCCATGAAAATCACTGGTATGTCACCCAAGCCCTCCCAACCCTCATCACCCTCGTCGGTCACACCATGACATGGCATGCAACAGCAAAAGAGCAAACCAAAAGTACAACACATGACCAATTAGATACGAAGTGACATGTGATAAATGGAAAGAGGCCTGAGACAATCACACCTGACATGGAATCAGATGAAATGACCTACCAACAACCTCCCCAACATATAAAGTCATACACAAATGCATGCCACCAGCGGTACCATCAACAAAAGACAGAATGCCTGTTGGCATGCACATTGGCCAATCCAAATCGGCAAATCCCAAAACCGTGTGCTGTGTGTGTCTCCTGCAACACACCGCTCAGCACACAGCATAGTGAGCAGCCATTGTGTTGTGGATACACCTTGAGCATCATATAAAAAGGACAACCAACAAAAATAACCCAGTGACGCATGTACACAATCCCCAAAGTGATCATGTGCTGCAGGGACACAGCATGCCAGAGAAGGCCATCTGTGTGCATGTTTGGACATGGAAGGGTGGTTGTATGTGTGGTGGTACATTGTGTAAGTGTGTGTGTCAGTAGGGACATGCACTCAATACATGCATGTGAAATGAAGTGACCCTCAGTGTCCTGTACACATCACATGTGAACATTGCCCATGTGGACACCCCAGTATGTCAAACCGCACCAATCCCCTGACGCCTGAAAAGTAAACCCAACACATGAACAGCCATTGACCAGCAGAACACATCATGTACATAGTACCCCACAATGACAATGTCAGAGAGTGCCCAATCACTGTAGCCCAAGCGTACTGTCCAACAACAAAAGCCCCTCCCTCATTTCTTCATCACCATGACTTTCAGAAGAACTGTGTGTGGGGTCCGTTGGCTTCTTCCTTCTAGTCTCTGTGGCTTCAGGATCCCCCTTTCCCTTGGTTTCCTTGTTCTTCCTTTTGTATAAATAGGGTCCAGCCCCCTCAGAGGTCACCTTGACTGGTATAAATACCACATCGCAGAGAACTCCAAAGAACCAAACCCCCAAACCAGGGAAAAAGCCTCTAGGCACCAATAAACCCTGGAAGAGTTGCCAATAGATGACTTGAAGTCGTAGAATATGGTCAAGCACATGTCCAAGCTGAATGATAGAATAACTACCAAGGTAGCACAGTTTAACAATGGTTCAACAGGATGGGTAGCAATTTGATTACACAATAATCCATGAGGATGCCACAACTGATGGGTAGAGCTGGAACTTGAGTAGGAAATAAGCAAGGAGGCTGGCACAACTGGATGGTTGAGCTGGAACCCAATCAATCCTTGATAGCGTGAACGAAGAAAGGCAGAGACAGCACAAGTCTGCAAAGGCACAGTGAATGTGAGATAGCCGGAAACAGCTGACAGCAAGTTAAGAGCTACAACAGTTGAATAGCATTGGTAAAAGGCCAAAGTCAACATGAAGGCATGGATGTAATAGATGAAACCAGGAGGAGCAAGAGAGAGATGCTGTGGAACAGAAGTGTACTGAGGCAAACCGAGGCAGTGTAAGAGTACGTGTAAATAACTGCCCGAGAGACGGGCGGACAGATCTGCAACAAGGACAGTAGCAGGAAGAAAAACAGGGACTAAAGGCACCAGAGAGTGAAAAACAAGTAAAAGAGCTGTACTCCAGTAGGAAAACTGCACCATCAGGCAGCAGCGAAGTCCAAGAAGGAAGACAGATACAACGTGCCATCCAAACGGAATGGAGCAGAGTAGTAGAATAGGGGGACATCTCAGGTGAGGACTGGACCATGAATTGTGCCTCTTGGGTCATATTCCTAATGCATCCTCCTTTGCCACAATCCCCAGGGGTTGAACTCAACACGTACCAACTTAACCTTGTCACCACCCGGCCCCCTCCCACCATCAGTGTGACTTTGACAGCTAAAGGGTGCAGGCTACCGTCTACAGCATGAAGTGCATCAAGCACGTATACAGGCATGAAATGAAAATACATCAAAATCAACTTCAATAAATGGACAGTTCAAAAATGTACTCACCAAAATTGATTGCAGACATGCTGTGGAGAAAACATCCATAATCCCCACTAGGGGAGTAAACACAGCAGCAGACAGGCCACTGATATGATGAAAGTCTAATGCCCTTGTGTAAATTGTTGTCACACCGAACCATCCTTGCAAGCCCATGGAAAGGGGAAGCAGGAGTGGCATATGTGTCAGGACCCCAAGCCACAAACACATACACGAGACAAGGTTGAATGGGCCCAGCTGGAACAGACAGTGGATGCTTTCAAAAGCCACAAAGCACCACAACGTCACATGAATGCACAATAGACAAACAGTTTTAAACTAATAAAATAAAAAATTGCCACAGACGACCCGGGGGTTCACCTCAACACCCACATGCGATGATGTTGAGATAAAAAAAAATTCCATGGGATCAACGCCTGCACAGCCCGACCTGTGTGGGAAATAAGTCGTCATCCTGCTCACCCTCTGGATGGAAAACAGAAGGTGGACGTGGCACAATTGCCTGACCATGCCTACGTGCAAGGTAGCATGTGTAACACAGAGTTCAGGCTGCATGGCCTCTCATGACATCCGGAGCACCCCCCCCCGGCTTGCACGTAGCTCAGCCGAGATGGTGTTCTGAAGCTGCTCCAAACTCTCCTCTGACCGCTTCCTCTGAGACATGTTGAGCACGCCCAGAGCAGATCTGAGGGAATCATAGCCAACCCTCCAGGCCTCTATGTGTGCCTCTGCGTGAGCAGAAAATGCTTCACACAGAGACACCATTTCAGTCCGGCGTGCCCTGTCTGAGGCCGCCATGCCCAGCCTGAGTGAGCGGGCCGTGGACTGTGCTGCCCGCTGCTGGAGATCCACCTGCCTAGCAGGGGGGAGCATGGATTGGGCCACACGTTCCATCCTCTGAGCGATCTTATCAATAGCTGCCCCCTGTTGTTCTGAATTGGCATACATGTATTGCTCCCACTCAGTATACCCCGGTGGCATACGGCCACCGTATTGCCGGACTTGACACCCTTGGAGCCCAAGGAACCGTGGTCCTCACTGGATTGGCACCACCCGCGGCTGCAAGGCTACATCCCTCCATTGACATGATGCCCCAGGCACAGCAGCAACTGCTGTGGAGGGCGATCGTGCATCCTGATCCACCACAGGTGGAGGTTCCAACACTGTCTGGTCCCTCAGTGCAGGTGTCACGGACAGAAGATTGTCCACATCAGGATCACTCACCGTCGATGAATGGACATGACTCGCATCCAACTCAACATTGTTGTCAGAGTGATCATCGAGCTAGACTGATTGCCAGCCCTGGACACAATGGTCTGGAGCACAAGTGGGTTCTCGTGGTCTACCACTGCACGACCCCAACTTGTGCCGGGTTGCTGATGTAATAGCAACCCTGTGTCTGGAATGACATCACCATCCTCTGGCTCCATTGCGTCATCATCTGTAATGTGGAAAAAAGAAACGTGAGTACACATGTCAGAGGCACATAACCCACACACACATAGACATCACATGGACAGCCAGCACATGAAGCAGACATGTCACACACAACTGAAATTCTGCCATGCATCCAGAGGCATTGATATGCAAACGCATCCCAAAAGCAGAAATAGGTGTGTGTAAATAGCAAAGCCTACACATGTACTGAATGTAGTATATCACCTCCATTACACACCACCTCTGTCCGGCACATATCACAGGCAGAAATGACAGATGGCAACAAAGAAATGGTACATACCATAAGCATATCTGAACAGCCAAATGACCACAGCTGCAAGTGAATCCAAACACACCATGACACACGTAATATGCATGTACACATGCATCACTAAATCATCATCACCAATATAGCTTCATCCATCTGCAGATCTGCAGCTTGGCCCATACCGGGAGTCATGGGCCATGTAGACATAGTGAATGTCCCGAGTAAAGCGAGGGCCTGCAGCCAGGCATGAGGGAAGATAACACCTAGTACGGTCCGAGCTGCCGGTCCATGAAGCCTCCAGAACACCCCTCAGGGCCTGATACAGCACATTGTGCATTGATTGTGCCCTAACACATTATTCAGTGTGTGAAATCATCACGGCCAGGCCCCACCAGCTTAGCTAAGTGGGCCTGGGTGTACACATACTGCATGACAGTGCAGCTTCAGGATTGTGCCAGTTGAATATAACGGGCGCAATGCTGAAATCACAGCAGCATTAACGTTAATCAACTACATATTAGTCATTCAACAAAAGAGCTGCAGAGAACACATGTGTAAATGAACACTTTCACACACACATAAGTGAGTAGCTGCAATGTTGCACTACACAACGTTGAAGCTGATTGCATATGTACATGTGAGAGTGTTCAAGAACACCTGTGTTTATATACACCCATATGGTGATTATGAACAGCATCCTATACAGCAAAGCAAGCAACTACTATGCTGCTTGCTTTGATGTATGTGAAAGTGTACACATACACACGTGAAGGCAGCTCCATAGTCATTACAACCCGATTGGCAGGCTATAATCAATCTGCGGCCTGTACCAGTTAGTATAGGCCACAGATTGACCAATCAACTTTGCTAAACACCAGCTAGGGTGTTCCAATACTCAGTACATAGGTCACAGGATGCACCTGTGCCTGTGCTTTTCATGACAGTGAATGGATAACAATCTGACCATACATGCCAGGTCACTTTGACATTGCAGCAGTAAGTAGGCATGTAGAACGGTGTAACATGGCTCAGAAGTGGGTTGGTGCAGTGCAGAACATGTGTATGTTATGGACTATCTACATCAACAAGTACATTATGATTTCAATCAATAAACATGAAGGCAGTGTAAGGGCAAGTTCAGGCATCACGTTCAATGTGCATGCAATGGGTTGCATGGCTACAGGCAAACCCCCCCCCCGTTAGTGAAAATGCAGGGAGGCATTGCATGGCAGTGAAAGGTTGACCAGAGAACTGTGTATTGGCAGATAGTGTTGAGTAACGTCAACTGCATCATCTGAGTCAACCGACAACACAGCAGATGGGAATGGGGCAGTAAGCAGGACACATGATGAACCCTCTGTAGTACACTGAGTTGTGCAGCAGGTACTACACCAGTTGAACAGAGTCAGGGGGCCTGAAACAGGGGGAGGCCTGTGCCCCACACAGACCATGACACCCTAAACATGTGCGTGATTCAGGACTGAGCCAGAGGGAGCATGGAATGGATGATCAAATGCCATTAAATGTATGTCATCCTGGACACGTACTACAATGATTATACTGCCAATGACACATAGGGGGATGCATGGAATGCATATGGGGCATGAATGGGCATTCATGTCCCTGTGGAGCATCTGCCATCTGCACAGTCTGAGTGAGACACCCTGCATCAAGGACAACGGATGTACCCCACAGTATGTGTCTGGCAGGTTGGCAGGGGGAATTGTGCATGTACACAGGAGTGTTGAAGAGGCCATTGCAGTAGTCCAATATGTTACCCACCAGTGCCATGGTGTAATTGTGGTGCAGGGGGGTGGAGGGGCAAGGGAGCATGCCGATGTGGAGTACCACCATGCAGGCAGAACACACATGCATGTCAGTCATGCAATGACATAGTCCGATTGCTGAGTGGAAGGACACCCCAGGCTACATGCAGAAGGGCCAGTGAGCTGGAACATGGACCGGAGGGGCAGCCGGGTGACTAGCATGTGAGTAGGGTGCAAATGTGGTGATGAGGACAGTCCGCGCCTGCTCTTCATGTCCAGCATGCTGCACAGCAGGCACGCATTAGTGAAGGATTGCATGACTCGCACATGGGAACCATGTACACATAGCATGGACATTTTCTTCGAGAGTATTTAAAATCCAATACTATCCCAGCTGGCTTAATTGTGCGCAATGAGCCTTGCCTTTTTCTGAGTGACAAGGAATACACTACCACCATTAGCCACATTGCTATAAAATGTAGCCGTGACCTCATGGTTCTTACTATTTCCACGGCACAGCGCATTAGTAAGGAAATCCAAAAAGATCTAGATAAAGAGGAAGAGAATTTTCTAAACAATTCTGCACTTACTGATGCCCGAGAACAACTACTTGCCACCAATAAACTGTTTGAAGACTTTAAAACTGCTACTATCTCTAAGAAAACTAAACAATTGACAAAAGACTGCAAGGAATTTAGTGTAGACCTCATTTTTCCCTACACCACTGATCAGGCTAGAGAAGCTGCCAAAACCCAACAACCGTCACAAAATCAGGGGAGATACAGGAGGAAATGGGTTTCTTTTTCCAACTCGAGCAGCAGTGGGTCAGACGACCAAAGTCAAAAAAATCAACCCCGCAATCCTGGCAATTACCAACCACCATACCCTTTTTTAGGAGCAGGTGGGATGATGGGACCACCCGGGTGGGTACCCCCAAGGTATCAACCCTTTCAACCTATGATGCGCAACAACAGAGGCCGCAGGAGACGAACCAGGTAGACAAACAACCCATACCAATTTTCAATCTGGCCAACATCACTCTTTCAAAAACACAAAAATCAGCTATCTCCAAAGGCTTGTCTTATGTACCTACCCACCAAACCGACTGGTTTAAGACCGAAATGGAGGTACATAAGTTTTTCCGTACCGTGCGCCTCAAAGCATTTTTTGAGGACCAAGAACAAGAGTATGTCGAACCAGATTCAGGGTTACATGCGCCATCCACTTTCTGTCCGCAGGACCATCGGGTACCGCCTGAAATCATTGCCTTTGAGAAATGTGTGCTTAAAGATCTACACAATCTAAAGAAAGAAAAATCCAATTATCACCACAATATCTCTAGAGAGGAAGACCAAGCCATCATGGAATTATCCAAAAATCGGTCATTGGTCATAAAACCAGCTGATAAGGGGGGTGGGATCGTATTGATGACCTCACCCCATACCTCAAAATGGTTCATGACCTTCTAGCAGATGACATTATCTACACTAAAATTAGACAGGACCCGACCAAGTCCATTCTCAATGAGATTATTGAGACTGCCAACTATGCAAGGGATAGAGAATGGATCACTAAGAAAGAGTTTGATTTTTTGACTAGCAATCAAGGAAGGGTAGCTACCATCTATGCCCTTCCTAAGATTCATAAAAACAATATCGATCCACTAGGCAGACCCATTGTGTCCGGGTGTGGGTCAATACTTGAACCTGTCTGTAAGTTTATAGATTTCTTTCTGAAACCGATGAGTGTCCTGACCCCTACATACCTAAGAGATACAACCCACACGATCCAGATTTTTGAAGACCTTCCTTTTGACCCTACACAACATCTGCTAGTTACTATGGATATAAAATCGTTGTACACTAGCATACCACAGGGCCAAGCAATTGAGTGCATGAGAAGACAATTGATGAAATATGACCTCCAGGACAGAGTCCCCATCCCTTTCATTATTGAATTACTTACCCTAGCCCTCACAAAAAACTATTTTGACTTTGACGGCCAGTTCTACATATAGACGAAAGGCACGGCAATGGGCGCGACTTTCGCTCCAAGCCTAGCGGTTCTGTTCATGGCAGAATTTGAGCAAATAAACATTTTGGCTGACACCAATCCCTTCAGAGAAAACATTCAACAATGGAAAAGATACATTGATGATGTTTTCTTCATTTGGGAAGGTACCAAAGACACTCTTGACGATTTTTTAGCTTGGCTGAATAATGTTAACAGAGACATCCAATTCACAATGGAATCCAGTGCAACAATGGTTAATTTTTTAGACTTAGAAATTAAACACATTGAAGGAAAGATTAAATGTAATCTTTTCCGAAAACCTAGTGACAGGAATACTCTCCTTCATTTTTCTAGCGACCACCCTAGACATCTCCGAGAGAACCTCCCATTCGGTCAATTCCTGAGGATCAGACGCAACTGCTCTGACATTCAAGATTTCTACCATCATGCTCATGATTTGGACAATAGACTGACCCAGAGAGGATATCCACGCCACATCATATCCAAATCCAAGAAACGTGCTAGATTTTATAACAGGGAGGCACTATTGGCCCACGAAATAAAATCACTGGATACCCACCCCAGGATCGCCTGTGTCATTACACACGGCACCCACTCTATGAAAATTAAGAAACTGATTTCTAAATATTGGCCACTCACCCGTCTGTGCCTACAGGACGAACCATTCCCTAGATTTGCCTTTAAACGTAGCAAGAATCTAAGGGACCACCTTGTACACTCTAGGTTCTTAAAACCTGCACCTAGAGCGGGATTATGGAATTTGAGAAGTGCTGTGGGCCATTTTGCCTGTGGCAATTGCACTGCGTGCAAATGCACTAGAAAAACTAAAGATTTCATGGTGAATGGAAAACCCTGGACCCTACGCAATCTAACAAATTGCAAAAGCAAGCAAGTAGTGTACATCATCGAATGTCCATGCGGCCTCAGGTACGTGGGTCAGACCATGCGTGCTGCCCACATCAGAATCTGCGAACACCGGTCTAGGATTCGCTGCAAAACCATAAGCGCCCCACTGGTGAGTCACTACATGGAATTCCATCACTCGGTTGATGACATTACCTGGTGGATCGCTGACATCGTTGTACATTCTTCGAATGCCCTTACGAGCCTTCTGCAAAAAGAGGCCAGGTGGATCCATCGTCTTGATACCTTTCGGAATGGCCTCAACGAAGAATTCATACCCCCCATATGACTGGACATCTGGGGTGTACAGCTTTCTTGGACCTTACCAACAACATACATGTAGATGACACAGCTCACTAATGAAGATGCACATGTGTGTTATAGTGGACTGTTGTCATTTCCTACGCCAGCTGTTGACTTGATGTTCTCCATTTATGCCCACTGCACACTGTTGCAGTGGCACGACAGCGTCTGGTATGATTCGTCTGAGTATATGATGTGAAGCCAGTATATGTGTTTTGGTGATGACCTTTGCACATCTATGCACACTGTACCTTCAACCTACTGATGATACAGTTTACATTGATAAAGCATTTCTATGCTTCCTGCGGACTAATGCAACTTTCCATCATAGGTGCCCTTGATGGTGACTCTGTATGATTACTGCACCATGCTGAAGTGCCATGACAGTCGAAGGCACGTCTCCTCTGACTGGTTGGTGCACGGCCATTATGCAGGAATGTTGGCACCCCTGCTGTTTTTGTGCAGGACATATTTGGATAACAGCAATTTCTGCTTCCCTCCCCACCTTCTTTCCCCCCCTCCCCCCTCCCCCCTCCTCCTTTTTCCACCCCTCTTCTCCCCTTCCCCTCCTTCCCCTCCCTTCCCCCCATCTTCTTCTTCGCCCTCACCCTTCCCCTTCCCCCCTCCTTCTTTACTTCCACCCCCCCCCTCATCAACCAGCTCTCACTCAGCGGGCTCCTGCAGCACACTCGGCCACGCCGCACACCAGGGCTGGTTTATTTACCTTCGGGGCTTGCAACCCCACCTCCTCTTTCATTGGCTCCTTAGCCCGCGCTCCGAGCATCAGACGCCGGACGCTTGCCCCACCCCCCTGACGAGGACCGGGGTTACCGTGACAACCCCCTCGTGTCCAACAAGCCGGCGCTAATCTATCACAGCTGCCGGTCTCGAACAGGACCTATGGTCAACCATTTTGCCTCAGCATGACGAGGCATTCTGTCCTCTGGCTTCAACTCAGTGAATCGAGTTAGCAGAACGTGGCTTCCTTTCCACGGGGATTTTGAACAGACAAATCCAACCTCTGCTGTTTTCTACTTTCACATACTGGTAAGTTGTCCAGTAAATTTTTGCCTCCCACTATCTACCTGGGTTTTAGCAACCGCCCCCTGGAAGGTTTTTTACGTGGTTTTTTTTCAAATGGTTTTTCTACATAGCCGTTACTGTGTTTCCGCCTCGGCCCAGCACCAGCGCTCACACAGTTTTTTTGCCTTTCTAGGATGGGTGTGCTTGCTCATTATAGCACCCTTGGTGACTACTGACTCCATCCTTATTTACCTAAAATGGGCGTGTTTTCCTCTCCACCCAGCCCTTCGGACAAGTTTTACCCAGAGTATTTCACTACCAAGGTACCTTTTACGTGTATTCCTGCCCTACCGGGCCTGTTACTGTTGAACACCAATAATAAAAAATTATTTTCAACTCTTGATATTAGCATTATGCTACGCTCCTATCCACATATGGGCTTGCATGCACCCGTATACTTATACCATGCTTTTACCAACTTGCATGCCGTCTCCTTGATATGCTCCTCTATAGGATCCCTCACCATTCACTCTATGACCCCTTCTGGGTACCTCGCACTCCTTCTACTTATTGTAGTGCTTGTTCTTCAGTTATATTCATGATCCGGAGCGCTATTTTCCAGATAAAATCATTAGGAGCAATACCACAGCATGTTCCGGCAGCTTCCAATAAACTCTTTCACTGACTTTTCGCTCTTTCTATGAATTATACTCTCACTATGGCTGTATTTTCTCCACAGCATTTTCAGAAGCGTGACCCAGGTGCGCTCTGCCTTTTTCTTTCTACTTGGCTGCATTGTTACACAGCGTATGAAGTTCAATAGGTCTGGAAAAGTAGCCTCTACGGACTGCACTCTGTTCTTTAATCTATACTGGGTGAGTGGTCCGTATATTTATGACAGCAAACACTTGAATTAGGATATCCCTTTGAAGTTGTCTTTATAGTAGCCTGTCTATATGATTTAAGTATTCCCTTTTTCTGCCCCCTTTAGGGTGACACTATCAACTCACCTCCATCCTGCCCTGAGGAAGGCTCTGACTACTGATGGCAGTTTGGCATGCCGAAACGTGATTTATATATATGTTGTTCCCTTTAGGAATGAACTTTTGATTCTTTCCTACATGTTGGCAGATTAAATATATAAACTCAGCTAAAATAATATTCTTTTTGCATACCTACCAGGGAAATTTTTTATGCACCCTGGAAGGCCTTATGTTGCAGGAACTATGGGTAGCCTGTAAGAATTGTTTTATTTTGATGTGATTAATATGTTATCCCTTCTTTTGCACTTGATGTATTTGTGATGAATGTTCTGTTTCTCTTTATCTGTTCAATTGCTCTATTCAACTTATCTTTTGTTTTAGAAATTGTGTAAAATCTCAAAAGACTGTGCTTTTAAAAATAAATTTATGGTTAGCATTTCTCAGACTTCTTCCTTGTTGTATCCTCAGTGATTTGCCTCGCAAACACTAGCCTTTAAACTACTATGGAGATTTAACTTGAATGTTGGACAGAATTTAGGACTGTCTCGAGTGTGAGTACCCTTTTGTCGGTTTTTGTAAATACCACATAGCATGTAGTGGCAGTTAAGCACAACACATCACACAGGCAAACCACACATGGGCTGGACAAACACGCAACAACACTCACTGGACGGCATCAAAATCCAGCATCTCTCGCACTCCTTTTATCAATTCTGCCGGGAAGAACTCTGCAGCGATCAACTCGTGCGGAGTGAGTTCTTCCTCCTCATGTGAGGTCATCCCAATGAGTTTTGCACTCCTGAGCTGTGCGCACCACATGTCCGAAAGCACTAATACCCTCCGCAACATGCTTTCAGTGGTCCAAACGCTGGGCAGGCATAGTGTGACAATTTGGGACAACTAGCATCTCACGCTCGTGTCCCGACACGTAGCACACAAGGAAGTCCAGTTCCTGTTTGCCGAAAGGCTTCGTCCTCGACGTGCCGGAGGCCGGAGCCGTGTCTGGGGTCCCAGCCTCTTGTGTAGAAGCAACCTTCCTCCTCTTGGACAGTGGTCCGGACCCTGACTGGCAAATGCCGCCCTGATCAGGAGGGGCAGTGGAGCTGGTGGACTAGACCAAGGGAGTGGCAGGTGGAACTAGGATGGAAGCCTTGGCTTGCATCAGTGGCTGCTGGGTGCTCTTGACTGGACCCAGCGCAGCAACCGCCGCTGTGCCAAGGTCATTGGATGAGACTGTCCTGGCTGGCAGACTCACAGCTGGGGTGATGTCGGCTGCATCTGCCCATGCAGTTGCCAACACCTGGTTGTTCGGGGCAGCAGATGACAACACTGCCCCAGGGACATGTGCCTCAGTCAGAGCAGTCCTGCGTGCACTTACCGTGTGCCTCCTGACCACCTGAAATTCTCCCTGGGAATCGCCAGGTGCCAACGCATAATGTGCTGGCCGACCCTGAGCATGGGTGGTGGTCGCCACAGCTGCACCTGCAGCTACCACTACCATTGGGCCCGTGGCAGTCGATGAAACTGACTGCCGGGTCACATGGGCGCCAGTGTCAGATGCAAGAGCTGCATCTCTCGGAGCCGCAGGGGGTGGTGGCATGACTGCACCAACACGTGGCAGAACATCCTGCCGAAGTGGCACACCACTGCCTCTTCCCCCTCTGCAGCCACCCTGGGCACCCTGGACTCCCCCTACTCCCTGGTCACCCTGGCCACATCCCTGACCAGGCTCACCATGTGGAGGATGCCCAGCTGAGGCGCCCCTCACCTTTTGTGGCCTCCCAACCATGGCACAGATGTAGTAGTGCCAATGGTAGGTGTACACCACAATTGTCCTGGGAAATCGGGGTAAAAGGGGTGGGGTACTAGATGTAAACATCACCCCTGTGCGCCTGCAAGGCTTATGTGACCCCGGTGAGAAAATGACGGGTCACGCAATGCTCAGGCACCTCAAAACTGCAGTAAAACTGTGTACGCAATGCCCGGTAGCCCACATGTGTGGAATTAACCTCCCACAGTACGCGGTGGCACCCAGGGACACAAAAAACATGTACACATGAGACACACAGGCTACTGTGACCTCGAAAACGGGTAAGCGATACACAGGAGGACCTGCAGTGGGAAAAATAGCGTGCGCAACTCACGGTCTGACTAGAGTGATAATGAAAACATGCGTAGGCAAGAACTCCACCAAAAGAAGAGATACATCCTCGATCCGCTGTGATGTAGTGATGGCGCGTGAAACAACAAGAAGTAGCAACACACATCAATCTTTACGAAAAGCACATACAGCGAATTGCTGGGCCCCACTCACTTTTAACCCGTGCTGAGGGAAACGCCCACGCGCGTCACGTCACTTACGCGCTTAGGCCCTTTCCTCAAATTACATCAACACGCAGACGTGCTGTTTTTGCACATGCGGATTCACTATGCACCCATGCCGAGGGAAACACCCACGTGCATCACGTCACTTACGCGATAAGGGCCTTTCCTCAAACTACACACTGACATGCTGTTTTTTCACGTGCCAAATCACTCTGCATCAAGCTGGCCATGCGACAACACGCAGAAGACCACGCTCCTTCCCAGAAGGCCATTTTCCTGCCCCCCAGGAGCCCCGAGCTGCCTCCCACGAGCCATCTGCTGCTGCCTGCCTACTGGCCACGTGCCCTGCTATTTGGTGCCTGCACGTCAGCCATCTGCAGGGGTCCAGTTGCTGCGACCACCCCTGCTGGAACAGAAGACTCCCGGTTGCAGTTCCATCGCTCCACATCCCAGCACCAGGACCCAGGTGCTCACCCACACCTGCTTTGGGGGTTGCCATGTCGGGACAAAATCCATCTGGGACCATCAGAGAAGCAGAGGGCTGGCAGCTTCACTGCAAGAGAAGTTGGCATCCTAGTGGAGCAAGTCCTGGTGGGTGCATTATGATGCCCTCATCAGACGAACATGCGCTGACAAGGATGGACGGAAGAGGATCTGGATGGACATCGTGGTTGCCATCAACGCGGAGGGGGTGGCAACCCACGGCCTACCACACGTCCATAAGCGCTGGGGGGACTTTCATGTCCAGGGCCCTCAGGAAGGCCCGGCACCTCTTGGATGCAGGGGATGCAGTGGGGTGCCGGGTCCGCCTTACCAACAACCAGATGAGGGTCCTGGAACGCATTAGCCCAGCACTTCACCTCCAGGTCCTTGAGAGGCAGACCCGTCCGGAGTCGAGCAGTAAGTGTCCATGCATACGCATTGACGCAGTGCATGTTGAGGTGTGCCAGGAGTGTGCAGCTTGGACATATGTCTGGAAAGGCTCATGTATGGATGTGTATGTGCAGGGACATGACCGTGCTGCATGCAAGTCCAGTCATGTGTGATGCACATCGATGGTGTATGTTTTCCAAAGCATGATGCACAGCTGCATGCGGAGACGCACACATGTTAGCATTTCTGTGTATGTACTATGCCATGTTTGGGGTGTGACACATGGATGCTGGTTCCACTTTCATGTACGTGCACAGTGTACATGTGCGTGTGTGTGTGTTTGACATGTGTGCAACTGTGATACGCCATGGATGCATGTGACAAAGACATGTAGGAACCCGATTGGCAGATGTGACATAGTTGCCGATGATTGCACTGTGACAGGAGGTGGAGATGTACAGATGCATGTCTATCTGGTGGCGTGTGTGCATGTGTTCGGAACTCCCCATGTTGCTTGTGACATCATGCCATCCTTCGGATGTTCATGCTGTTGTGTGTGTATGGATGCTGCTGCATGCTGCACGATTCCTGTTAATTTGTGCATGTGTGTGGGTTCAAATGATATGAGTGTTGGGGACTGTGATGCCATCTGTGAAGTTTGACACTGCCACTCATGTACAACTGTCATGTGTGTATCAGACCATTGTACAGTGCCCTGATGCCTGTGTTCTGTCTCTCCGTGTCTGCAGCGTCGTCTGATGAAGAGGGCAGAGACAATGCTGTGGAGCCCAGCGGCAGGGATCCCACCGCCAGCCGGAGACGCAAGGCCCAGCTCCCCTCCCAGGTAGTGATCTCTTCCGGGAGTGAGGAGTCTGTTGCCGTGTCCATGGCCGCAGCTGCCGAGGGAAGGTCCAAGAGGCGGAGTTTGGAGGTGGACTCCTTGGCAGCAGTAGGGGCAGCTGAGCCCCCACAGAGGCCTACAGAGAAAGATGGCACGGAGTCATCCAGGTTGGTGGGGGGTTTGGTTGAGGAGGAGGCTGTGGAAGCCCCATGCACTGGGCCTGGAAGGGGGGATTCCACTGGTGCTAGTGGTACAATCCAGGGGCAGGGACAGGAGGCAGCACAGACTGCCCCGGAGGTGCCTGTGTGTAATCCTGTCCCCAATCCTGTGACTGCATCATCCAGACCTGGTTTCAGGGAGGGGATGCACAAACAACAACTTGCCTTCCTCTCCCTGCAGATGTTGCAATCCGTGACCGGATGGAGGCTGTACTAGCTGGGTGGCGTTGCGCCAACGTGGTATTCGGGATGACGTGCAGGGTTCTTGTCTTGACAATGCATGTCATTTCGAATACCTCTTTGGTCACGTCGACCTACTAGGACAGGTCGTCGGCACTGGGTTCATCCGTGTGCTGGATCTTCTTACGACCCCCTCCTCAACTGAACCCCCTATGTGCCAGTCATCCTCTGTGCCATCTTCCCACCCAAGTATCACCTGGGCCCCCTGTGGAGCTGCCCCTGAGCCAGCGGCCAGGCTGGTAGACGAAACATCCCTGCCACAGTCGGGAGTCAGAGGTCCAGCAGGGGTGGCCACCCCACCAACTGGACCCCAGGAAAAGGAGTACGTGCAGGCATCATCAGGCAGGGCACATGCACGGCAGCAGCAGGCTCAGGGTGGGAGTGATCATAGCTCGGGGCCATCAACATCCCAGGGGCAGGCATCAGCCTTCGAGCAGGAAGACCCAGGATTGGGAGTGCCTTCCGTGTGGCAGCGGTTGGGCCATAAAATAGATGCGGAGCGGCGGCGGGCGGAGAGGGCACGGCTCATAATGGTCAGGGGGGAGAACTCCATGCACTGGGCATTGTGGCGGGCTGAGTGCCTCCAGGCAACTCACAGGGAGTTGGAAGAGGCCATGGCTGCATCCCTGCGAGACCTCGAGGCCAGGGAAGAGGCCCGCCTCTGGGACATTGAAGTGGAGTTCGATGATGCCCTGGCCCGCGACATCAATGAGTGAGCCGTCGGACTAGCCCGCCGCCTTTGTATATAGATATTTAGGTTTAGGATTCATTTGCTTTTTATTATGATTTGGAGTCCACAGACTTTGCTCCACTTATTGTATATAGTTGTATTTTAGATAGGGTTTTAGGTAGGTTTCCTTTTGTTTTGGGATCATGGATCCTTCAGAATTTCATTGTAAATAGTTCCAGACATGTAAATACTTTCTTTTTTTGTCATCCCATTGAGTAATGGTTTTTTATGCTTTTCATTTTTGGATTTATTTCTATGGATTTTGGCAATGGGCCACTTTTCATTTTTCATGTCTTGGATTTTCATTTTTCCTTGGATTTTTCTTCATTTGCATGTTTGTTTTTCATTTTGTCATTTTGTTTTATTTTTAAAACATTTAATTATTCTACAATATTGGTGTGGTGTCATATGATTTATTTTTCGCATGTTTCCATGAGCATTGGCTCAGTCATTTGTTGTCACTGTGTGGCTCTGTAGGACATTTGTTGATGGGCATGCTGGTTCTTTTCAAACTATCATGGAATGGGTAATTTACTATGGAGTGGGTGCAGTGGATTGTTGGGTGTTTGCACTGGGGGGTAAGGGGGTGGGATTTGGGTTGGCATTAGGGCCATGGGTCTGTATAGTTATGACGTGGTGTTTGGGGGACATGAGTCAGGCCCTGCTGGCAGGTTGCCCTCACTGGGGGTGGGGTGGGTGGAACATGAGTCAGGGCCTGCTGGCAGGTGCCTGTTAATTGGGGAGGGGGGGACATGTGTCGCGGCCTGCTGGCAGGTGTCTGTTAATTGGGGTGGGGTGGGGGGGATATATGTCAGGGCCTGCTGGCAGGTTGCCCTCACTGGGGGGTGGGGTGGGGACATGAGTTGAGTCCTGCTGGCAGGTTGCCATCGCTGGGGCTGGGGTGGGGGTGACATGAGTCGGGTCCTGCTGACAGGTGCCTGTTAATTGGGGTGGGGTGGAGGGGACATGAGTCGGGGCCTGCTGGCAGGCTGCCCTCACTGGGGGTGGGGTGGGGGGACATGAGTCGGGGCCTTCTGGCAGGTGCCTGTTAATTGGGGTTGGGTGGGGGGGCCATGTGTCAGGGCCTGCTGGCAGGTGCCTGTTAATTGGGGTGGGGTGGAGGGGACATGTGTCGGGCCTGCTGGCAGGTTGCCCTCACTGGGTTGGGGGGGACATGAGTCGAGGCCTGCTGGCAGGTTGCCCTCACTGGGGGTGGGGTGTGGGGGACATGAATCGGGGCCTGCTGGCAGGTGCCTGTTAATTGGAGTGGGGTGGGGGGACATGAGTCGAGGCCTGCTGGCAGGTTGCCCTCACTGGGGGTGGGGTGGGGGGGACATGAATCGGGGCCTGCTGGCAGGTGCCTGTTAATTGGAGTGGGGTGGGGGGACATGTGTTGGGGCCTGCTGGCAGGTTTCCCTCACTGGGGGTGGGGGACATGTGTTGGGGCTCCCAAGTGCATGGTGACATGTGGCCTGCCTGCGGGGCATGGTAAGGGTGGATGGGCTGCCTGTGGGGCAGCATGGTCTGGGGGGATGGGCTACCTGGAGGCCATGGGGAGGGGTTATAGGTATGTCCCCTGTGATGTGAGCTGCCTGTGGGGCATGGGGAGGGGGGAGGGATACACTCGGGAGGGCTCACACTGCCAAATCGCGTGTCAAATTCCCTGCGCACCCCCCGGAATAGGCGTACTCTGCTCGCGCCAGTCTGATCGCGTGTAGAACTCCCAGCGCACCCCTGGAATACACGTACCCTGCTTGCGCCAGTGCGATCGCATGTAAAACTCCCTGCACACCCCCGGAATATGCGTACCCCGCTTGCGCCAGGCCGATCGCGTGTAAAACTCCCCACGCACCTCTGGAATATGTGTACCCTGCTCGGAGCAGGCCGATTGCGTGTAGAACTCCATTCGCACTCCCAGAATACGTGTACCCAGCTCGCGCCAGGCCGATCACGTGTAAAACCCCCTGCACACCCCCGAAATACACATACCCTGCTCGGGCCAGGCCAATCACGTGTAGAACTCCCTGCACACCTCCGGAATATGCGTACCCCGCTCGCACCAGGCCGAGCGTGTGTAAAACTCCCCGTGCACCCCCATAATACGTGTACCCTGCTCACGCCAGTCCAATCGCGTGTAAAACTCCCCGCGTACCCCCGGAAATACACGTACCCCGCTCGCGCCAAGTCAATCGCATGTAGAATGCGCCGCACACCCCCATAATATGCGTACCCTGCTTGCGCCAGTCCGATCGCATGTAAAACTCCCCGCGCACCCCCGGAATACACGTACCCCGCTCGCCCCTGGCCGATCGCGTGTAGAACTCCCTGCGCACCTCTGGAATACGTGTACCCCGCTCGCACCAGGCCGATCGCGTGTAAAACTCCCCACGCAACCCCTGAATACGCGTACCCTGCTCGCGCCTGTCCAATCGCGTGTAAAACTCCCTGCGCACCCCTGAAATACGCGTACCCCACTCGCAACAGGCCGATCGCATATAAAACTACCTGCGCACCCCCGGAATACAGGTACCCTGTTCGCGCCAGGCCGATCGCGTGTAGAACTCCACGCGCACCCCCGGAATACACATACACCGCTCGCGCCAGGCCGATTGTGTGTAAAACTCCCCGCGCACCCCTGGAAAATGTGTACCCCACTCAGGCGAGGCCGATCGCATGTGAAAATCCCTGCGCACGCCTGGTATATGCGTAGCCTGCTCGGGCAAGGCCAATTGCATCTAAAACTCCCTGCGCACCCCTGGTATATGCGTACCCCGCTCACGCCAGGCCGATCGCGTGTAGAACTCCCCGCGCACCCCCGGTATACGCGTACCCCATTCGTTCCAGGATGATCGCGTGTAAAACTCCCTGCTCACCCCCAGAATACATGTAACCCGCTCGCGCCAGGCCGATCACGTGTAGAAGTCCCCGTGCACCCCCGGAATACGTGCAAGCAGCCCATCAACCCTCCCAATGACCCGCAGGCAGCCCATCACCCCAGACCATGACCTGCAGGCAGCCCATCACCCCTGGCCATGCCCCACAGGCAGCCCATCACCCCAGACCATGCCGCACAGGCAGCCCATCACCCCTGGGCATGCCTTGCAGGCTGCCCATCATCCCAGACCATGCCCCTGCAGGCATCCCATCACCCCTGGGCATGCCCCACAGGCAGCTCATCTCCCCTGACCATGCCCCGCAGGCGGCCCATCACCCCAGACCATGACCCGCAGGCAGCCCATGAACCCCAGACCATGCCCCACAGGCAGCCCATCACCCCAGACCATGCCTCGCAGGCAGCCCATCACCCCAGACCATGGACTGCCCACTGGGCATGCCCCGCAGGCATCCCATTACCCCAGACCATGCCCCGCAGGCAGCCCATCACCCTTGGGCATGCCCCACAGGCAGCCCATCACCCTTATCCATGCCCCGCAGGCAGCCCATCACCCGAGACCATGCCCCGCAGGCAGCCCATCATCCCAGACCATGCCCCGCATGCAGCCCATCACCCCAGAGCATGCCCCGCAGGCAGCCCATCACCCCAGACCATGCCCTGCAGGCAGCCATCACCCCTGGCATGCCCCACAGGCAGCCCATCACCCCTGGCCATGCCCCACAGGCAGCCCATCACCCCTGGCCATGGCCCGCAGGCAGCCCATCAGCCCTGGCCATGACCCACAGCCAGGCCATCACCCATGACCATGACCCACAGGCAGCCCACACCACAGAGGGGACATTTTCCACGCAATGTGCCTGGTGCAGGCGGAGTACGCATATTGAAGGGGGTGTGCGAGTACATTTTCACGCATTTTGGCCCTGGGAGTGGTGTACGCGTATTCAAGGGGGTGCACGATTACATTTTCACGCATTTTGTCTGCCGCTATTGGGGTACGCATACTTTTTCACGTGATTATAGTGTAGCTGCCCTGTGAGCTGGCCCAGGGTTAGCGCAGCCCTTTGCGCTGTATTGGGGATTTCGATGGCTTTTCCTTGCGCAAGTGGCATTCTTGGGGGCATAACTGGCACTGCGGGATGTTTGCTGCGCGACGGCTCCAAATGGCATGGGAAATCCATGAATACGCTGTGCGCCACAATGCTGTTTAGTGCACACGGCTGGTGCAGGCTGGCACATGCTCCCTCTCTGCGCTGCCCACGTGCGCTTCTTCTGCACTGAATTCTATGAATTACTTGCTTTATTGCAGTTGTAAACAGTTGTGATGCAAGCCTGGCTTTCAGTTGGGTTGTCCTTTGTGAATTTTGCCCAGAGTCTCACCATTTGTCTTTGGCTGAAAGGAACTCACATATTGCATTTTTTAACATCAGCCTTGAATCTTTAACCTACGGTGGGTTTTACTGATGATGGTTCACTTTGCTTTTCCACTGCAAGTACACGACTGTATCTTTCAGTCATTAATAAAATATGCTTTTAAATATCCCCTGTTAATTTTTCTGCTGAAAAGTGGGTCTGAATTGTCACAGTGACCTAAATTTTGATTGGTAGCAATTCCTGTGAAAATGCTGAATTTATTTGTCAGCCAGCAATATGAGGTGCCTTTCCAATTTGTGTGAGATTACATTTCTTTTAGCTTTCTCTGGATTTCCACTGCAGAAAGACACCCACATAGTCTGCCTAAATAGGCCACTTTTCAGTGTGCAGGTTTCTGAATGCTGGCAGGTAATTTTCCCAGTCGGTCTTCCTGTTCCATTGGTTTGGGGTCTTGGATTACACCCCAATTGCCCACCCCCCCTTCGTCCATGATTCTGTCATGGGGAAGAGCAGGGCAGAGTGGAGTTTTCATCCGAAGACCCCCTTTTATTTCCTTCTCATATTTACTTTCGGTTGTAGCCCATCCGGCTCAATTTCCTTCATTACGGAGTGGGCACTCCAGCCTCCCCTTCTGACTTTGGGTTGGGGGGGTATTGTGGCACCACCTTTCATTCTTCTTTGCAGGGTCCCTGGGGTCTTCTCCAGATTATCCTCTTGCCTCCCGGGCTGGAAGTGAAGGAATTTAATTATCTAGCAAATGGAAAAAAAAGAGGTTCAGTACTTTTTACTCAACCTATTTCCCTGGAGAATTTATGCAGAATTGACAAAAACAACAATAGCATACAATTATAACACAAGACATTTTCACCATTTCATAAAACCTTAATTATTTATTTTCTTCCTTTTTACAATGAGCACTAAGTAAATTACTCCCTGTACATGTATATATATCAAATTTCCATCTGATTTTTCATCCTGTAATTTCATTCTTCAGATGGTTCCTCTACTCGACTTTCATTTGGCTGCTCAATCAGTCGCAAAGCTGGTCTGGGATGACAGCTTTTCAACTGATTGATGTGGACCCATTTTTCTTCTGTCTGTTCTCCTTTTAGGATGCAGGTCTTGTAGGCATGTATGCAGGTAAGTGTTTTTCCTTACATCAGTCTCCACTCCCCTGATGAAAACTGCAACAAAGTAGAGTTTTTAGGAGGAATCATCTTTTTCGCCCTGTGCATTTTCCACAGGTGTGCACTGAATTACCAGCAGTTCCATGCATGGACGTTGGCTGTGTTTTGGAAACACCACCTGTTTGGTGGCATCATCTAAACTTTCCATGCTACGACACTAGAGCACGGTAAACTTTCTATCGCCCTGGAGACAAGACATTAGCTACTTAAAGAGCATTCTTTTTTATATGTGTATCCCAGTTGCAGAACACTCAATGTCATTCATTTATTTTTGTTATAGAAGCATACCACAGGCTGGGATAATCTATACCACAATTTGTGTCCTGATTAAGGCCTTTATACTTGGAGCTACCCAAATTCAATATAGCGAAACACTATTATGTCGACTCTCTTTGTCTTAGTAGGCCAATTAGGCAGAAATATTTCATGTTTAATTCTGTATTTTTCCACTACAACCCCTTGGAAACACAAGGGTTTGTATGTTCCAAATCACTAGATGATTGAAAAGTGTACCAATCTGTTTAGCACATTGGTTTGTTTTCTGTTATGAATGTGTTAGGTTTACTATGCTTTTATGGTATGTTATGTTCATCAATTGGCTTATATGCCTGTTCTGATTCCTCTACTACCATCGGGGTAGGGCTGATTGTTTTAAAAAATGCAATCATGCTGAGGTGATGGACATGGGAACTGTCGACTGTTGCTATTGCACGCTTTGGTGACAGAGCTCTTATTTCAGTACTTACTCCTGCCAAGTGGAAGAGGTCCATAATTCTTTGCCCCACTATAAGCGATCCCCGCCAACAAACCAATGAGGGTTTCCCGCTGAAGGGATAAGTCAGGCCATCTGATGGTTTTTGTTTTTGCACCCCGGGACTTTTGCAACAATGTTTCTTTCACCCATTTGTTTTTAATGGGATTTTGACCCGCACCTGCATTATTTCTGTGGGTGTTTGTCCTGCGGTGGAAATAGTCTTTCAATTCTTTCTATTTGTATCTAGGGCATCAGGTGTTTCAAACATTTCTAATTCACCCGTAGCATTACAGACCCTTGTGTTCTTTCATGTTCTGTCCATGTCAGTTGAATATGTCTGCTATGCCTTATTAGGCAAGGAGCTTTGAATTTGGCTGCTCAGTCCTAGGTGGAAGCCTGCATGGGTCATTGAACCTTTGGTTCTGGTGACCTTTCGACAATGTGAAGACTTGTATAGTTGGAGACCACAAAAGAAGGAGAAGCTCTCCAAGCAAGAGTTTTAATCGACAGAAAGCAGATGGTGAAGTGCTAGTAAATTTCAGAAGCAGAAATGATTTAAGTTAGATTGTTCCAAAATTATTAATCAGTGGTTGTTGGTTCCCGGCTCGCCTCTTGTCCACCAGCTTTGAGCGTAGGATGCCGAACAGAAGGGTCAATGGAGGCGGGAGAAAGATGAGAGGCTCAATGGTTCCAGAACCACAGTCACCCCTCAAAAATGGGAAAAAGATGGATATTCAAAAGCAACAAAAAAAAGAACGTTCCAGACAACAGGCCTCAATGCAGATCTGGCAGTAACCCTGCTGATGCTACCAGTGGGTTGCCACCGGACCCGTAATAATTTACCTGTGCCTGACATCCCGGTGCCACCGGGCTATTACAAGTCCAGCGGCCAGGAAGTCAGGTGCTGGTGCATTTGTTAATCCCCATTCCAGAGTCTTATGGGACTCTTTGGGAGTGGGGACATGGGAGCACCAGCAGTGTTAGCAATGATGCCGGTTCTCCGTGACAAGTCTGTCTACCGTGGCTGCTGCACCCGGCAGGGTCAGACCTTTCGGCAACAGTGGCTCCGGCAGGCAGACTTGTAGTTTGACGTTCCAGAAACAAGGGTGCCGTGAGCTTACCGGCACCCTTGTTTCCGGACCAGCAATATTATAATGAGGCCCATTAATGAGGGGTCCAAAGGTTTCAAGACCTGCAGTCACCCATCAGAAAGGAAAAATGATAAGTAATCAAACGACGAACAAAGGCAGCCCATAAGGAAATCGAGAAATCAGGCAAGAAAATTCAAATTAGTATGGAAAGATTTTGGAGAAATGGTGCAGAGTTGAGGTGTCTTAGAACATGCCGGTGGGTCACAGAAATGATTGGAGAAGTATGTAAAGGTTGCGGTGCAGGCAAGATTGTTTAGCCAGGTCGCTCCTTACCTGTCTTCCATGCACAGGGAGAGTCCACAAATGTCACACAGCAAGCCAGGCCCCCTGGGCACTGCTGAAGACTGCTCGACTGCTCACAACTCTGCTCTGAACTTTCAGCCTTCATGTCAATCCACTCTAAAAAGGTTACTTTTTTTATGTTTTCAGTTTACATTTGCAATAACAAATAGAGCCGCTTCTTATTATATACCGAAAGGTTTCATGCTGAGTCCGTGCCATATCCTTTTACCCCCACAGAATTAGCTTTAATAAGAATTCCCTTTAATTCTGCTGAATTACTTAGCATTTTCTTTTCAGCGCACGCTTGCAAACGCTATCTTAACTCGCATGTTGCCACTGTCTCCAGTTTAGCATCTGAATATGGCTGTATTATTCTAGCGCTGGTAAGGTGCCTGTGAATCAGCATGGGTACTCTCCTTCGCTTTAGCACTTGTTTACCTTCTCGTTCATTTGCTTTCTAGACCCACTTGGGCATGTACACAGTTATCATCCTTAATGGGTGGCATATCGGTCCATCGTTCGGGTATTTGTCTTTGAATCTATTGTTCGGGGAAGACCCTGTGTCTGTGAAAGCTTGTTTAATGTCTATTATTCGTACACGTTTTATTATGAACTTTCAAAAGGGGGTTCAGTCATGTAGCAAGGCATGTTGTATGTGGAAATTACACATCAACTCTCTGTGCATTGCTTTCGGCTTCACCATCACTCTGCACATTTTCTTTGCAAGCCCGGCAAGGGTGTGGTCACCTTTATTCCATTGCCCAGGTGGCCGTTATACACCTAACGTGCTTTATTAAATTGTGGATAACCCTACATTTTCACAATGACTTATACATTGAATAAGGGAGCTTCAATCCCAGCTGGTTTTTCATTGTGGTCAATTCATTTGCAGCAATTTACTGCCGAGATGTACTGTAACTGAATGTTAACAGTTTGTCCCAATTTGTTCTCCCCTCCCTGTACCTCATGAAGATTGATTTTTGCATTCAGTGATGCTATACATGAACTTATTTGTCGTTACATGCTTGATTATGGTGAATTGTTTTTCCTACGTTACATATCATGGTGTACTTTCTAGGATTCACTTCTTGTGTTATTCATATTGTGTGACTTGTTTGATGCAAAGTTGTATCAGCCTTATTAAAGACCTAGATTGAGGTCGAAACACGTGTCGGCTATCTAGTGTTACACAATAATTCTTTTCTCAGGCAGGCACACCTGCATGGATGTCACTCCCTGACTGTTCATTTGCGACGATATATTAACAATGTTTCGTTAACTCATCTGTTCCATGCACATAGTGGTCTGGGGTATACAGCAATTACTTACCATTTTGGTAGGCCTTTGGGGTACAGGTCCTTTACCTTGACACATGCTGCGGGAGTCACACTTATATATATGTATAAATCCAAGTGGATCCAGGGCAGGTGATTTTTCAGTTCATAGCCCCCCTATTTTTGTCTCAAATAATGATCCACACGGGCCACCTTAACTACCCCTGTTATGGGCTCTCTAGATATTTGTAACCTTATTGATGAGTTTTGCTTTCGGAAAATTCACACAATCAGATTATCCATTGGTTAATGCCAGCCAGCCTGCTCATCAGATTTCCTTATAGCTTTGCTTGACTCCATTTGCTCATCTCACTCTACATGAGCCAACTGCTCTTATTGGTTGCACCATTGCCATCTGTTTGTTAGATCCACTGCCTCTTGGGATCCTTAAGTCTCACTTGGGTATTTTTGTACCTTGTATTTTGGACACAGGGAATGCCTCACTTATTGCTGGTGAGGTACCCTCTGCTTTTAAGGTTGGCATGGTGTTCCCCATTTTGGGAAAAAAAAACACTGCCGTATTTGGGCAAGCTTATGAAAAATCTGATATTGAGATCTCCAGTTTCCTTGATTCCTAAAAAGCTGTGAGTTCCCACCTGGGAGGGAACGGAGTCTGTTCTGGTATCTGCCTTGGATGCCCTGCGTCTGGTGGCAGATGGCAGCAGTGTGAGTTTTTGGTCCTTTTAGACCTATCCGCTGCATTCCATACCATTGATCAGCATCTGTTACTTCAGAGTGTGGAACGGGCTGGGCTACGTGGAACTGTTTTAGGATGGAGCAAATTCTTCTCGATCCAGCGTGCTTAATCTGCCGTGATTTCTCCTTTGGCCTCCTTCCCAAATGATAATGGATTTGGGGTTTCCCAAGGTTTATCCCTGTCCCCAGTTTTATTTAATGTTCATGTTCAACCTGTGGCCAAACTGATTCACTTTTTTGGCCTAAGAATATTTTCCTATACTGAAGATACCCATTTTCTCTGTAGGTTAAATGATTATGAGGCACATGGAGAACATTTATGGGACTGGCTTTCAACTTTTGCCAGGCGGATGAGCCAAAAATATAACTCAGACAAAACAGAGATCTACGTGGTTGATGATAGTCCCACGATATACTAGTGAACCCTGTATGGGTTCAGTGCCTCATCGCCTACCACGGTTAGAAAAACTGTGGGGATACATTAGACAACACACCTACCTTGATTTTGCAAGTTAATTTAATTGTAGGTGCTTCCTACTTCCATCTTACAGTTCTGAAAAAGATATTCGCCCTCTTGTCTGCAAGCTCTCAGCTATCTGCTGTTCATGCTACTCTCCTAGCAGGGTGTGATTGCTGTAATGGCCTGTATTTTTAGCTTCCAGAGTTCCTACTAACATGCCTGTAAATAGATTAAAATGCTGCCGCCCAACGTTTGACCTCTGCCACTTATTTCGTCCACATTACATCTGTTTCGCTTGCTCTACTGGTGACCGGTGAACAAATATATACAGTTCAAAAATCCTATGCTTAGCTTTTTGCTTTTTCGTGAAATCATCTTGTCATTTTTTTACCTCCAAATTGTACCCTTATCGTCCCTCAAAAGTGGTAAGAGCTAGATTTGGTAACCTTATGGTTGCACCCAGATTACAGCGCCAGTGAATGGATAACTCCTTGTTCTCATTCCTGCCCATCACCCCTCTGCAGTTATAGAGCTCACTCCCCCGCTAAGTTCTCTGGCCGGATCGCTTTCCTTGCGTCATGAAGTGAAGGTTTAGTTGTTTCCCTTGTAAAAAGGCTGCCCTCCTTTGTTTCTCTTTTTATCCAAGCATCAGTAGGTAGTGACCAATGTATAGGAGCTCTACAAATGCCCAGTATTAACATGGAGGACTTCAGCTGTCTTTCACATGAGTTATCTGAAAGGGTCGAATAGTGGATCTATTTACTTATCAATATTAGTATTAACTCTTGACTTATACTATGGCACCTTTGAAACACGGGGTGGCGTCCTGACACATATAGTAAGGTATTTAGAAACATTTTGTTGTAAATCGTACTTATTTTTTCACGCTTTTTGTTTTTACTGGCTCTGCTCTGTATCAACTGTGTATACATTGAAACATAGAGGAGCAACAGAACTAAACTCACATAGCTTTTAATTATTTAACTTGTGAAAGCATGTGCATTTTTTAGGCTTTTTTTCTCAATATATACTGTTTTTTTCTAATACTCTTTTTTATATATACAAAACCTTTTCAGTGCATAATACATTGTGCAAAAACTGGTGAGAGAACAAAAACATACATAGACACATTTAAGGGAGTGAAACCAATTTCTATACACATTATATGTTTGTACCCAAAGTTGCATAAACATTCTTATATTCAATGTGGTAAGAATTAATACAATGGCAAGCAAGTATTTTGGAGGCTTGTATTGATATGTCTCTTTGTCTTGTCCTGTAAAAACAAAAAGCGTGAAAAAATAAGTACAATTTACAACAAAATGTTTGTAAATACCCTACTATATGTGGCAAGCTGCCACCCCTTGTTTCATTTGTAACTAGCTCACAAGTCCTCCCACAAACTTGAGCGGTCCCTAAGATTACCCACTTATACTGTGGCACCAGCATCATGAAAGAGTTTTACTGTTGTAAAGGTAACAGCATCATGAACAATGATGACATATATTCGTGGCACAACCATCATGAAAGTGTTTTACAGTGTCAATGCTGATATATATTGTAGGCACATCATGACTAGTATGTACTCTCCAATGGCAGGAGTCATGTCACCTCTTGTTGGCAGGGGAATCATGAAAATGGGTTGTAAAATCCTCTTTCATGCTGTTGGTGACCTGGCCTCTATTGGACTAAATTGACTTCCAAGCTGGATTTAGGTGGTGAGTGCCACATATTGTTTCCCACTCTGGTCTAGTGGTAACCAGTACCGCCAGAAGGCCAGAGTACAATTACCTTACATTTTGCATAACTCACCCACATGAATCGTACAGAACTTAAATTGAAACTATACCTCTGTGCTTGGGCATTCATTTTATCCATTATGATAGAGGGTTACCAAACTCCTGGAACAACACCATTCCTGGAATCTTTGATTGCTCAAACACATCTACCAGTCGGTGAGCAAGGGGCCACTACCTAAACCCAGATTGTTCATTTTCACAATTATCACATCATCACGCATCTGGAATCTGGTGCAAAATACCTAAACTATTAGTTGCTGACAATTGCTGCTATAAATTCAATATTAATAGATACACAAGATTCTAAGACAGAGTCTAGCGAGATGCTACAAGTTAACAGCTTAACCCTGAAGGAGGTGTCAACTGCCGAAACAAAATCATCTCTTAAAAGTGTAAGGGCATAAGAAGGCCTCTGGGATGAAGTCAATCATGGTAAATGTTCTGTGAAGAGTTAAACTGGTACTTACTTAGGTCTGCCCAGACTTTGGTAAGTCTGTCACCACATTTAGTTACACAATATGTGCAGCATAATCAGAGGAAAACAACACATAATCCTTCACTTGTGAAATATTGAATTGTTTCGCCACCAGCACGATTTCAGGCAGCGGATGAGGAAATATGACACATTCATTTAAACACTCTGAACACACATAGGTGGTTATTATGGAAGAGGCTCAATTTCTCTCTGTTACGTGCATCTAACAGGAACCAAGAGGAAGGTGGAAAATGAAAGCAATACTGAGCTGTGGTTGCGTCGACACAGACGTCACCCGAAACCCACAGAAGCACCAGCGCACGCAGACACAGATGCCTCTGAAATGAAGAAGGAATCTGTGAAACCAGCAAAACTATGATTAAAACTTTTCCTTAATTTTAAGAAAGGTTTTCAATCAGGGGCACTGGTAACTCTGATAACCAAATGCAACACACAGCCTTAGTACGGGCCCCGTAAAATGTGTCCCTGAACCTCTGCATGTGGTAACCACCTTAATTGCAGTAACTCGTGCAGATTTTCAGAAACACTGCATGAGTATTTCTGAAAACATGCATTTCATGGCTTGGAACACTGACCAAATGGCTATTAGATTAATGGAAATGGTTGTGGAACAGTGGTGCATCAAGCTGTTCCAAATAAAGAACAATAAGTACCTTGTGTGCGGAGTGTGGAAAAGGTGGTGAAAAGTTGGGCCTCTGAGATGCCCACATTTGTAGGTCTGCCAGCTCATCTCATACCTTAAAGAAAAAAAAGCGTTTTCATTGTTGTTTCTCTGAGACATTTTTACCTCCACCTTTTGGATAGAACCTTTAGTAATAAGGTGTTTAAAAACGATATATATATATTTTCTTCCATTTCCCCCTGACTTATAATGAGGTCCACAGGGTACGTGAGAATAAAAAAGTGGGCTGGTACAACCAACACATGGTGAAGGGGTGTGGAGAGCACTAGATGCGAATTTAGAATTGCAGAGACTTTTCCCTTTTGAGTTTAGGGAGTTGGATTGCAGCCATGAATCATGCTTCCTGACTGAAGTAGCAGTCCTAACCACCGTGTCCTGAAAGCAGCAGAAAACAACACGCTATATATACCACAGCATCCCAACAGGCATTCAGTCTATTGACTGCACAAAAGTCACCCCAGATGTTTTGTTCCACACACCATTTTTACCATATTATTGCCTTAAAAAGGGGATATGTTTGTGTAGGGCAATATGGGTTGGGCATAGTGTACTAGGAGTGTGGGGGATTCACCCCGTATTTTGTGGCAGAAAATGGGAAAATAATTTGTTCTAAAAAAATCTGGAGTGAAAATGTTGTGGTAAATACACATAGAACCATACAGACAATCTAAAGCAGACATTTCCCAGTTTTACTTTTCTTCGTACACTTTAGGAGTTATCTTGTTGAGAAAAATCTGCTCAGCAGACATTTTGGAATTCAAAACTCCATATGACAGCAACTTTCCCAATTTCCGACACTGCATAAGCCAAACGGCTCTCCATTCTCTCATCTTGACTTCAATGGATAACTCTGTTGTGGAGTTCCCACAATTATCCAAAAAGGCTTAGGATTTAGAAACATTCCAGAGACGAGAACACACATATCATGATTGTCACAATCAGTTACAAAAATTCTTCCTTTCATAATCAAACACAGCAATGTTGGGAGGCAGATTAATACATCATCCACAGCTTCTGCCCGCCCCCAATTCAATACTGCACCAGTGAGAAGCACTACACACTCAGACAACCATACCACCCTTCTCCCAGGCCTTATCCCACGACGATACAAGACGTAGAGACAATATAAGCTGAAGATGGCAAAACCAGTCATGCGGATGTTCTAACACCAATAGCTGCATACACTAGACAGAACGTAGATATGCACTCCACATGAAGAACACATACACTCGGTCAAATGTGCACTTGTACGTTAAAAACATTAACAAGACATCAAGATCACTTACATAACCAATGTATAAGCTAAATGCAACAAGAACAACATGTGAGTATAGCTCCTTCATATAGAAATAAGAGTGTAATAGGGCAGTCATCACCTTTCAAATGGACACTACAACAAGACAAAAGCTACAACAAGCATTTAAATAGACAAAAGCCTTGAGACTTTCAAAACCCCCAAAGGCTGAATTTACAGAAATACAGAACTTTACAGTGCCCAGGCAGTTTATGGCAGTTCGTGCCAAGGTCAGAAGGAGATAGAGGGGATGAGAATGGCAGATCAAAGGCACTAAATGAGTGATTCCCAAGATATAAGCAGGATACTCCCAATTAACTCAAGCATACAAGAGCACAACTAACCTTTGTTAGTCGAAGGCAATTGCACACTGTGCCAAAAGGACCCCATGGAGAATAACTCAAGAGTGTCACCAGATGCAACAGAAAACACGGCACAATAATTGCAAAATGTTTGATAAATAGGAGGTCATTGTAAGCCATACATGGTCCTCTCACATGTGACTTATAATTGGAAAACACTGGCAGAAGATAGGACACCTGTGTTGTTCCTTCCAAGCGCACACAGACCCAAGGTCAAGAACATAGAGATTGCCTGAGCTCAAGGTCTAAGGAATGAGGGATGTTAATTTCTTTAATGAATAGAAGACAGATGATGGGCCTCTCTCCCCTGACTATCCATCTGGTGCATATCTTGTGACCTGTCAAAATGTCCAAGGTTGGTTAGCAAGAAGCCAAACAATCAAATCCCTTTGTGTCATGCCACCCACCATGTACCAGCCAATTCGTTTTTCTAGAAGTGATATATTTTTACTTTGATCAATATTGGGATGGTCTCAGGAGGAGCCACCCGATTTCCTTTTCTCAATTAACTGTGTAACCCCTATATTATCTATATGTAGCCACATCCCTTAACCAATACCCATTCCCTGTAGGTTTTATGAAATTGTGATAATGTATGACGCTAGAGATGATGCATGAAAAGTATTTAAGATGTTGCTTTGTATGAATTTGGGATGTGACTCAAGATTTTGATCCTTGTATGCTGTCCCTGCTTTATTTGGATCATAATAAAGCTGACATTTGCCTTGCGCTTTGTCTACTTCGTGATCGTGTTTGGCTTGGAGTAATTCCAGTACCTCTGGCAAGCCCAGGAACTTATGGGCCCACTGAACAGTAACAATTAGGCAAGGGGAACAGGAATGAGTCAAGATGTGGCAAATGTAACTAGCAGCCTATTGTTACTGTGTCAGTCTCCTCCCCATTCCCTCATTTTGTTTTCGCCCTCAAACTGGTATAGGGAAACACAGTTTTGGGAATGTCCAACTATTCTCTCAAAGTTCCATTTTTGGCTGTCATCAGAGATGATGCTGGACTTAATGCTTCAAGGACCTTTTGGTATTGCTGAATATGGAAAGCTTCTTAGCAACTGACTGTAGCATTTTGATTTGGACAGAAGCATTGACCAGAAGCCTGTTTGTTTGACACTTCTTTGTGTCACATATGTTGAAGAGGGCCCAGATTACTGCAACAGCATAAAAAACATACTCAATAATGGAGTACTCAGAGTGCACGGCAACACTTATTCAAAACACAGAATAAGTGGACAGGACAGCATACAAAAATCTCTCGGTTACACAATGGGTGTGAGACACTTATAAGGTACAATTCTGTCACTGCTGACATCGTACTACAATATCAGATATAGACATTTGTAATTGTTTAGCATCTCAAGCTATATATACAATGCATAGGGGTTAGCTCCACAATTGGTTAGAACATATCTGATGGCTCCACCTTTGCCAAGCCTCTTACAGATAAAATGTTCACTACATCACTATGTTCGTCACTAATTGGCTGGCATCATTCGTCATGGGCTGCATGGCTTGGAAGACTCTGATTAGTTAGCACCTTACTCACCAACCTTGAACACTTTGAAAAGATGTCAAAATATAATTGAGACATATGGTGGGAGGCTAGAAATCCATGGTCTGCAAATTTACCAATTAAACGTTTTTTTTAAAAATTAATTAAAAAAAAATAAAAATAAAAAATAAAGTAACTCCTATTTATTCCCCGGCCATGTGCGCTATCGGTGGTCTTTGTATTTTGGCCTTTTATATCGTCTCGTATGTGTGTGTGCTCTAAGGAGTTTGGCAGGTGTCTTTTCTGAACTTGGTTTATAATTAATGACTTGATCACGTGTTAGGGGACTGTGTTGAAGAGGGATTTTTTCCTTATTTATTGGATTTTTTGCTAGTTCCAACCTGTATGTTATATTAGTAGTGGCCTCTTGGGACACCCTTTCCCTATTCTCTACGGAGTCTCTTGGCATAGTATTCTTGTGCACCTGATCATCAATGGCTGGTTGTTCCTATTAACTCAAGTAACTTGGTAGACTACTGTGTTGTCTCCTGGGAACTGGTATCTCATATGTGTGCTCTCTCTTCACACTCACTACTCCCTTCTGTGCCTAACCTTGACATCTGTTATGGCTCATGTTCTGCACAGCTTCACAGCTTCTAAAATAAACGTGTTTTTGTAAATTCAGCATCTTTCTCAGGCCCTGCTCTTCTATGCCCACTGCGGCCCCTGTGCTAAAGATATTGCTGTACCTTGGTTCATTCTCTCTCACATTATGCCTTGCATCTCTTACATGTGGATGTTCTTCAGGGCTATATACATATATACGTGTATATGTTCTTCGTGTCTGTGTGCAAGCATCCTTCATTTCTATGTGCAAATATTCTTCATGTCTATGCATTCTTCATGTCTAGGAGTACTTGTGTATACTATGTGTACTATGTATGTATATAGCAACAATTACCTGTTACTCTAATTGTCACCCCATCTATTCTATTCTTAATGTCGCCTTCATGGTGTTAGTTTACTTCGTCTTTTACCCCTAGACTCTTCGGGCTGTTGGGCTCTCTCACTTGGTATCATTTCTCACCTGGACGATACTAGCAAGGGGGAGAGTAGGAAGTGGTGCTTGCATACTCTTGTATGTTGGGGCAGTAAGTGTTACCTGTATATTCATCTGCACCATTACACATATCTCTTGCACATAACCCCCATTCCCTCCCCTAATCACCTTTCTCTGCCCTCCATTCTGCTCACTACAGGTCAACCCCCCACCCTTCCTGCCCGGCATCGGCATTCTGGTGAACACCTTTTAGCTATGCGGGCATGTCTGTTCACATTATAAAGCACTAAGGGAGGCCTGCCCCCACACGTGCCACAGTCCCACTTAGCTTCCAGACATGAAATGGCCACCGCTGGTGCCATATAATTCCGGATCACCGTCATCTGCCCTTCATTCACTAACCTCCCTCTCTATGTATCACTCTCTTTTTCACAAGTCTACACACGACATTCCTGCACAGTTCAGCCATGTTGCTGGTAATTTTTGGGTTGCTCGTTACCCCCGCAGTTCTTCTCAAACCATCAGTGCCCTCAAGAAGGCCCACCTGGTGCTGCATTTACACTTGTATGCCAGGTATTTCATGACCATAGTAGTCAGCATATTACCCAATCACGTTCTCTCACCCCTTCATTCACTTATTGCAGTCTCTTCCTCTCTCCCATGGGTCCTCACTTTCCCTTTCCACTGAGCTCAGTCATACTACTGATTACATGTCCATTGCTCTTCACCCCAGCAGCCCTCTTCACACAACCAGCGATCTCAACAAGGCCCGCCCCTTGCCTTATTCCCACTCGTCTGTCAAATATGACATGACCAAAGGAGCCAGCATTTAACTCTTGGTCTCCTTCCTCTGCCCTACCGTTCATTCTCTGCACTCTTTCACAAGCCCATGCTCTCCCTTAAATCTCAGCTCCACCATTTTGCTGATTATTAGTTGGTTGCTCTTTACTCCGGCAGGCTTGCTCGCACCACCACTAATGGTGTCCTTCAAGAGTGCATCTTGCCACTGTTCATGTTTAACCTGTACATGGAGCTGCTAAGCCTAGGAGCTCTCAATAAAGACCCCAGTATCACGGTACACCAATACACTGACAACACACAGTTATACCTAAAAGTCAGCTTATTCGAGATATCTCAGGGCTAAAGTGATCATTCATTTGTAGAGAACTAGCTAAACAACCACTCATCCTATCATGGCTATATGGCATAAATCTCAACGGTATCACCCCAAAACTAGCCTTGATCAACACACCTCTGGTTTTTAACATCGACTGTAACCTCTTGTTAACAGAACATCAACACAGCAAAGATTAAGTCTCGCTCATCTGTTTGACAAATAAACTTAGCTTGTTCTCCTACATCACTACCTGGCCCTTCTCTGGGCAGTCAAACTTGAGCTCCCTGCAACGTTGCGACAGACTGGATCCTTAAATCTATTAATGTTTTTCTAGTGCCACCCAGATCCTCCGGCAGAACTTCCAGGGAGCGGCACTCAAGGACCTTGTTCAGTCTTTGGGTTAGCATTGCCTCACCCTATGTTTGGCCTCCTGTTGTGCGTGTGTGGTTTTCATATCTTTGTGGGCTGCACACCTGCTGGGGTATTTTCTCTGCTTTGTGTAATCATGCTTCATTACCTCGTTAGAGGTCTGTTGCCGGCAATACTCCACGGCTGCATTAGACTTCTTCTCTTGCACTGCTTTTCTATTGCACTCCATGTCTGCACTCTGCTACTACACCGGCAGCTTACAGTGCACCTGCGACCCCACAACACAACTGCCACCACACTGTTGACCTGGACTGGCGTGAATGTCAATACACGTGCAGCAACAATATCAGAATGACATTTCAATGGCATGTGCTCTCAAACACTGTTTCCATGCCTCCCATGAATATTTCAATGCACCAGAAACAGTGGCCAAGACCCTCATTGTGCACCTTTGAGGAATTATCCGTGAGCTCACCAAGGCACAATATTATGATACTGGTCTGATTCCCTCAATATGCATCAAAGGGACCCACTGCAAAATGTCTAACCTGATTAATGAGTAGTAAAACACATCTGCATTTTACATATATCCTGAAGGCACTGACCTTGAGAAGGCTTCTGAGGCCAAGAGTGAAATGTTTATTGGCTATCTGGGGTCAGAAGGCCAGCCGATATGTAAAAACCTACATCCTACCATTGGTGTAGTGGATGCCTTCGAAGATGTAAAAACATTACTTGCCATGATTTAGAGTGACAATAGAGAGTCATTGCTTCTAAACAAGAAGACAGCATCCTGGTGATCCAATTGAGATAGTGACGGCATGCAATGTTGGTGCATTTTTGGATGAATACCTTTGAGGCCAACTAGTGGTACACATAAACCTCAATTAGACTAGAGAGTATGAGTATTCGCGATGGGGCTCTAGTTTTGGAACTGTCCTTGCTAAGCTCTGTTGATTGTTAGGGTGTCTTTCTTATTTGCTGCCAGGTCACAGGATGGTTTTGAGGTGAGGCCCACACCTCCTTGTTGTATGATCAGGGGTTTATCCCGGATACCTCGCAATTGTATTTGATGTTTCTAAAAAGTGGATTTTCCACACTGTTTATGGTCAGTTGTGGGTTCAAATTTTATTTGTTATCTATTGTTTAGGTGGACTCATAGTCCCAATTGTGGACAGCCGACACGTGGTTCGACCGCGTGGGTCTTTATCAAGGCTGATACATATTTAAAAGGTTACACACATGTGAATGTGGTTTGTTTGGATGACATTTGTGACATGGTGCATGTGTGGCGATGCCAGGTGAGTGGATTGGTGAAAAGTTACAGTGTTCAGTCCAGCACAAAAAGATATAAATAGATTAGTGCATACTGTCAAGTGAATTCAAGTCAGCAATCCCGCTAAGTCAGTGCCTCATCTGGGACGCCCAAGGGAAGCCCTTATTTATATATTTTTATGACAAGTTATACTCTGGATGATAAACCCTTATATAACGCCCCTCTCTTTGAATCCCCCTGACCTCACTGAGCCAAGAAGTAGGTTTGTTTTGCAATTTAAAAGATTTATTGGAAAAATTAAACAATATATATATATTACACTTTTATAAATAAAGTAATATTTGATCGCACACTTATGAATATTACCGTGATCAACAATGGATAATATGACAATTGTATGCTTACTTAATCACTTAGGAATTGGTATAGAAATGGTAAAGTAGCAGAGAATACCTTTATGGTTTCAAGGAAAAACAATGATGGAAAAGAATCCAACACAGGAATAACCTTGATTTGATTTCAACAAAAGACAATGTAATCACTTTTGCCCTTTGACAATTCACTCCCCCCCTATGCAATAGAAGGAGGTGGAAGAAGAGCACACAATTTTCAGGAACACAAACAAAATGCAATGCAAAGTTCCAGTTCCCCCCAGCGAGCTTAGAGGAAAACAGTTATGATTTTAAAGCAGGCAAAACCTTTTAAATGTGGTGGCAATGAAGTAAAATATGCTAAAAATGATTTTAATTCCCTATAGGAGGTTCAGGGTAGGTGATACTTATTTAAGATTAATTCAAGTCACACTTGCGATGCTCAATGAGGGATAAGCAGGTTCAAAACGAATTTAAGCAGTTCAAGCAAAAGCAGCTATTTTGACAGAAAACGAAATTGAGCGAAATGACAATTCGCGGCAATTTTTCTGAATGCGTCGAGCGCGATTACGGAATAATTATAAGGAATAGAAAGTCGGTTTTAGGATTATTGGAAAGAGTAGAATCTCGGCTTTCAAATGAAAGTTAAATCCAGTTCCTAGTACCTACGATTCCAAAGATACGGACACATTTGTGAAGGTAGTTTTTCGAAATTAAAGTAAACTTCAGAATGACAAAATGACACTTTTACAGCTTTGAAATGACAGAATGAACACACGATTCCTATGATGCAGTTCTGGACAGGTTCAAATGTTTTGAATCAGATTATTTTAAACTAAGAGATTAGTTCTGACACAGTTCTAGCTGAGTACTCACACTATAAATTTGAAATAGGCCGTCAAGGTCTGATCAGGTTTGGACTGGACTCCTGGCGGGTGGTTCTGAAGTGACAGCTCTCTGGGTCAGCTCTGTTCTGCACTTCACAGCGGTCTGGTCTCTGGTTCTAGAGATGGTCCTTCTGGATATTGTCTGGTCCGGCAAAATGAGTCGCAAGAAAGTGGAAAGTGAATGTCTCTACCTGGGTTTTAGTGTTCCTTTTATGTCTTTAGAAAATGGGTGTGTGCGTGGCATAACTAAGCCTGCCCCTCACAACTTATCATTGGCCAAGTTTTCCTCTCTCCCTTGATTGGGGGAAGGAATGGAGTGTAATCAGGCATCAATTTTATGGCATACAGAAAGAACACTCCCCTTGTCAATTTGCCCACAAATCTATTCTTGATCCAAATACATATTTATCTACGTACAATTTTTCTAATATTATATGTCCAGTTAACATATTTTCTGTAGCACCAAACCATCCGATCCCTGTCTTTGTAAGATGTCGTGTCCACTTATGACAGAATTCTGCCCTTTTCATCAAGAACACAACCTCTAAACTTTTCCAGAATTTACACAAACATGCACAAGGAATATGGGCATCAGATGATAAAGTGTCCGATTTTTAACATACAGACATTCGGAGTAATACCTTATTTTCCACTACTACCCCCAAGAGCATACCACAGAGTCCTAACACCTCTTAAAATGTGCACGGAAAAATCACAAGAATAGTGATATTAATTATATAATTTTGACAAGTCCGTACTATGAATTATCCATCTTTTTAAAATTATGCTCTGGCCCAGAGGGGTGTGGTTTCCCAAAGCACATGGTGGAATTTCTGGTTTATCCACTTCCTCCAACTCAAGTTGCTCACAGAGGCACTGCCCCTCCCAGTTTCTCTCAAGAGGGCGCCATTTACGACCCCCCCTAATTTAACATTTGCCTGAGCCAAGATAGGCTCATTGTTCTGTTTCCCTGCTCCCAGGTGCTCCTCCCCTGATTCAATCAGGGAGGTGTCATCTCCTTTTGGTGGGAACAGCAGAAGGCAGCCAGGCCTGGGAATGCAGTGGCTGAGCAAGTTTCCACTCCTGTCGGGGGTAGTTGCCGGGCAGAATTCAATCTCTTCAAGCCAGGCTTCAGCCAAATGTCACTTTTGTTCCCAGTTTTCCTTCATCCAAATCAAACTTACAATTTTTACTAAAATGCTGATTCTAAGTTCAAAACTATGACATTTAAACAGTTGCAACCTATGTGACACTCAAAGTAGGTCACTCATTTATTTTCAACATTTCGATTTTAGTGTCTTTAAGTCCAATTTCACTTCAGCTGCTGACATCCACAGCTCAGCCAGTTTTGTTATAAACATTGTTTTGGGCTCTTCATCTTTCCAGATTTTGTATGCACACAAGACTACATTCTTCCAAATGTCTGCTGGTGTTCATTGAGATTTTTGAATATCATGCAATGTTTAAAATAGGCATTTTTAGCTTGCTTTTCAGAGAAACAAAGGTGATTTCAAAGTGCTTTTTGAGCTAGCAGGCACTGCTGTTTTTCCTTTGGCACGCATTCCACTCATGGCACTCCTGGCCCATCAAGCTCGCACTGGTGGGTGGTAGGTCAGGCGGCCATTTTGGTGTGCGCAAAAACTGCACGGTTTTCCTGGATCCTGGTGCAAATGTGGGCTTTTCCGCCATCTTGGATTTCCTAAGCCCACAGCACCAAATGTTGCAGCATAATAGTCCAAACGTGGGTCAGGACACCCAACAATACAGCATTGGATATGCATACAATTATTTAATTGCAGACAGTTTCATAATTAAAATTGGGGAAGAAATGGGAGAGAGCGGAGGAGAGAGCAAGGTGGTTAATAAGTAGTTGCTACAAGATGGGGTTAATCCTCTCGCTATTCACTCCCATCCTGCAGGTAATAATTAGCCCTCAACATTTTTAGGCCATCACAGAGGAACATAAAATGTAGTACCAACTCCTCTCCAGTACCACAGACTGGACAGGTGCTGGTGTTCGTCTCTCTCCATTTCTTTGTGAACGTAGCCACTCTCCGGGCGCTCATCCTAAATTCCATGTAAAGTGCACGTGCACACGGTGGTGAGATGATATTTAAATGCTCTTCAAACCCACACTCTGGCTCATTAAATAGATACAATGGGCACAAGCCCAACATATGCTACATTGATCAAGGGATTCACAGTCACAGTGAGTGGATTCCACCCTTGAGAACCACTCCTCCTTCTATGGCCCTGCTCTTTCAGCTCAGCATCTGATGGGCAACATGTAAAGGTTCATAACAGGCCAGGATGTTTAGTCATTGCACCTGAACTGCCAAATGCTGTGATGATTTCTGTACAAGAAATAAAGGACCGCAAGGAGAGTGTGCAAAAGTTATCACCAACAGGTCTGATGCTCAAAGGAGTTCTCAAGCGCACACTTTAAAAGTTGGTGAACTTTTAAAGTTACTAGTAAATGTTTTGAGAGACAGATCGAAATATTGCTTCCATATAAAAAAAATTCAGGTGTTGAACGATATAATAAGAACCCAAGATGGTGACGTGTGAAATGTGCATAGAGTAGTCAAATACAGAAGAATATGCCCTCACAGTGTTCCTGGCTTGTGAGAGAATGAGTGACTTTGGTTTTGCTAATTCTTCAAATGTGGGGAAAGTGTTGAAGACAATAATGAGACAAAGGTGAGTGACATAGATTTGATATCCCAGACCACCAACTCGTCAAACAAATATTTCCATAAGATAAAACTCTTGGGCAGCATGTTTCTCCGCCTGAACAACGTAGAGCGGGATTGCTTTAAACTGGGATATTGCTTTACTAGGCCTCCTACAAAGTATTGATCAGATGTTACTGTTACTCTTATCCTTATACCATCCACTTAAGTGGGCACTGCTCTAGGATTTATTAGTGATAGCAGCCTCACACCTGCAAAGGAAAAAGATGCAACATGTGTCCCGCTCAAGTAAGGAAGATTGCATGCATGCTCTAGAATGCTGCTATGCCGCACACTTTGTGGGACCTGAGTGTTCCACTTTTTGACATTTAAAGAGCAGAGGAGAGTAACAGTCACCTGTCCATTTATTAAATGCATTTATCGGGGTCTCCTATAGAGGCATCTAACTTCTGTGAACATCGACACCTGTTGCTAACAGTAGCTCAGCAACTGCAGGAATTCCTTGAAGTTAACAATCAACTCCACCATAGACCCAGAGATAGGATCAGCCCTAGTAGACATTGATGAGTGTCCCTCATGGCGCTTGAGGAGGACCAGTCAGCTGCTTTAACCATACTAGATCTCTCTGCTGTAAGTGGTAAAGTCCACTGCCGGATTCCCACCTAAACAAGTGAATGTGCATATCGGGTATGACACTAGAGGGGATTACAAACTCCCTCCACGACTGAAGTCAACACTTCTGTTTAAGCAGAAGGCAATCAAGGAGCAACGTCATTGTGGTGTTCCCCAAGACTCTCCTCTCTGCGTCCTGCTGTCTAACATGTGCCCGCTAGCACAACACATCAAGCAACCATGGCTCCATCTTCAAATATATGCAGACAAGGCACAGCCCGCCTCAGACTGGGGGGATCGTCTGCAAACCTCTCTAGTCCTGAGCACATTTTATTTTGGACAAAGGGGTGTTTTCTTTGTCTAGAGAACTCAAAGACAGAGTTTCTCTCAGATGGAAGTCACTCTGAGGGCTCCTCACAACTTCCTCACTATCTCTTATGGGTGACACTCTAACTTCTACACAGACTATTAAGAATATCAGAGTTTTTTTTTACTCCAATCACTTCCCCTCCCATGCAGTGTTTAAAGGGCTAAACCACCAGCTCAAAGCCCTCTGTAGAATCCTTCCTTTACTAGAAGCTGGACCCTGTGGGAAGCTCGTTAGAACCCTTAGACTCCACCATCTTCGCTAACGCAATTCCATGTACACTACATATGGGAACACTGAAATTACAGATGTGGGTTATTCAAAGAAACTAAGGATGAGTCATTCTTCCTTAATCTGTCCCTCTGGCCCTCTGTTATCTTTGGCAAAGCTGCTTGGCGATCAAGTAAAAGTCACTCTCAGTCTTTGTGGATTTATGTGCCAGAAACGTTGTTATTGTCTTGGCTGAGTGGTTTCTCCTTTTTTGCTGTTGTTAGCTGGTTTTCTGGGTGACAGGCTCCACGAGTTAGTGCTCAGTGGGCCTACGGGTCATAAAACAAGGTTCCACACTTGTAGGATATCGAGAAAGACTAGCTGTTCCTAGTTGGTGTTAACTTCTGTACACGGCTGTACCTTGATGTGCTTCCCAGTGATGGATCAGTAGACACAGAGACACGTTGGTAAGTTTCAGTGGTGACTTATTTATTGGTTCTTGTCCAGAGGTACACGCTGGTACTCATCAGTCACTGATCCCCACCACACAGGCTGGTTGTCTCTCTGTAAGTGACACTGGTGGAACCTGCATACATAAGATGCCACCAGGGTTCTATACCTACCAGTAAGGTCCCATGCTTGACATCACTGGTGGTGACCTCACACACATAGCTACTAGCTACAACACGCCTTCCCCTTACTGACTTAAAGAAGAGTGACAAATGTGTTAGCTAACAGACAGTCCCTATATCTATCTTTACACAACTCAATTTATGGGAGAAACACTGGTAAACCTCATCCTCACACACTCCCTGCGTGTAAATGGAGAGTAACACATTAGATCTCCATGCAATCACCATTTATCTTTTTATCAGGCAACAGCAAAACAACATGCATAATGCACAGAGTGAAGAGGAAACACCAAGAAACTACACACCACCTATGCACAAATAAGAGAGACATATAAGAGAGACAGAAGGAAATAGCCTCACACACACACCAACCAAAGATTACAGAGCTTGTCAAACATGTAGGACCCCACAGTATGTAACCATCTGAAATTGAATACAAGCAAAGCGGAAGGAAGTATAGAAAAGCAGGAAAAAAAGAGACGTAGAGCCTCCCTAGGAAAGTAGTCCCAGATGTGGTGCAATTTCAACTAAAGCAACCAGCACCACTACCTGAACTGCACTTCACTCCTAGATGACACAGGGCCAAATAAATACGAACATTAAGAAAACTTCCACTTGAACAAAGTACTTTCCCTAACCCCTGGGACCATAAACCATACTCGTAGAGTCTGAATGTTGAATAACGCAGTAAACAACATCAGCTGTCGCTTAAACAAAACTCGTAGGATCTGCCAGATGTAATTACCCATGAAGGAAATAAAAGTCCCTCCATACACATACACCAGTATACACTAGATATATCGATCTCTGCAAAACTAATGGACCACAAAACCTCACTGGGGTTTTAGAGGCATTCAGGGAATACATTGTAATTGGTTATTTATAACGCGCTTAATACCAAGAGGTTTCTAAGCATGGACCCGGGGATCGAACTTGTGTTGCTCTGTGTAGTCTTGTTTCCAAGGGGAGCACGTTGCCCCTGAGCTATCCTTCTGAGGATACTGGAGGTATACTAGATATACCTACGTAAACTAGGTTCACGAAAATACCCCAACAACTGCTGCTTACCGGAACACAAAGCCAGCTTCTGCTAAACCTATAACGTTCCCGAATTATGCATTGCGCAACGGGCTTCAACACAAATGAAAACTTAATGAAGATAGTGGCGTCACACTATCTTCTCAATACTTGCAAGCCAAAATCTAACATTTTCTTCCTCTAGGTTACTAATACTAGCAGCTCATAGAACCTGCCAGTAAGGTTCCATGCTTGATATCACTGGTGGCGACCTCACCCACGTGGTCACTAACCACTACCATTGTGTCCTGCGTATGTGTGTGGGGTCACTGAACGGGTGCTCAAAAGTGCAATCACCTTCCAGCTTGTTAAATGCACAGCATTATCACTGTGGGAGAACCCAACGGCTGTTCGTAGGTTACCAGCAGGTTTCCCTTCTTCAGTTGCTAACGTTCAGACTCCAGGTTCATGGATGATCATGGAAGCTTGATGAGATGATCGTCCACTGGTAATTCCTCAGCTTAAACCAACACTGAATGTCATTATCTCCTAAACCATCATACCTCACAATTGATTCCCTCCTGCGGGACCCGCCATCACCACTTGCAAGCTAAAGTCTCTGGTGCTTGTTGCTGCAATGTTGACGTGGGCTTCCCAGGCACTTTTCCGAGCAAAATCCTTAATGTTGGGTTCTCGTCTGTAAGTCACAGCGCTGGTGACTGTTGTTGTCCAGGTAGATTTTGTACACATTAAAATCTGAAAGGGACATGTTTATCCCACCTGTGGATTTGATATATGGGTTCCTTGTACTGGAGAGCTAGGTCCCTGAGGTTGGGCCGGTTAGTACGACACAGCAGGTTACTTTTTTACTGGGGAAACTGGGTTTCCACCATTTGCCGCATATGGTGCCTACTTCGTTTAGCAGGTGATGGTCACCCTGGCACACTTGTTTTCCCCTGTCCCACTGTCTAACCCTAAACATGGGGCTTCATCACAACTGCCAAGGAAAGTGGCATAACATTGCCTTCCACTTACGAAAGAGGACCAATCACCCCGGCCCTAAGGTCACGCCATTGGCTCCCAGCCAATATTTGGAGGAAGGCATCAAAGCGGACCAGACTGCCTGTTAGTAACTTATAACTCCATGAAATAACTCTTCATAATTAATTATGTGAAGATAATACTGTTTGTTTTTGGACCATAATGTTATGTCTTTTAATGAGAAAGGGACAGAGAATAAATGTTGAAAGATATAGATTTTTTTATTTTGACAAATTGTATAGCACACTTATCACAAATAAGCCCCAACATGTCTGAAGAGAGAGAATTCAACTCTACAAAATAACAGTTTATTTGCTCCACATTCTTTTATGTTGCTGTCCAAAACCTGTCCTCAAAGCTTTTACAATTGATCTTATTCAAGAAAGCGCCCTCATCCTCTCTCTTTGGCTCATTTGGGAATTGGACACATTGAAGGACTTAGAGAAAGTCATATGGGTCAGGCAGGCCGACACAGTTCCTTTTGTTAACGCAGGTCTTGAAAAGAAGTGATGGTGGCCCTCTGATAATATGTAATACTTGCGCAGCTCTCAAAATTCCACACTACCACATAAAATGTGCCACTATTCTGTCTACTGGCCGAAAACTCTCATGACGTGAATCGAGCTCTAATTAAGCATTAGTTCCAAGGGCTGTAGCGAGTGGTAATGGCCCAGGGCCTGAGTTAATAGGCCCAAGCAGAGAGAGGGCCTTTAATGAGTCATACCACCCGGTACAGCCTGTGGAACGAGTGCTTATTGCTATCAGCAGCCCGAGTTTCCAATCCGGAAACACTGGGATGCTGACAACAATGTATTTTGTACGAATGAATGGGATGTTTCCCGCCGTCCTTTTCATTCATACAAAATACTTAACCAAGATGGCTGCCATGGAGCTGGAAGATGGCGCTCCAAGCGGAGCCACTCTTCCATTTTCATGGTTGCCCAGGAGGCTGGAGAGGCAGTGGTGGTTGAGCCGCCTCCAAAAGAATAAGTTGAGTGGGGTAAGAGGGTCGGGAGGGCAAGGAACGGTGACCGAGTTAAGGGCAGGGTGACCAAAAAATGGGAGGGCGGGGGAGCAGCCATTATGTTGCTTGGAACATGTGCTTTGATCATGGGATTTAGCCCACGATCCAAGCAACCTAATTGGTTTGTTCCCCCGTCCTGGGTGCTAATCATGATTCATGTGATCTTCTGGGGCAAGGACCAATATATCTCCAAAAAAGTAGCATCTCAATACAACTTTATCAGAACCCTACTGTTAGACTGATCCCTAATTATTCATCCCAAAAGATTAACATGTGTACGTGATTGATTGATCAATTGTGAAATGAGGCTCAACTTTTGAGTGCAGTGGTACTGACTGAGGCTGCATGGCTCCACATGGATTTATTTTCATGATTTGCATGTGTTCCCTTGCCACATTACTGGCCCATGCTTCCCATTATCATCACACCTTGGAAAATGGCACACAGCGTCTACTTAGACAATAAGAACATTGCAAAACCCATGCTCATCTCCACATAACAATCCTTGTATTGATGTAATTGAAGACCTAAACTGAGAAACACCCACATGAGCTCATCCTTCCAGTAGAGTTGTGTGACACTGCCGACATTATAATGCTGTGTTTTCCCACGTGGTTCCCCATTTGTGCAACCCAGGTTGCTTGTGAAACTGTAACCTCTTTCTGAAGCACAAGATGAGCTGCCTGAGTTAAGATGGTTTCTAACAGCTATGTGCATTGTGCTACCTAATCTACAGAGTACATAGATGGTGACAATTATGCTGCGTATGGTCTCACTGACCACTCAGTATTCCCTGCCACACCACATTCATGGCGCATGTTGTATGTATGCAATAAATCCACAGAGATACCACCAAACTGTATTACTGTTACCACCACTTGGTCTGGTGGAAGGCAATGTTAGTCCTTGTTAATTGGAGTCCATAGGACTCCATGGGGGATGTTGGCGGAATTACTGCTGCTGTAATTCAGCCAGTGGTAATTCTACTGAAATTTGGCAGAACGTCAGTGGATTTAGCTCCAGCTCAGCTGGAGGTGAATCCTCCAACTTTCCGCCAAAGTCATAGCTGGCCGGTGCGGTAATGCAGCAGTATACGGTAATACTGCTGCATTTTCCCCTAACCTCCCAACTTGTAATGAGGCCCAACGTAATGTTGGATGCAGGAGGGGCTCGACAGTGTGCTCGGGAAATCCCAGAGGTTTGGCAGCCTTGTTGTCCAGGTGTCTTCATATGATGTACTCCAGGTCAAACTCCAGAATGTTTATTCCGTAATTGCCAAGAGTGAGCCGAGAGGTGCGCAGTCAAGAATAGACGCCATTGTTGTTGGCAACAGAAGGTAATGGAATGGAGTGGTCCAACTAGGATGGTAAAATTGAAGAAACCCAGCCACCTTGGTCTCAAAACGGTTAGTGTGAAGAGTTTGTTCCATGTCATGGCATGTCATTGGAAACCTATTTCATGGTGAGCTGGGGCGGTGCCTTGCTTGGACTCAAGCTGCCAAAGTATGATAGAACGCAAGCAACCCTCTACAGTGAGAAAATATATCCCGAGCTCCATAAGCAGTACATACATGATATATGTCAAACGGATATATTCACAAATTACGAGTATAGTTGTTGTGTAGTACAAAAGTGGCAGTAATGCAATTACTTGCACTCTTTTACTGAACAGCCAATTTAGAGATTGAGGTGATGCGGTGGAAAAACCTCCGGCAAATGGTTGCAGGTTTGACTCCCATATTTCCACACAAATATGGAGGAGTGGCCGCAATTATGCATGTCAATTACGGTATTCGGGATTGGCGGTAAACGCTCAGCTTTCCTAATCGCTTTAAATTCAGTATTCCCCTTATTCTCGTATATTTTACCTAGTAAACAGCCTCCTGCTCAGTGGAAGCCCAGAGGACCGCTAATGTTGTATAACAGCAGAGAAAAAGGCATGTCTTCGCGGAGTTTAATTGCAGTAAATTAAATGCTAAGAATCTGAGCTCGCAGAACGCTTGGGCGGCTTGCCTTGTACAGAGAGAATTAAAGCCTGGATCTCAGAGCAGCTGGTTCTTATCAGATCCTGGCAACGGGTTTCCATCGGCTGACATGCACGAATAGCGTTTGGGGGAGGCTCTTGTGACTAGTCGAAGGAACACAGCGATCCATGTCATTTCTAACCGCCCACGTGCAATCAGGCAACGTGCAATTGCCAAAAAAGGCTTGTCCTTGACTATATTTAAGCTTTGCAAGATACCGAGCGCCGCCCAGGCCTCGGTCCACGCGTCATTGCACAGCTGTGCTGTTGTTACTGGATGGGAAATTTCCTTCCTTGAGACCTCTGAGGAGCTGCAGCTCCTGTGCAATAAATAAGAACGGTGACGGCTGCTTTCTTCTAGAACCTTAGGCTAAAACAGCAGACAATCCAAGTGCTATATTTATATTGGGACTCGTTACCTAGGAACTCTGCTGTCACGTGGCCTTTTTGTCCTTTATTTTAAGACTTCCTGACTTAATTTAACCCACTACAATCTCCAGGATCCTGTCAAATAAGCTTTTTTTCATCGTTGCATTTCATATCTCCCTTCAGCGAGTCCTACTTTTTGGCCAACACACAACTGTGCATGGTGGGAATCGTAGGCCATTACTCATAATAAGAAAAACAAAACTACATCAGCCAGAAACCAAAGTGCTCTTGGCTGAAAAGCCTGGATTGGCTGAAAGTGATGCTCGTAAAATGGAGCCAGTTATGGTAGTGGTCTGTAAGCTTTTCTTCTGCAGATGTTTTGAACTATATCTCCCATCAAGCCTGGCGACAAGGGTGGCTGTTGGGAGCCGCGGAGCATAGGAGGAAGCCCAGCTGTGTGTGGCCGTGCTCACTCTCATATTTAACCACAAGACCCAGCCCAGAGCGGAGAAGCCCGGCGGACAAGGGTGGCTGTTCAGAGCCATAGGCTGTAAGGAGGAAGCTGGCTGACTGAAGGCCCTTTTGAGAGCGCACAATGCCCCTGCGAATGGTGAGTCCTAACCTCATCCGCTATTCTCCCTGTGGCACACTACTCACCGTTTAGCAGTGTGACTCTTGGTAAAGTCTGGGCCTACCCGGCTGGGCAGCTTGGTATGAGATAGCGGCAGCCTGGGGTGGTCCTAGGTCTGGAAAAGATCTGGGGCTACATCAATGTCAGGATTGTCGGGACTCAGGGCTAGGTATAGCCTACAACCAAAAGACCCGGGGCTATGCCCACCCTAAACCCCTCCTATCAACGCCTCTGGCGGTAGCGGTGCAGCCAGATAACTTCTTGCTTCCTGCTTGTTGCTGCTTGACCTGGTGCGGCGACTGGGTCGCTGTTTAACAGGTGGCATAGGGGGGCCTGGATGCTCAAGATTGAGCCTTTGACTGGGTACCTACATCCCCCAGCAGCAGATCTAACCGTCGAGCTGAAAGCCTGTTTGCCTTGGACTTAACTACCTGAATTAACTACCTTAGTTGTTTACGATCCCTGAGGAGCAAGGGGGAGACAGACTATGGCGGCCCCTTAAGCTGGCCGTATGTTCCTTACTCCCGATTGACTTTTTAAACTTTAAAACTTTTTCTAAATTTTTATATTTGTGCTGTCTTTATGATATGCTATGATATGGCATTTGTAAGTGTTTCAAGGCGCGATTTCTTAAGATGGATTTCTGAACTCTGTCCTGGAGGCGCAGAGGTTCAGAAGGCCAGCCTAGTTTCTTGGAACAGGGTAACCTCTGGACAAGCCAGACCAATCAGGGTAGCGATCGCGGCGGTCAAGACTAGGTCTCAAGAGGGGTGAGGGTGACTGAAAGCCCGCATTGAGCACACAAAGCAAGGACACTTACAAATTACTCCAAACAGGTGTTATATAAAAAATATATACACATTTATTGCAAGGCCTTTGTAACATTGACCGTAGCGAGAAATCAAAATAAAACTCAAGTAAACCAACACATACCAAACCAATACAATATATATACAAATATTAACGAGTCTAATGCGTTAGACGCACGAAATGTGTAGACCACCTAGATGGGGAGGAAAACAGGCAGTGCGAATAATAATCAGACCCAGTCCGTCTTCAGAGGCACCTAACTAAAAGGAAGTCCAAACCCTACGAAGAGTGGAGCCTTGTGCTCAAAAGTACCTGCATACGCTGGTGCCAACGGGCAAAAAGGGGAGTCTCTTCGAGGGAATCAGGCAGTTTAGTTCGTGAACAAATGAAGATGAACAGAGCTCTGCAACTCAAGCGCAGCCTCCACTGGGGGCAGAAGCAGAGCGCGAGTACGGAAAGGCGTGCTGTTAGACACAGCAGGGAAAACCTATGGGCTCCTGCAGGAGGGCGACCAGTTCCTAGCGATGCTACTCACCGGTCCCCGATGCAAGCAGACCCAGGCTTCTCCGCGTCAGTTTCAGTGCTGGCAGGTTCAGATAGGAGCAGGGGACTCTCGGCGTCGTGTAGATTCCGCGGCAGCAGAAGTTGAGTTAAAGATGTCCCAAACGAAGTGAACCCGCACAGATTGTTACCTCAGCAGGGTAACAATGCGGCCGTGTGCATTTCAGCCCAGTGCACACTCTCACTTCAGACCTGGGAACGCCAGGTGTACGAAGCGGGTGAGAGTGACAAGGACTCGTAATACAACACAACCTGACGGCGGTTACAGAGCAAGACTCCTGGGTAGGCTGGTCAGTCTGCTGGATGGCCCAGAGACACTTCCGAAGGCTTACGTGCAGGAGATGGTGAAGATGCCGAGAATAGTTGTTCCCACTATTCCAAGGGTCGAAGTACCAGTACAGGCCTTCTCGTTCGATCCGAGGTAGAAAGGGTTTCACAAAGCGACAGCAGTGCAGAGGAGCAGTCCTTCAGCGGGTCACCAGCGATTCCTCGGTTCAGCCTCATGGTTGCAGGATACTTGGCTCCTGTATCCCTTTGTTCGTGAGAACTCAGGAGATCAACATGGTAGTGGCGTTTCCAGCCCCCTCTTACCCACGGTTCCCTTCGCGCCAAAACGGAGGGGACCCAATGGGAGATCCGCTCATAAAACACTCACACCATCTGTGGACCTCATCACGGACCACGGGGGTCCCAGGCATTCACACCACCATAGACTCTCTGGCGCCCAGGATGTGTATTGGGCCTAGACATCCCAGCCCCCATCCTGGAGGCATACACAGGCCTGTAGAAGCCCGCGAAAGCATCTGTGTTTCAAATAAGGAAGGCCCCGGGTCGGCTTATTGCTATTTTTTTTTTATCTGGATGTGACCGTGGGTTATATAATTTCAAGGGCAGCTAGGCGAGGCAAGGAGTGTCTTATCTAGAAGTCATAACTAATCCATCTTGCCCATCATGTCAGACAGGAAGGCTAATGGTTCTTTTTCACCAGCAGACAAGTCCAAGAGATTCTATAAAATGTGTGAACCCGTTAAGACGTGAACGTGGAGGTTAGTACGGAGCCTAACCTGCCTATTAAGCCCACTTAATCCATGAAATCGCCCTTTGCCAATGTTGCTATTTCAAATGAAGTGAGTATTCATGAAGGTTTCAATTGTGTCTCTGAGGGCAGTAGTTAACTGATGCATTGCCTTCTTCCCCTTCTCATGCCTCCACCATTGCATGGAAACCCGTTTATAATTGCCCACTGAAGATCCCCTTGAAAGATCTACTGGGAAGCTGGGGAAGCGTCCTGGACAAGAAGGCTGGGGAAGAGGACAGTATGGACGGCAAAATAACTGGTAACATAATTTAATTACATCTTCCTAATATGCCCACTTGTAGCAAACCATCTAAAAATTCATCCCAGGACAGCCCCTGTAACGTGGCTGGTGAGCCGTCATTCACTCCTACTTTGGTTTTTCCTACGCGAGCTGCCCAGATTGTCATTAGTTCTGCTTTCCCCACTTCGAATAGGTTTGCCCCTCTGGGTGGTGCCTCTCAGGGAGAAACATTGAAGACTCGGCCTGGGCCCAGGACAAAGTGAGTATCCTCACTCTGTGCCACTAGGGCAGGGCAAGGCACCAAACCCCTTACTTATTCAGATCCCCCATTTGTTGAGGGGAAGAAGGATGGGTCTGATAAGGAAGTGCCCTGGATGACTGCCGACTCAGAGGTGGCTGATGTCCTGATGACCCTGCGTGAGGAAATAAAAACACTTATCAAAATTGCTTCCATATTGGTGACCAAGGTTGATAAACGGAGTGAGGGTGTCTCCCACTTCCCATCACTAAGCCTACTTCAACTGAGAGAACAAGGGACAGTTCCTCTCCCACCCTCGGCCACGTCAGGGCCCTCATGGATGATAAAGACCCTGGGAGCTGTGCCGTGACCAATGTGCAGAGTGGCCTTCATTTGGGGCAAAGGGGTAGGTGTATCCACCCACCGGTGATTACCTCCACAATTGGACCGACCCACCATAGCTGGGATAATATCCCATGTACAAATATTGGGAGTCAGGCTTCTCCACGGCCCACCCTGTGGCGAGCAAGCCTAGGTGTGGTGGGCACGCAGCATGTTGACATGGGATTGCCTACGAGGGACGCCTCAGTCATTATGAACAATGTGCTGAGACTCCCACTGGGTGCATTTGAGGACCAGGATTCCTGGGTCAACAAGCGCATCCAGTGGATCAGGTCAGTTGAGGGCAGCACCTCAATAATTAGGGAGGTCATAGTCAAGTGTTCACGGACAGGTATACACAATAGTAATGATGATAGCATTTTGATAGTGTTTTCATCTACATTTCTAGATGAGGGGCTGCTTGCCATAGATTACTGAACTTACCCACCTCAAGGTTCTAGTGTTTTCCTTAGAGCTCCTCCCTTGATGACTCGGCCATCAGCAAATAGCCCCTAGGAAATAACTGGTGTCTGGAGGGATCGCCGGTGGGGTGACTCACAATTATTATTTGGACCTGAGGTTCCATCCGCTATGTGAGACCGTCCATATCAACAGTAGGGGAGGGACTTGAAGGCATAGAGTGATGATCCCACAAGACCCACAAGACCAGGATTGCTCCCCCTAGTCCAAAATACAGGCTGGTCTCCTGGAATATAACTGGCCTCGCTAAACATTTATCTGAGTTGGTGTGCTTTTATTCGAGGTTTTGACCTGTTTTTTCCAGGAAACCTGGGCCATTGACAGGGTAGACCTGCAAGGCTTCCAATCCTTTGCTATTCATAGGTACGTTTGTTAATTCTTGCCAACATTTATTACGCTTGAATAGGTCGCTCTGCTATTTGCTGTTCACTTTTGAATACTTTAGCTATTGTCTGCAAGTTCTCACTGTGTCTGTATTGCTGAGAGATATAGCACTCTCATTTCCCTTGTATCCAGGACTCGCGCAGCTTGTAAACTTCAAATCCCAGGCACCCCTGGGGCACACATAGGGAAACGTCAGGCGCTTCAACACCAGCGATTCCCAGCCAAGCCGGTCGTCGCCGGCTTAAAAGGAGCTAATTTCCCAATCCCGTTTAATATATACTTTTGTTAGTTCTTGCCAACATTTATTACGATTGAATAGGTCGCTCTGCTATTTACTGTTTGTTTTTGAGTATTGTAGCTGTTGTCTGCATGTTCTGACTGTGTCTATATTGCTGAGAGATAAAGCACTCTCATTTCCCTTGTAGCCAAGACTTGCGCCGCTTATGAACTTCAAATCCCAGGCACCCCTGGGGCGCACATAGGGAAAGGTCAGGTGCTTCAGCGCTGGCGCTTCTGAGCCAAGCCGGTTCTCGCCGTTCATCGCAGTGCTCAGCTTCTTGGGGCCTAGAACTCCAACCAGTAAGTAATCTGAGTTGCTCCTTACCCCTCTTGTTAACAGTAGCACTCCTTTATTAGTACGCTTGCTAAGTAAGATGGGCCACCCTCCCACGGAATCTCTATTGGTGGCTGCGCTAAGAGCCAACCGATTAGCCTTCGTAAACAACCTTAAACTGACCTAACTACGTGCTCTCTCTGGGCTCTCAAGGGAGGATGACCGGTCATGTATCAACAACATAACCTCTTCCTCTCTAAGCGTACTGACACCCCCAACAGAAGACCATCACGTTAAGGCACCAATACTTCAAGTCCCAACACTGTCTCCTTCTGGCATGAAGCTTCCTAGCCACAAACCCTTAATTCCCCATAACAGTGCCAACAAAAGCCTTGGCGCCAATGAGAAAGGTATGGCCTTAGACTCTATCAGTCATGGACCCCCTGCCTCATGCACATCGACCGTGGAACCACACTCCACTCGAGTTACCAATTCAGAAAACACTGCAAGGGAAAATATCCCCCTCCTCAAAAAGGAGACCAAGCTAAAAATCGCCCTCCTGAATACGAGATCCCTAAATAAACATGCACAAGATCTTCATGATCTCATGGTAGATAGTAACCTGGATATTATGTGCCTCATGGAAACCTGAATTCGGAACACGAGTGGCCCTATGGCATCCCAAACCGCTTTTCTACCCACAAGCCAAGACTTCTCTACGGTCCAAGCTGCTTTCAAAGCTAAAGTTTCCAATGCAAGAAACAAAATACTAAACGCCCAGAGCACTGCCCCCATACTGAAGAACCAGATAAGTGCTAAACCCAGGGGTTATGAACACCCTGACTCCTCATTCACTCAAATCTCAGTGCCAGACATGCTTAGAATGCTCTCTTCTGTGCACTCTCGGAAGGATAGCTCAGGGGCAACCTGCTCGCCTTGGAAGCAAGACAACATGGAGCAACACGGGTTTGATCCCCGGGTCCGCGCTTAGAAACCTCTGGGTATTAAGCGTGTTATAAATAACCTATCATATCAACCAACTTCTTGTCCAGATAATATTCTCCCACCAAACCTGATTTTAGAGCATAAAGAACTATTTCCCCCATTTTTTACTAAATTTGTTAATGCTTCCTTTAGGGATGGCATTGTAAAAAACTCAATTAATAAAGTCACAGTTACCCCCCTTGCGACAAAAACCAACATAGACCCAAAAGGACCAAGTAATCTGAGACCAATTACAAACTGCCAGTTTCTCCTCAAGACCCTAGACAAATTTGCGACTGCTCAGCTCCAAGCCTTTGTGGAGCGTAATACATCGTCCATAACTGACAATCGGTCTTCCGACCATCCTTCAGCAACGAGACAGCTCACGTGGACCTTCAGTCCCACATGTTAAAAATCATGATGGGAAAGCTGGGATGTTGATTCTGTTGGATCTTTATGCAGCATTCGATTTGATAGACCATGAATGTCTTTTGCACTCCCTGAGCGATCTCGGCCGTTGGCTGGTCCTGCTCTTTCCTTTCAAACCGAGAGTCTAGAATTCAGTGGGGACCAGTCTTCTCTCCATCAGCACCCATCATATGTGGGGTGCCCCAGGGCTCACCCCTCTCACCTGTGCTCTTCAATCTTTATATCAGTTTACTCTGCACACTCCTAGACAATTTAGCACATTTTTTACAAACTATGCAGATGACACCCAATTGGTCATGAAAATTAGTGGTGATTATGCCAAAGACTCGACCACCTTAACCAACATCTATAGTCAAATTGAAAAAATGGATGTCAGAAAACTGGCTATACCTAAATGGCTGCCCGTCCCGTCCTGACCTGCACAGAGAAAAGTCATTGTGTTATTGAAAATTAACATTTGAATTCTCAGCAATAGGATTTGTACTCACCAGCCAAGTCGTAGATCCTTTGTTCTGCCTCAGTTGGTCTCTGCCTCTTTGAACTCCCGATTCTGCTTGTCCCGGTCCTTGGCTCTTCCACTTCACGTTCATCACGGCCGCACCTACACAGAAGGGAGAGAAAGGTAACGAGAGTACGGATTAGGATTACATCATAAGAGCAGCAGATCGCGCTGTGTATTACCGCGTGCATACAGTCTCCAGCAATGTTTCAAAAGACAGTCACGCCGCATCAACGCTGCCGGGAGCGCGCATCTTGCAGAACTAAACAAACTGAAAGTTGCAGATCGCGCCGCACACTGCCCCACGCATGCTGTTACTAGCAGCATTCTAATAAACTGTCACGCCACATTATCGCTGCAAGGCAATACCTTAAGGGCACATATCAGACGGCAAGACACAAGAGCACACTCAGGAACTTACCTCAAAATCACTGTGTGCATGTTTCAGGAAACTCCGTCCATCATTCCCCATCACCTATAAGAAGAAGAAAAGCAGAGGGATTGGAAAACAACGGAGGACAAGACACATCCCTCACCACCAGAAAACACTTGTAAAGAGTTGAACAATTCTACCACTACCACAGAGGCTGTACATCTCAAGCCGCAGCAGGTCTGGACAAGAGAACCAGTGAAGCAACTGGCAACAGCCCATCTTCAAGAACTGGCACCGCTGCGTGACGCAGGATGGAGAGCTCACACTTCACTCCATACAGATGAGCCTGCACACTACACTACATTCCGGGAAGCTGACGGGGTCTGGTCATGGGAGTGGGGGGGGCGGGGTCACAGATCAGGGGGGCCCCCATAAGTTTGTAACCAGTGATTTCTGTGTTTATAGAGCCTGCATCCAGTTTTCCTTCTAACCCATTGAGTGGAGGTTTCCTACGCCCCTGCAGAGTCCAGGTAAGCGTTACACCTGCAATTACCATCTACGTCTAAGGAACATTTGTCTTTACATTACAGAAAATAATTGTGCCACCATCACTCGAGCAACCATCCTGACCAGACTCGATTACTGCAACTCCTTACAAAGTGGAGCTTCACTTTTCAACCTTAAGAAGTGTCAGATTATTCAAAATGATGCCTTACGTATTGTTAAAAATATCTCTAGAAGAACTCACATTTCAGACCAGAGAAGAAACCTCCTCTGGCTGCCGATACAGGAACGTATCCTTTTTAAAATGGGCACCATAGTCCATCGCTGCCTCTTTGGTGCAGCCCCTGACTACCTTAAATCATTGGTTCCACCGTACTTCCCTTTAAAACCAGGGCCATTTTAAGCACTTTGGGGGCCCGGGGCACGGACACCTGTAGAGCCCCCCTCCAACAGACCAAAGGAATTAAGGGATATAGAATATCTAGTGCGCCCCAACCCGTCTCACGATAACAACCCATAGCTTGATATGATGTCTCGCAAAGATCAAAATAAGCATGGTAAACTTCCTTTCAGATACCTTACGCTCTTCATTCATGTTGTAATCAGAGTGATTAACAAGTAGCATTTCAAGGGCAACATTAGCAGTCTACGCGCGGGTACTTGTGTTCAAGTACAGGTACAGCAAACATTTAATCAATAGCAGCCACGTGGAAGGTATACTGGACATAGTATACCTGCAGGGCACAGATTTTATGACAAAGGTACACATAATCCAGAATAGTCTGAGATTAGCTGCCTCAGAGACAGCAAAAGTGCTCAAGCATGGATACAGATGAACAATGGGAAGCAAGGATCAAACTACACATACAATACCATAGCATAGAGAGTGGATGATGATTTGAAGATACCAGTGAGGTCTCTGTATCCAGACAAACTGAGATTAGTAGTGGGACATGGATTTCAAGCATTGTCGCTGTTCAAGAGCAAAGAAACAGGTGGCTCTGGTGTGCAATATATCAATGCTCACTATAATTATAGAGCAAGCAACACTATATATAGTCAGTGAAACCATGAATTAGTCTTTTTTAAAGATCGTACCCTGAGAACGAAATCACTCTGAAGGGCTGACAATTTTGGAAGGTTTGGGGACTTGCAATTTTGACAAGTGAGCAAATACAAGATTAAATGAGATACCCAGGATCACACATTGATTAAGAGGTGAAGCTGGGATTCGTACCTACAACTTCTGGTCTTACCAATTTATTTTCTAGTATTTACAGAACTGAATTGGAAAATATGAAAATCACATAACCCAATATAAACATTTAAAAAACACAACGTTATAGAAACATATTATTCAAAATGGGAATGATTCTAGCTTCATTGGGGGTCATTCTGAGTTGGGCGGTAAGGGATACCGGGCACCGGTAAGGAGACCTGTGCCGGTAATCCCTTACCGCCCAATTCCAAGGTCCCTTAGAGGAAACCGTAAAGTATGTGTGGTCTGACACTTTATTGTCATCATTGGAGATGCCTGCCTAGGTTTTACAACTCCCCATCTAAACAAACCAATTTCTGGACCATCACCATATTGATGGTATGTTCATTTCTATAGCAACCACTATCTAGTGCAGGTACATTGGTGATGATAGAACCTGGGGTGCTATAGAACAATGTACATTTACATGCAGGTTTAACACCTGGCTGGAATTTGGTATTGTAATCTTGCATGTGAATGCATATCTCTGCAATGAGTGCTTAACACACTGAGCTATCCTCTGAACCATCGGGACACTCAACTGTATTAATATGTATTTCAACTTTGGCTATTGCACATGATCAACATAATACCCAAAGGAAGGCGAGAATGCTACAGTTGTTGTCTCACACAAACTATGTATACCACAGTGAACATAGCATTACAGGATGAAAGATCTGAACAAAATGTACTTGTCAACAACAAACAGAAAATAGGTTTAGCCTTAGGAGCACACCATAGAAAACCTTGATGTGGCATACTTAATTTTGTCAATTTAGGGAAACTGACTTTTTATTTTTAATAAGACTCTTTCTTGGGGCCCCCTCCAAGGTGGGGTCCCGGGGCAAGTGCCCCTGTTGCCCTCCCATAAAGACGTCTCTGTTTAAAACCCTTTGTTCTTCCAACCAAGGTCAAATACAGGGCCCAAGTGTAAAATGCACAAATGGCCTAGGAAGATTGTTCCCAGCAAAAGCGGCATCTTTCTCGAACACACTGCCACCTGTACTCCGACTAGAACCTGATGCCGAATCCTTCAGGAAATCACTGAAAACCTTACTTTTTAAGTGAACCAAGTGCCTAGCGCATCCTCCCCCTTAGGGTAAACTGTCCCGTCTCTTTGTGTACTGTCTAAACGTATTTTTGTTTGCACACCCGATGCCTGCGGGCTGCCAGCACTGTATGAATAGATAAATAAATAACATTACAAAATTCATGCACATAAGGGACCCCTAGGGTGACTGAGTAGGAGACTAATGCCAATGGTAGACATTAATCTGAATTGACCTCCAGCATCTTGCCACCCATGTGCCATATGGTCACCTTTATCACCTCTTCAATGTTTATAATAGACCCAGTGTCAGGGACCCACGAATCATCTTTAACAAGATACCGGAGATTATTGGCAATTGGGAGGTGACCAACCCTGAGAAAAAGCACATTACTAAAGCAGGTGATTTTAACCTCCATCTTGAACCCATGAAAGAACTTGAGGCTCTTTGGGAGGATACCACCCTTGTTAGCAGACCCCCGTCAAGGATACATAGCCAGGCGTTGAATATAGCTCATACCACTTATGACCTTAAATTACGAGCTTGCAATGGCCGACATGTATCAGAGCAACCCATAAAAGAAACGTATTTTGGCAAAACGACATCCTCACGCATTGACTACATTCTAATCCTGACTAGAGATTGGGACCTGTGTGGGAGTGATCATAAACCACTGGCAACCACCCTAAAGATCTGGGGTGAAAGACCAAAGAATAATCTATCAACTAATCAGTTTCAAGGCATTAAGTTGGCAGCAAATGCCTGTAAAACCATCAAATGGGAGTGCGTTTGTTATTTCCACCCAAGGCAACGTTTTGATATTTCCCTCCAAATCAAATCAAATATAGAGGCCGATTCATGGAATTAATGTGCGCAAGCGTGCAAAAGCGTGCGAATCGCAGTGCAAGTGCGAAAATCGCAGCGAAACCCGCGCACAGCGATTCATGGAAGTCTGTGCGTGTAAATCCCTGGATGTGTGTCAAAATTCTGCGTGGCGCACGCTGGCGCACACGTCTCCAAACAGCGTGCACTAAGCGCACAGCGAAAGCGCACATAGCGCAGCACACACAACAAAAGTAGGCGGAACAGGGGGCGTAACACGCGGAATGGGGAACAACGCGTGAAAATGTGGGCGTCACGGGGGAAGTACAAGAGGCAAATGCGCGGAACGCCCACACGCACGTCTACAACACGTATTCATGGAATCGAACGGGGCTAATGCGTGCGCCAAAAAAGATGCGCTAATCCGGAAACATGTACGCCAGCAGGCAGCAGGCGTACGTGGACCTGCACAGCACAAAAGTACGCGCAAACAACAAATGAGCTCAGACGCCAAGATGAATATACCGTTCCTAGCAGCAGTGGTCATGGGATACCGCAGGAGGAGGATAGTCAGGCCCAGAATTTTTACACCCAGAACCAGACTTTTTGGGATGCCTGATGACCAGGAGTATGGGAGGTACAGGTTTCCACCTCACATAATACTCGACCTGGTGAGTGAGTGGGAGATGACCTCACATCACCCACCCTGTGCTCCCAAGCTCTCAGCCCCCTGGAGAAGGTCCTCAATGTACTGCACTTCTTGGCCACTGAATCGTTTCAGTGGACAAGTGCTATAGTGGGGGGGGGGTGTCACAGGCCACACAGTCATGCTGCCTACACCAGGTGTTGGCCATCATGACTGCACGCCCATCAGTCCGCCTGCCCAGAACACCTGCAGAAAGGCAGGCTGCCGTCCAGGATTTATATGGGGTGGCACAATTCCCCAAAGTGCTAGGTGCCATTGATTGCACCCATGTGGCTCTACGTCCCCCCAGGGCATCTGAGCACATCTATAGAAACCGCAAGCACTGGCATTCCATCAACGTGAAGGTAGTATGTGATGCCAAGGGAATCATCACCTCAGTATATGCCATCTATCCAGGGTCCACCCACGACAGTTTCATTTACAGAATGTCAACCCTAAACCGGGACCTAGAAGCTGGGCGGCATGGCGATACATGGCTGCTTGGTCAGTATAAATGCCACTGCACATGCGTGCATGTCAGATACTGAGTAATGTCACAACCCCACTAATGATACCCATCACCACCTCCCCAGGGGACAGTGCCTACCCTCTGAGCACCCACATGATGACGCCAATTCGGAACCCCACCACGCCACCCGAGGTAAGATACAACACAGCCCATATTGCAACCCGGGGCATAGTGGAGCGCACATTTGGAGTGCTCAAGTCACGCTTTCGCTCCCTTGACCACTCTGGTGGGCAGCTGTTAAATGCTCCCCCAGTAGTGTGCAGGATCATTGTGGCAGCATGTGTCCTGCACAACATTGCAACACGCCGGGGCCTGCCGGTGGACATGGTGGTGCCACCACATGCACGCCCGCTGCGCATGGGAGGGGAAAGGGCACGTGGCGAGGCAGCCCGTACGCAGCTGGTGGCTAATGACTTCACATAAAATCACACCCCTGTGGAGTGCACACAGCCCTGGCACATACCAGCTGGCAATCAATGATGATGACATAAGGGACACTCAACTGTCACAACCATACCATCCTGAGATTGGTCACCTGGAAGTGTTACATTGTGTGCATCCCTACCTACCCAAACACCACACATGCTGTGTCATCAAAAGACATACATCTATGCTGCTAAATTCATTACCCCCTTGCTAAATACAACATGAGAACAGCGCCATGTCACCCAACCCCTCCCCAGCTCCTCCACCAAACACACCATGGCATGTCATGCAATGTGAAAGCAAACAAAGCAATGCACAAGACCTGACACAAGTGTCACAAAGTACACTGTCCCTAATGGAAACTGCCCACACACAATATGCTCCCAGTAATGTATAACTAACATCACACATTACCAAATACTTACCACCAACACAATGCTGCAACACACCATGGAAAAATGCAAAAACATGACAGTACTAAGTTCAAGTAGTGGTAGTCTTACAAGCTGAATACGCCAGCACATCGACCCCTTACAACTGTAGAGTGTTGCTGCCACGCAAATGTCTCAGTGTACTGCATACAACATGAACTGCATCTGCAAAGTAGACGGCCTTGTGAAGACATGAGGAAGGAACCTGCAGATTAGGAGGAAGACATGGATGCACAAGCACATATCAATACACCATGCAGTGTACAATACAACAACAATATCCACTAGGGATGTCTACACAGTATTGACTACAGACTGCCCACACAGCTTCTGGGAGCCCAACGTCACTGTGTAATTCACTGTCACTTGGTCACACCCTTTGCAAGCCCATGGAAATGGGAAGCAGGAGGGGTGTGTGTCTCATGAACCCAAGCATCTAACCCAAACTCAGGACAAGCCTGCATGTGCCCAGCCAGAATAAAGTGGATTCCCACGGGAGCCACACAAGGCAACACACTGTAAAAAAAAAAATCAAAAATGGCCATGTGGGGGCCAAGGAGGTGGGGGAGGCCACCCAGGAGGTTCGAGGACAGGGTGCACACCAACACCCACCTGCGTTGTTGTTGCGAAAGAAAAAATACCTCCTTGGGTTCATGGCCTGCACGGCTATGCCATTGTGGGAGAACTGCTGCCGCTCTGCTTATCCTCTGCTGCTGCATCAGGAGGCGGTGGCACTATGGGAGGCAGCCCACGCAAAGCCCTGGTATGGTCCTCCATGGCAGCAAGCATGCGGGTCTGGAAGGTCTGATTCTGGAGGATTAAAGTGCGGAGATCCCCATGCAGCACATCACGGGTTGCCTGCATTTCTGCATGCATGGCCTCACATGATGCCAGGATCTCCTCACGTGTTGCATGCAGCTCAGCTGAGAGCGAACGTGTGAGCTGCTCCAGCTGCTGTTCTGCCCTTAAATTACTGAAAGCATCAAGTGCAACCAGAGTCTGCCTGAGGTTATGTAGTTCTACCCTCAGGGCTTCCCTGTGGCCTTGGGACTCTATTGATATGGATTCGCGCAGAGTCTCCAGTGCCGCCCGTCTGTCTCTGTTGGACGCCAACATGTCTTCCCTGTGTGATTGGCAAATGGAGTCTGTTGCCTGCTGTTGTTGCTCCATCTGCCTTTCAGGGGGGAGAATGGAAGTGGCCACCCTCTCCATTGCCTGAGCCATCATTTCTACTGATGCTGCCTGTTGGGTTGCCATACCGTACATGGAGTTTTCCCATACAGTATTGCCTGGTGGGCACAGCCACCGCATCGACGGGCACCACACCTGTTTGGGGCAAGGCGATCTGCGCCTTGCTGTGCTGGCACTGCCTGAGGCTGCAGGACTGCATTCCCCCTCTGATCTGCTGGCCCAGGAACAGGATCAGATGCTGTGGAGTGAGACCCTGCATCCGTAACCACCAAAGGCGGACCTACCAACACTGACATCCCCATAGAGGGTTCTACCACTGGTCCAGGTGGGTTGGACAGAACAGAATCCCTGCCAGAAACACTTACCTGCGACGTCACATAAGTCTCATCATCCGACTCAGCGCCTGAATAGAGGTCTGGGAGGTACACCCAGAGGCACCCCAAGACAGTATGGTCTGCAGTAACATTGGGTTTTCACCCACCACCACACCACGTCCCCCACAGGTGCCCGGTCGTGCCTGAGAATCCTCCGGGGTCTGCACTATCTCCTCAACCTCAACAGCACCAAGTGCGTCATCACCTGCAAAAACATGAAAGACAACAAATGGAAACAGGCATGAGCACCATAGCGCACACATAGGCCGTGACAAGCCAGAGATCCAGTACATGATTTGCACATGTCCCACATGACTATAACCCTGCCATGCATGCACTGTCAAAGAGTTGGAAGTGGAGTCAAAAAGGCAGACACTGGGGAGAGCAAGATGGAAATGCAACACATTTGCAGCATGTTGGGTAGCACTGGCATCACACATCAGGCTGTGAGTGGCATGTCCAATACACATACATGACACATGCCACCACACAAATGTCATGTAGCATAGCCACGATAAATTACAAAACTACAGCAACATGTCAGTGAATGAGTACCGTCACACATCCATGTCACATCGACATGATGCGAAGATTGATGCTGAATAGTGTTGCAAAATATGCATGTGCCACACACTGAAACACATCCAGTGTCCAATAACACAGTCATTGTGGGCTGATCAATGGTTGGTCACTTTAACATTACAGGAAACATCTGTCATCTTCCACATGCAAACAGGCCCTAATAAAACATTTCTGCAGCCCAATACTCCATCGGCCTGAATGGTGTAATCATTTACATAACCAGGTAAAAATAGTGGCCCAGTGTGGGCTGTAAACAATGACCGAAGCATATCACATATGTTGCAATAGGGCAGAATAATGCGTAGCAAAAATGGGAGAGTGGAAACAATCAGCCTGAATGAACACTTACAAAATCTGAACAATGTAGTTGCAAGATGACAGTTCAGGGAAAAGTGCACTAATGTGGGCCTAATTGGCAACTGTGGGCATAAGGGATACAGTCATACCCAAATCCAAGGCACGTGAATGTATGGGAGGAAGCAAATGGGTGACCCATAACACTCAGGAGTACACACCCTGACCTGGCACTCAATCAGAACCCGTCACCCAAACAACATACACATGGATTACACACACACGCATGGGCACTCACCGGACAATGCGTCGTAATCACGTAGCTCTCCCACACCTTGTATCTGTTCCTCTGTGACGAAGGTCCCAGCAACAGACTCATGTTCAGTGAGTTCGTTGTCCTCTTGTGGAGACCCACCGGCAGGCACCAGAGTAGCGGCATGATTTGAGGCCAGCTTGTTCTTTGCTCTGCGTTTCAGGTCATTCCACCGCTTGTAGCAATCATCAGCTGTGCGCCTCACAAATCCAAGGGCACTTATGCGGTCCGCGATGGTCTGCCAGTGTGCCCTACGTTGACCAGGTGTGGTCTTGCACCCTGCAGTCACCAACATTTTACGGCTATGTGCCGACACATAGCTCACAAGTGCATCAAGTTCGGGGTCATTAAAGCTAGGCTTCCTTGATGTGCCAGATTGTGTAGCCGTGTCTGGGGTCTCAGCCTGTAGTGCCAGAGCACCCTTCTTCATCTTCTTCAAAGGTGGAGCTGAGCCTGATTGGCTTGCGCCGCTCTGGTCTGTAGGGGCAGAAGCGCAGGTGGACTGGGTACTGGGAGTGTGCGAAGGCACAATGACCATAGGTCTTGGTGCAGGCATTAGCTGAAGTGTGATGTTGGCAGGGGCAACGTCAGTTTGATGGACCAGGACCGACAATGTCCCGGCTGGGAGACTCAGAGCTGGGGTGGATAGAGCTGCAGCTGCTCCTGCAGCCTCCCCACCCTGCCTACTTGGGGCAGCAGATTACATCGCTGCCCCAGATCCACGTGGCCTGGTGACACCAACTTGCACCGACACACGTGGCTTAGACTTGCTGACCTGGAAGTCAGCCTGGGAGTCATCCTGTGCCGGCTCAGGTGCCACAATGGGCTGGTCCAACAAGAGCTGAGCTGAGATGGTGTCAGCCATGTTTCCCTCAACCAGGGGGGGCATGGGTGTCCCTGATTGGTCCTCCACACATGGGGGTCTAGGGGCACCCTGCAAATCCTGGCCACGTCCCCTACCGCGCCCACCATGCCCATATTTTGGAGGTCGGCCACCTTTGCCTCCCTTACCGCTAGGTCGCCTCCCAACCATGGCACTGATGTTGTTGTGCGTATGGGAGTTGCAGTAAACAAATGTCCTGGGCAGTTGAGGGTTAAAGGGGTAGGGTACTAGATGGAATTCGTACCCTAGTGCTGTAGCAAGGCTGTCTGTGATCCCTGGGGGAAGATGACGGGTCAGGCAACGCACAGGTACCCCAAAAACAAAATGTAACGTGCACACAACCCCTTGTAGACCACGTGCATGGAAAAATGAACCCGCACCATGCTATGGCACCCAGAAACACAAAAACAAGCATACGCGTGTAACACTTAGCCTACAATGACCTCTGAAGAGGTACGCGACACACGGGGCAAGCACAGTTGGTAAATGCGTGCGCGACTCACCGTCTGCCTGGAAAAAGAACGTGAAAAAAACGTGCGTGTGCGTGTAGGCAACACACCTGCCAAAAGAAGAACTGTACGCTGTCTGAGAAGACAGGACAAAAGAAGAAGTGTATGCTGTTTGAGGAAACAGGCCCAAAAAAAAAAAAAACGCTGTCAGAGGTAACAGGGAGTACGAACTTGAAACGCTGTGAAGTAATCGCGTGTGAACCGACAGGAAGTACAGAATTCACCCACTCGCTCTCCACGAAAAGCACGTACAAGGGAATGGGGTCTTACACATACCTTTTAAAGCAGCCCACACGTAAAGCGTCACTTACGCGTGTACGCGCTAAGGCCCTTTCCTCCAATTACACGAGCTGACACTCGGACGTGCAGTTTTTGGACGTGTACGATGAACATGCACCCGTGTTGATGGAAACGCCCGCGCGCGTCACGTCACTTACGCGCGTAGGCCCTTTCCTTGGATTACACACATCCACACGCAGACGTGCAGTTTTTTCACACGCGCTGAACCACTATGCCCAGTCACGAGGGAAACGCCCACGCGATTCACGTCACAGAAGCGCTTACGCGCTAAGGGCCTTTGGTCCAATGAAACCGCGAACGTGTGCTGACGCGCTTACGCGCGAAGGGCCTTTCCTCCAATTACACGCTGACGTGCAAGATTTTCACGTCCCAAATCACTCTGTATCAAGCTGGCCACGCAACAACACACGGAAGACCACGCTCCTGCCCAGAAGGCCGAATTACTGCCCCCAGAGCCCAGAGCACGCTCCCACCTGCCATCTGCTGCTGCCTGCCTGCCTGCTGCCCACGTGCCCTGCTATTTGGTGCCTGCACGTCAGCCAGGGTTCCAGTTGCTGTGTCCACCCCTGCTGGAACAGAAGACTCCCGACTGGGATACCATCGCTCCACAGCCCAGCCCCAGGACCCAGTTGCCCACCCACGCCTGCCTCGGGGGTCGCCATGTCAGGGCAAACACCATCTGAGACCACTGGCGACCCCCAGCCAGAGAGGCAGAGGGCCACCAGCTTCAGTGTGAAGGAAGTTGGGGCCCTGGTGGAGCATGTCCTGGGGCATTTTCATGCCCTCTTCGGAACATCACGCGCCAACAAGGAAGGACGGGAGAGGTTCTGGGACAATGTAGTGGTTGCCATCAACACGGAGGGGGTGGCAACCTGCGACATCAAGCACGTCAAGAAGCGCTGGGAGGACTTGAGGTCCAGGACCCTCTACAAGGCCCGGTGCCTCGCGGAGGGGGGCCGGGTCAGCATGAGTGACATCCAGATGAGGGTCCTGGAACGCGTAGGCCCAGCGCTCCACGCCCAGATCCTGCAGAGGAAGACCCGTCTGGAGTTGAGCGGTAAGTGGCCAAGCATTGGTGTGTGAGACAGGGCATGTTGCAGTGAACTGGTAGTCTGAGACTTGCCTGTATGTGTGACATAGGCCATGTATGGATGTGTGTGTGCAGGGACATCATGGTCATGCATGTGAGACCAGTAATGTGTGAACCACATGGTTGGTGCATGAGTTACAATGCAACATGGGTAGCTGTATGGCAAATGCACACATAAAAGCATGCCAGTGTCTGTTCTTGCACATGGTGGGGGTGTGAGGGATGGGTGCTGCTGTCATGTACATGTATGGTGCACATGTGTGTGTGTCTGAGAAGTGTGTGTGTGACTTAGGTACGCCATGGATTCATGACACATGTCTGTGATGATGTGTACATTCACTCATGTAGTGCGGTCACCGTTGTATGCACTGTGTCTATCCACTGTGTCTGTGGTGTGCAAGGCATGATGCATGACCCTCCAGTGATGTGTGTGCATAGGATCAGTGTGAGCCATGATGCATGTGAGTTTGAAGGCAAGATTTTGGTTAATAAAGGCCCTTGTACATGGATGCTGATGTTGATTGCAGGCGCCGTGCCTGTTCATGCATGTATGTTGCGTGCATTCACCCATGTGTTGTGGAGGGACAGGATGGAAGTGATGTTAGACACTGCAACTCATGTGTTATTGCTTCCTATCTAGGGGAATGTTGTACTGTACCCTGATGCTTGTGTTCTATGTCTCCCTCTACGCAGTGTCAAGTGAAGAAGAGGGCGGAGACGGCACTGTGGAGCCAAGCGGCGGGGATGCCTCCACCGGGCGGCGACACAAGGCCCAGCCACCCTCCCAGGACTTGCCATCATCCGGGAGCAAGGGGGCTGGTGCCGCGTCTGCCACTACGGCTGTGGCGGAAGGGGCGGGTGAACCCCCACAGGGGCTTGCAATGGCGGAAGACAGTACGGAGACATCCAGGTTGGTGGTCTTCACAGAGGAGGAGGAGCCCGCTACTGAGCCGCACATGGGGCCTGGTGGGGTAGTACCACTGATGCAAGTGGTGCAGTCCAGGGCCAGGGTCAGGAGGCAGCACAGGTCACCGCAGAGGGGCCTGTGCATGTCCCTGTCCTTGACCCCGTGACTGCACCACCATACACCAGCAGGGATGCCCCGTCCCAGGCCCGTCCGCAGGTAGGGGAGAGTGCCATGTCATCTGCCTCTCCACTACCTGCGGATGAGGGGTCCCATGACCGTATGGGCTGCGTCCTGTTTGGTGTCGCGTTGCGCACGCGTGATATTCGTGATGACGTGCGTTCGTCCTGGGCGGAGAACGCACGCCATCACGAACAGCAGCGTCGCGACGTGGCACTGTTGGGAGGGGCCCTGCTCGGTGGGTTCCTACATGTGTCGCGCACTCTGGTGGACCTCTCCTCCTCTGTGGAGACTATGCACCAGTCGTTCTCCCTGCCGTCTTCCGGCCCAGATTCCACCAGGGCCCCCTGTGGACCTGGCCCGACCAACACAGCCAGCTTGGTGGAGCTCACATCCCTGCCACAGTCGGGAGTCGGCGGTCCAGCAGGGGTGGACACCACAACTGGAGACCAGCTGATGGAGGATGTGCAGGCACCATCGGACAGGGCACATGGACAGCAGCAGCAGCAGCAGGAGCAGGCTGTAGTTGGGAGCAATGATGGCTCGGGGCCATCAACATCGGAGGGGCAGGCATCGGCCAGAGGGCAGGAGGACCCAGGAATGGGAGTGTCTTCCGTGTGGCAGCGGTTGGGCCAGCAGATAGATGTGGAGCGGCGGCGGGTGGAAGAGGCGCGTCTCACCATGGTCAGGGCGGAGTTCTCCATGCGTCGGGCGTTGAGGCGGGTAGTGCCTCGAGGCAACTCGCAGGGAGTTGGAACAGGCCATGAGTGCCTCCCTGCAAGACCTCGGGGCCAGGGCAGAGGCCCACCTCCGGGACATCGACATGGAGTTCGATGATGCCCTGGCCCGGGACAGCACAGAGTGAGCCGCAGGACTTGCCCGCCGCCATTGTATATAGTTAGATAGTGTTAGGTTTCCTTTCTGTTTTTGTTTATTTTGGGGCGCTTGGAAAATGCACCACGTTTTTGTATATAGTTCTTTATTAGGTAGTCTTTTTTGTAGGTTTCATTTCATTTGTTGGGCTCATGGACCCTGAATTGGTGATTTGTATATAGTTGAACAGTGGATTTTTTTATTTATTTTTTATTTCACCATGGAGCAATGGATTTCACTTATTTTTTTCCCTTGGATTTGCTTTGTTGGACTAAGACTTTGGACACATTTTCATTTGGATTTCTTTGGATTCTGATTTCATCTTTTTTTATCATTTTCTGAGCATGCTGTGTTTTATTTCTTCTTCACATTATTGTGTGTTTTCTTTTCATTACATTAATTTTGGGTTCAATACATTCTTGTTTCATACTTCGATGTGAGGTATTCTCTCATTGATTTCATGCATGTCATGATGTGGGTTTTCACATTCACTTGCACCCATTGTGTGTGTGTGACGGACATGTGTTCATTTACATACTTGCCATTCGGGTTGGATCATGTAATGGGCATTTCTATGTGGGTGGATGCAATACTTGGTTGGGTCTTTGGGCTGGGGTGGCGTGGGGTGTGATGTGGCTGGCCATAAGGCCCATGATTGAGGATCGTCATGACGTGGGTTCAGGGGGACATGTGTGGGGGCCTGCTGGCAGGTGCCCCTGACTGCTGGGGGTGGAGGTGCTGGGGGACATGAGTGGGGACCTGCTGGCAGGTGCCCCTGACTGCTGGGGGGTGGGGGTGCTGGGGGACATGTGTGGGACATGAGTGGGGGCCTGCTGGCAGGTGCCCCTGATGGCTGGGGGTGGGGGTGCTGGGGGACATGAGTGGGGGCCTGCTGGCAGGTGCCCCTGACTGCTGGGGGGTGGGGGTGCTGGGGGCCATGAGTGGAGGCCTGCTGGCAGGTGCCCCTGACTGCTGGGGGGTGGGGGTGCTGGGGGACATGAGTGGGGGCCTGCTGGCAGGTGCCCCTGACTGCTGGGCGCTGGGGGTGCTGGGGGACATGAGTGGGGGCCTGCTGGCAGGTGCCCCTCACTGCTGGGGGGTGGGGGTGCTGGGGAACATGAGTTGGTGATCAGTAGTGCAAGGTGACATGTGGCTTGGCTGGGGGGCATGCCCATGGTGGATGGGCTGTCTGCGGGACATGACCAGGGGTGCAGGGTAGTCCCCTGTGGTGTGGGCTGCCTGCAGGGGCCGTGGAGGGTGTAGGGGGAACACCTGGGAGGACCCACACTGCCAATTCATGTGTAGGAAACCCTGCGCACCCCCGAAAATCACGTACCCCGCTCTGACAGCAAACTCACGTGTGAAACTTCCTGTGCACCCCAGGAATACACGTACCCCACACGCACAGGGCCTATCGTGTGTGAAACTTCCCGCGCATCCCCCGAAATACATGTTCCCCTCTCCAATTGCGTGTGAAACTTCCCGTGCACCCCAGGAATACACGTACCCCACTCGCACAGGGCCTATCGCATGTGAAACTTCCCACGCACCCCTGAAATACACGTTCCCCTCTCCAATCGCGTGTGAAACTTCCCGCGCACCCCCAAAATACACGTTCCTCTCTCCAATCGCGTGTGAAACTTCCCGCGCACTCCAGGAATACATGTACCCCACTCGCACAGGGCCTATCGCGTGTGAAACTTCCCACGCACCCCAGGAATACACGTACCCCACTCGCACAGGGTATTTCGCGTGTGATACTTCCCGCATACCCCAGGAATACACGTACCTCACTCGCACAGGGCCTATCGCGTGTGAAACTTCCTGCGCACCCCTGAAATACACGTTCCCCTCTCCAATCGCGTGTGAAACTTCCCGCGCACCCCCAAAATACACGTTCCTCTCTCCAATCGTGTGTGAAACTTCCCGCTCACCCCAGGAATACATGTACCCCACTCGCACAGGGCCTATCCCGTGTGAAACTTCCCGCGCACCCCAGGAATACACGTACCCCACTCGCACAGGGCCTATCGCATGTGATACTTCCTGCGCACCCCCGAAATACACGTTCCCCTCTCCAATTGCGAGTGAAACTTCCCGCGCACCCCAGGAATACACGTACCCCACTCGCACAGGGCCTATCGCGTGTGAAACTTCCCACACACACCCGAAATACACGTTCCCCTCTCCAATCGCATGTGAAACTTCCCACGCACCCCCGAAATACACGTTCCCCTCTCCAATCACGTGTGAAACTTCCTGCGCACCCCAGGAATACACGTACCCCACTCGCACAGGGCCTATCGCATGTGAAACTTCCCGCGCACCCCCAAAATACATGTTCCCCTCTCCAATCGCGTGTGAAACTTCCTGCGCACCCCAGGAATACACGTACCCCACTCGCACAGGGCCTATCGCGTGTGAAACTTCCCGCGCACCCCAGGAATACACGTACCCCACTCGCACAGGGCATTTCACGTGTGATACTTCCCGCGCACCCCAGGAATACACGTAACCCACTCGCACAGGACATTTCGCGTGTGAAACTTCCCGCGCACCCCAGGAATACACGTACTCCACTCGCACAGGGCCTATTGCGTGTGAACCTTCCTGCACACCCCCAAAATACACGTTTCCCTCTCCAATTGCGTGTGAAACTTCCTGCGCACCCCAGGAATAGACGTACCCCACTCACACAGGGCCTATCGCGTGTGAAACTCCCCGCGCACCCCCGAAATACACGTTCCCCTCTCCAATCGCATGTGAAACTTTCCGCGCACCCCAGGAATACATGTACCCCACTCGCATAGGGCCTATCGCGTGTGAAACTTCCCGCGCACCCCAGGAATACACGTACACCACTCGCACACGGCCTATCATATGTGAAACTTCCCACGCACCCCCGAAATACACGTTTCCCTCTCCAATCGCTTGTGAAACTTCCCGCGCACCCCAGGAATACACGTACCCCACTCGCACAGGGCATTTCGCGTGTGATACTTCCCGCGCACCCCAGGAATACACGTACCCCACTCGCACAGGGCATTTCGTGTGTGAAACTTCCCGCGCACCCCCGAAATACACGTACCCCGCTCCAATCACGTGTGAAACTTCCTGCGCACCCCAGGAATACAAGTAACGCACTCGCACAGGGCATTTCGCGTGTGATACTTCCCGCGCACCCCAGGAATACACGTACCCCACTCGCACAGGGCCTATCGCGTGTGATGCTTCCTGCGCACACCAGGAATACACGTACCCCACTCGCACAGGGCCTATCGTGTGTGAAACTTCCCACGCACCCCTGAAATACACGTTCCCCTCTCCAATCGCGTGTGAAACTTCCCGCGCACACCAGGAATACACGTACCCCACTCGCACAGGGCCTATCGCGTGTGAAACTTCCCGTGCACCCCCAAAATACACGTTCCCCTCTCCAATCGCGTGTGAAACTTCCTGCGCACCCCAGGAATACACGTACCCCACTCGCACAGGGCCTTTCGCGTGTGAAACTTCCCGCGCACCTCAGGAATACACGTACCCCACTCACATAGGGCCTATCACATGCGAATCTTCCCACGCACCCCGAAATACACGTTCCCCTCTCCAATCGCTTGTGAAAATTCCCGCGCACCCCAGGAATACACGTATCCCACTCGCACACGGCCTATCACGTGTGAAACTTCCTGCACACCCCAGGAATACACGTATCCCACTCGCAGAGGGCCTTTCTCATGTGATACTTCTCGCACACCCCTGAAATACACGTTCCCCTCTCCAATCGTGTGTGAAACTTCCCGTGCACCCCAGGAATACACGTACCCCACTCGCAAAGGGCCTATCACATGTGAAACTTCCTGCGCACGCCAGGAATACACGTACCCCACTCGCACAGGGCCTTTCTAATGTGAAACTTCCCGCGCACCCCCGAAATACACGTTCCCCTCTCCAATCGCGTGTGAAACTTCCTGCGCACCCCAGGAATACACGTACCCCACTCGCCCAGGGCCTATCGCCTGTGAAACTTCCCATGCACCCCCGAAATACACATTCCCCTCTCCAATCACGTGTGAAAATTCCCGCGCACCCCAGGAATACATGTCCCCCACTCGCACAGGGCATTTCGCGTATGATACTTCCCGCGCACCCCAGGAATACACGTACCCCACTCGCACAGGGAATTTCGCATGTGAAACTTCCCGCGCACCCCAGGAATACACGTACCCCACTCGCACAGGGAATTTCGCGTGTGATACTTCCCGCGCACCCCAGGAATACACATACCCCACTTGCAGTGGGCATTTCACGTGTGAAACTTCCCGCACACCCCCGAAATACACGTACCCTGCTCCAATCGTGTGTGAAACTTCCCGCGCACCCCATGAATACACGTACCCCACTCGCACAGGGCATTTCGCGTGTGATACTTCCCACTCACCCCAGGAATACACGTACCCCACTCGCACAGGGCATTTCGCGTGTGAAACTTGCCGCGCACTCCAGGAATATACGTACCCCACTCGCACAGGGCATTTCGCGTGTGATACTTCCCGCGCAACCCAGGAATACACGTACCCCACTCGCACAGGACATTACGCGTGTGAAACTTCCCGCGCACCCCCGGAATACACGAACCACGCTCCAATCGCGTGTGAAACTTCCTGCGCACCCCAGGAATACACATACCCCACTCGCACAGGGCATTTCGCGTGTGAACCTTCCCACGCACCCCCGAAATACACCTTCCCCTCTCCAATTGCGTGTGAAACTTCCCGCGCACCCCTGGAATACACGTACCCCACTCGCACAGGGCATTTCACGTGTGAAACTTCCCACGAACCCGTTATACACCTACCCCGCTCCAATCGCGTGTGACACTCCCCGTGGAGCGGGGTACGTTTATTTGGAAGGGTGCGCAGGGAATTTTACAGGCGTTTTCGTGGTTGGGGGCCTGTGCGCCATGTACGGGATTTGTGCGCTGTGCATGGTGCACGGGGAGGTGTTGGGGGCGTAACTGGCGCTGCTGCAGGGTCGCTGCACCACTGTGCGCCACGGCTGGTTTTGGAAACTAAAATCCATGAATACGCTGTGCGCGGAAATGGATTTTAGCACATGCGGCTGGTGCAGAAATTCGCACGCGCACACTGTGCGCCAGCCGCGTGCGCCACTTGTGCGCTGAATTCTATGAATTACCCTCATAATTGGGTTGTTCTGGAAAAAGCTGTATGAGTAAGTGTTAACCAAAGGCACACCATTTTTATGAAAGTGACAGCATATTGTGGTGCCGACCAATCAAAAGTTGTTTTCGATGATGTCCATGAAATGACATCTCACCTAGTGGGAAGGTCCCTGGGTGGGTTTGGAGATTAGGATTACCCAATGACCGTTGTTAAAATATGGAATAATATAAGTGCTTGCATTTTATGAGTATGACGATGTATTGCATATTGTTTATAACCCCCGGTGTGTGGGAATTCTTTGTGAATGTTTTGCACCTTCTTCCAGCTGATTTACTTTATGAATAGAGTAGATAAAGCTGGTTTCTTTGTGCAGTTTGGTCCACTCCTTTTATATTGCATAAGTGAGTGTTTGGGAGCGTGAATTCGTCAATAATACATGCATAAAATAAATTAACTTAAATACTCCTGTTCCGGCATGCGCAGAAACCAATGCGGAGCATAACAAACCTTTTCTAACCGTGGCTACATTTCTAGGACATTATGCGATGTTTCTATATTTCTCTAAGTGCCTATTTCCGAACTCGAGGAGATTGTTTGGGATAAAATTTAAAGGTGATATTTAAAGCTCTTTTTTGCCAAGGGTTATATTAATTGTTAGGTTCGAAGAGGTGGGTGGAAATACTAAAACCGATTTGGAGGAGATAAAAGGAGAGCACAAAATAGAAGCATTGGACAATCTGACAAGTGTGAACTGATTGCTATTCAGACACAAAGTACTCTGCAACCGGGAGACTGGCAATAGTGATACAATTGTGTTTGTTTTTTAACAGTTGTTTGTAGCCTAACAATAGTGCACAACATACAGGCTTTTTAAAAAATCAAGTGTTATAATGCATTCCTAACAAGCTGTAAAAAGCCTCCAATCAGCAAAGTTCCATGTGACTTTGACAGTGAGCGGAATACTACTGAAATGGTGTTTATTCAGTTAGCGGGAAATTGAATGTTTATTACATGTATCACAAGCTTTCATGAAATTGTATTCCAAATAGATCACTGGCCCAATGACACGCTCTCCGTGTAGCACTTAAGGGGATCTGCGGGTAAACTGCTGCTTTCTCTGTGTTCCACAGTTGTAAATACTCATCTGGGTACTTGCATCTCAGATGTCTCAAGAGTTTTTCGGATCAATGGTCCTGCAGTGATGTGGCCTCCTGGGTATTAGTGATGCCAAGATGCCTTCAGCATACTTGACAAATGACTACAAATGCACCTCCACATCGCAGAGTGCAGGGCTGGACCCTGAGCGTGTGGGCACCAGGACTGATGTTTAGCTGGGGTCCTTCCCAGTAGTTGCAATCAGTACAGTATTTAATTCCCATTAGTCCAAGTAGGATGACAGTTTTATTTCTTTTAATGGCACAGAGGAGAGTATATGCACTTCTCATTGCTCTTTATTACATAGCATCAAGAAAACAGGGTTTACAGAAGAAAATGACAGCTCCTGTAATGCTGTAGTCCATGCTCCCCCCTACTTCCTTGTCCTCCAAACTCCATTCAGTATATCCTACAACGACTCAATGCAGAGGCTCCTTCTTCCTCTTTTATACCTGCAGCACTCCAAGAGTAGAGCACATCCATCCGAATACTTGTCACAGCAGCCTGAATTGGACCACTGACAACAGGAATTGGACCACTGACAACAGGCTTCCTTTGGACCAAACCACTTTATCAATTTGCCTTGATAAGGGAATACAACCATTCCCTTAGTTGAGTAATTTCAAAGTTCTCAACCACAGAGGTGAAAACAGAATTCTCCAAGGCAGAGACAAGCTATGCTCCATACTCATCGCAATGGCACAGTTGGTGTGAGATGCGGGGGACCAAGACCTCTCTGCTGACTGTGCACTTGAGCCAGGTTCCTGCTCAATAGACGCGAAGGACTCCCTTAAGTTGCCAGACAAACTTCATGGAGTGGAAGTACAGAACTACGGACTCACCTTGTCCACGGACACATTTGTTTGGGCCTCAAAGCAACTCTGAAAGACATACACAGCTTGAAACCCTGTTTACTATCTCAAGACACTTTGAACCATGCTCAATCATGCTTAACTCATATAGAGCTACGACAGGACCACAGTGCTGCATTTGGCACTCTTCATCTTCAAATCGCTAACCTCATGCTCCAAGATGTCTTGATATCGGCCCAATAGTAGTATTGTCTAAACCTGACTTTAATTTCAACTCAACCCCCTGAAAGCCATTGACTTACCTGTCTGCAAAGCTGACTGAACCCAGATGCATCTTTCAACCTGACCTGACTGATGAATTTTACTGTTGGGAACCATTGATTCAACCCATCACAAATGCGGTATCCAGTGAGTAAATCGCCTGGGAAATGGTCTCCAGGGGGCGGCATTTCCCCAAATTTGCACTCCCAAGAAAATCAAGCACTGACCACAAATATTCGATGAGTGGAATATATAATAGTAAATTATACATGTCCTAGAATATGTGGAGAAGGCTTTTATGCGCGCAGGAAAAAAAGTCACCTATCTGGTGACTTTTCCAAGGTAACATTATCACAGAAAACCCACAAATGCTGACTCGTCTCAGAGAGAGCCCTGTCTCGAATCTGCCTTGACACCTACTTGGCATTGGATAAGGTGATTCAACTCTCTCGACACTGGCCCAACTGTAGGACAAGCAACCAGATGCCCGACTCGATGCTGTTGAGCACCCAAGACAAGAACACAATGATTTGGAGAACCCTGTACACTCATCCACTTTAAAGAACCTAAGTGACTTGTAAGCTTCCCCTTCTTTGCCTTTTAAAGACAAATGCTTGAACATTGACATTGCTGGTGAAACATTTTGCCCGGGAAAACCTTGTCTACCAACCGAGAGTTCATGTTATTCTCAGAGTCTGCATTCTCTTTAGTTCCTTTACAGGGTTGGCTCTTCAGTGTTTTGAATTTGTTTTCTGCATTTATCAGCTTAATTAAAGTTCCTATTTTTCTAGAACCTTGGTTGGACGTTCTTTTATTTCGGCACCATTTTACTATTGTTGTTTGTGTTGCAACTCTATCAGTTCACATCCATCCTGAAGAGTATAGCCTGCCCTCGACCTGTCCTACCGAAACTGGGGAAAGAGGTATACCTGTTGGGTTGTGCCTGTTTCACCTTTATGATTGGGATCACTGCTCTAGTGTGGGCTGAGTAGGAGTTTTAGACACTGCTCATTCCTTTGCTCCTGCAGCAGTAGTTTCGTCACAACAGCCCAACAAAGAGCACCCAAAAATAGATATAAACAAGTGCATGCATAAAATAACTAAACTCAAATATTCTCTTTCATGCATGAATATAAACCAGTGCAGAACAAAAACATTCTGTAACTGTGGCTACATTTCTAGGACATGTTGTCATGTTTCTATATTTGTCTAAGTGTCTATTTCTGAAGGCGAGCAGATGTTATTGGCGAACACTTAAGTGTTTTTAAAGATCTTTGTTCAAGGGTAAAATGCATTATTAGGTTTCGAGAGGTGGGTGGAAATAACAGTCAGTACTAAAAACCCTTAGGGGGAGGTAAACGAAGAGCACAAGTAGCAATAGTGGGCAGCGTGACTAATGTGAACTGCCTGTTATTGAGACACAAAGTACGCTGCAGCCTGGAGACTTGTAATTGAGTTCGTTTTTCAGCATTCAGGCTGGCGAAAAGAAAGTAAGTGTTGTTATGATGAATTCTGAACAATCCGCAAGTGAACCTCAATCGGCAGCTCTCCCTCTGACTTTGGCAGTGAGCATACACTACTAAACATTCTGCTTATTCAGGTAGAGGGAAATTACTTTTACCAATTTATTTTTAACGCCAAAATTAGTTCGAAAAAAACTCAGTAAATGTTTATTTTTTATTTTGGGCGTCTTCCCCCAAACCCTCTTTCCCTATATTATAACGCATATCCCAAATCGCTCCGCATGCGGGTTAACTGCTTCCCCCTATATATTTTGCTGAGTTTTTTTATTAGTAATTTCAGCATTTAAAATTACTTTGAAAATAAAATATGTAGCTAAAACCAAGGGTTACTCTTGAAATTGTGATCCAGATAGATGAGTGGGTCAATAACAAGGTCTCCCCAGCATACAAGGGATCTGCGGTTAAGATGCAGTTTCCTCTGCACTCCACAGTGAGTACTCACCTGGGTCCTGGCATCTTGGATGTCTCTGAGTGTTTCTGGGCCATGATCCTGCAGTGGTGTGTCAGTGAAGATACCCAGAGGAGGAGGGTTGCCAAGGTGAAGTGTCTTCAGCATCCTTGCCAACAGACTCCACGTGCTCCTCCACATGGCAGCATGCAGGGCTAGACTGTGTGTGTGTGTGTGTGTGTGCACCAGGATTGATGTTCCCTTGGGGATCGTTCCTAGTAGTTGGTGTCATTACACTGTTTAATTCCGATTATTCCTAGTAGGATGATAGATAATTGTGATTTTATTAATGACATGGAGGCGAGTATAACGTTTGTCCTCTTTGTAACATAGCATCAACAACACAGGTTTTACAGTAGACACTGCTACTTCCATCTACATTCAATATGTGGTACGAATTCCCACTGCAGACATCCTTTCTTCCTCTTTTCAGTCTGCTCCCCTGTGATGTATTAGTGATCCTCTGACCGTGTCTGTGCTTCGGTGTTGACAGAGGTTCTATGATGGTATTAACATGTTCCTATTTGTTTATGCAGTTTGCTCTACCCGCTGCACCCCTGTGACGTAGTTAGTCTCAAGGATGTAAGCACAGGCTGTGGTGCCTCGCAGCAGTGTTTATTAGCATGCAACACGCCTGTTGACCCTCTGGGGGCAGGGCTGGTGCAAGGAAGTTGGCCCACCTTAGGAAAATTGTCAGATTGACACCCCCCACTCTGGGTCGTCCATCGGATCAAGACTGAGAAGTTCATTTTATAGGGACATATATTTAACCCCGGCCGGGTGAGTGGCACAACCCCACCCGCACTCCTCCCACAGCACTCAGACTCCAGCCATGGAATTTAAAGAGACAATCAAACCAGCCTAAGAAAAGCATACTGTGATTTAAACAACTCCACTATATCACATATCAAAGAAACAGAGGTTTCAGTGAACGTCCCAGCCTTATCTAGGGTGTTCCTGAACTGACCACACTGTCTGAACTGACCAACAGTTAAACAGTACACACAAGACTGTCTGAACTGACCAACAGTTAAACAGTACACACAAGACTGTCTGAACTGACCAACAGTTAAACAGTACACACAAGACTGTCTCGAGTAAGAAAACTATCTAGCAAGTACAAGGTCTTTGAAAGGTGCTCTTTAGACAAAAGACTTGAGACTGCTTAGAAGAAAAGGATGTATGTAGCAGCCTACATGCTAGCACAGATAAGGGACAAGAGTGAGGGGCGTTCTGGCCCAGCGATCCCAACAAATATAAATTCTTCCAATTTGGTGGTCCGCCATTTAACGTTGTGTTCAAAGTCTAACAAACAATAAAGCCATGCTAGTTGCTACCAGTACTGAGACAACTACGCTTTTTTTGTGTCAGATTCAGGAGAGAACGGTTGGCTCTGACACACTCTCACTCACTCAAATGGCTTGCTCTCTTCTATGCGTGCACACACACAAACACATTCTCTCCTCCGTACACACACACATACATTTATACACTCATTCTCCCATCTTTACACACATATCACACTCACAACACACATGCACATACTTTTTTATATCTTTTAATCTTACCCCATCACGTGCCTATGGTGTATAAAATGCAAGCTGGAATTATTAACTATCTATCCTCGCCTAATGCTGGTGGCTGCTTACATCTCTGATTTTGAAGTGAGTCGAGAGTGATTTTAGTGGATTGTAATTCTAGATCCCTTGCTTTATAAGTGACCCAATTATACTGCTCCTGATTAATGTTCGACACACAAGGATTTAAGAACAGAAACATGTTGAGTTTTGGCAATGCTCAATTGCAAAGGCATTGTGTATAATTTTGTTACATTGAGTCATTGAGATCATAAATTATAGACTTCACTAACATTTTGTAGGCTTTATATAGTACAGCCTATACCTACTTCGTGACTACACAAGTAGCTTTTTTTCATTTTTTACACACCCTTCTGATTGTCTACACAGTATTATTATTGTGTGTGTTTAGTCTCTTCATTTATATGTATTTTGATGAATTGTATGTACTTTAGCAATTTTATGGGGTTTTTAATATCATATTTATGAAATAAAGTGTTGCTATCCATTTCTTGTACATAGTTTTCCTTCTTGCCACATTATAGGTTGCCTTTCTCCGTACCCCGTTGGTTTGACGAATTGTTCTGACCGGGAAGGGGTTGGGACCGTACGTTTACATTTCTAACCTGGTGCGCTTCAGTGTACCCTTTTTGTTTTTTGTGTGTGGATGTGTGTGGATAACCATGCTTGCGGCCAGTGGAGTGGTGTATTATACATACCTTGCCGCCATTGTTGGTGCTTTGTTGTTAGGGTGCCCACTGAGTTATTTGGCTTCTTCTGTTGGTTTTTGTGGCTGTTAAAAATGGTTAGCAGCAGTGACAGTCTATGCTCCAACTAATTGCCACAGAAGGCGCATGGGCTGGGAGAGCGATATGTGCCACAGGAGGCACACAGGCAGGGAGCGATATGGGAGTTGGGACCTGGGTTGCATTGCAGTTGTGGTGAGTGGTGCACCAGTGGGCTGCCCGAGGGGCCCTCAAGATGGAGAAGTGTTGGCTGCATGGGGGGACTGCTGAGATGGAGGAGGCGAATGCGGCATGGAAAGGGGGAGGGGCTGGGTGTGGCATATCCCAGGCCGGTTTAGCCAGTCGGGGAGAGATGGCAGCGTCACCAAGAATATTTCTATTTATTTATGTGTTGATCATTTGTTAGGTGCCTATACAATAGAATGGTGTTTCAAGCCACCACAAGACAAAGTGGGGAGTAAATAACAGTGACAAAACAGTGAATTTACAATCATGGTCCTACTAGGTCTTTTGATGCTCGGACGTGCAAGTGCAGCGAAGAGAAGTGTGGGAGATAGGGAAAAGAGGGGATGAGAGAAGGTATGGACAAGTGCTGGTGAGAGCCCTGGAGGGAAGTGACATGGAAAGCCAAGGGAGGAGGCCACTAGCTAAGTGCTAGGACGGAGGAGTCCCAGGGGTGGGTTACACATACGCCAGGCAGGGGGCCCGCAAGGGCAGTGCTGAGGGGGGGGGGAAGGAGTACTGGTGTCTACTGGGTAGAGGGCCTGGTAACTTGTGAGATTCATGAGGGCCAGGCCACCAGTCTCAGCGGCAGTGGGGTGGTTAGCAGAGAAGGGAAAGAGGTAGAGAAAATTAGAGTTTTGAAATGTTTCTGGAACTTAAGGAGGTCCGGCTCAAGTCTGAGAGGGGCAAGGAGACTGTTCCAAAGAGAGGCACAAAACAAAGAGAGGGACCTTCCTCCCACTCTCTGCTTGGAGAAGCATTTGACGAGCAGAGAGTTGGACTCAGAGGAGTGGCGGGCTTCAGCAGGGAAGTATTTAGGGAGGGAAAGTTGGAGATAGCGTGGTCCGAGACCACACAAAGCCTTATGGATGAAGCAGAGGATCTTGAATTTTATCCTCGCTGCCACTGGGAACCAGTGGAGGGATATTATAAGATTAGACTATGTTACTGTAGCCTGGCAACAGCAATGGACAGCCTTCAGAATTGACTCTGGCACAGCAATGCACACACTTGTAAATCAACCATGGCACTACAATGGTAACACCTGAATTTAACTGTGGCAGTGCAAGGGACGGCTACCATGTAATCACATGGATTCAACTACTTCACCAGAGGGAAAGGTCTATATCCTACCTTAGCAGCAACAACATAGATAGATACTCAGGATTGGCTATGACACAGTAATGAACAAACTCAGGAATCAACTTTGGCACTGCTGTAGAGACATCTAGATTTAATTATTGCAGAGAGAGGGAGAATAGAGAAACGCCTAAATAGGAGGCTCACCAGTGAATTGAGAAATACCTAAATTTGGGATACTAGAGCGGTGGTAGAAAAACGCTTAGCTTAGAGTCTCAATAGTAACCAAGAAAAAGTCTAAATTTGAGACACAGCCGTAAATGGAGAATCCCCTACCTTTGAGACACTTGAGCAGCACATGGGGGGCAACCAATTTTGAGATGAATGAGTAGTAGGAGAAATGCCCAAATTTCAGATTCAACAGTGAATGAAGAAATTCCAAAATTGAGATTCAACATTACATTGATAAATGCCTAAATTGAGATTCAACAGTAGATGGAGAAACGCCCAAATATGAGACACATGAGCAGTGGGAGAAAACGCCTAAACTTGAGATTCGACAGTACAGGGAGAAGCACCCAAATTTGAGATACACAAGCAGTGGGAGAAAATGCCTGAACTTGGGATTCAACAGTATATGGAGAGATGCCTAAATTTGAGATACATGAGCAGTGGGAGAAAACACCTAAACTTGAGATTCAACAGTACCGGGAGAAACACCTACATTTGAGATACATGAGCAGTGCAAGAAAACGCCTAAACCGGAGATTCAACAGTACATGGAGAAACATCTATATCTGAGATATATGAGCATTGATTGGAGACTGATTACTACCTGACTAACATGCAAGTTCTATGTTTTGTATGATAATAATGGTGGCAGGGCTTTAGTGAAATAGAGTACTCCTGACCCAAACCACACTTACCTTATCAGGCGCTGCTGGTTGACGGTGGCAGGCTTCACAGGCAAACACAGGCAAACAGGGACTGGAGCTGCTTCTTCAGGAGCTGCCCTTTCCCTTGGGACCCTTAGCCAGAGGGCTGTTCTGGCAGAGACTGCCCTGGAGGTTTGAGTTAGAGGGTTAGCAGGCCCAATCAATCATCATTCAGGGGTGGAGTGGGAGGCAGGAGGGTAGAGGCAACAGGAATAGGAACCAGAAATCACATTCATTCAGGGACAGGCGTGGAGCTTGATTTAAAAATAGCCGCCAAGTTTGCATGTACATGAGGCCTGACCTTACTAGAACTACCAGGAAGAACTGAGGCACGAAAAGGTGGTCAGACGTAGGATGTGGAATGGGCACACCTATCTGCTTTCTGGTCCTGACAAAACAGCACTTGATCCACCCTGAATGTTCCTCTGAATTCTGTCATCCCACGGAAGGGAAGGCATCACACCCACAATGAACTGCATTGGCACCATGCAAATGAGAGCACACTGCCAAAAGACATACTGTATTCACAGCATCAGGCTGTTATATAGACTCCTGGTGAACTATCGAATTTTCTTAATATTCAACACGCTACCCACTGAAATATAGCGCTTGGGCAACCTGCCTTTTCATCTATAATGTGAATGGGTAACTACTGAGCTAAGTACTGATGAAGACCCCATTGGGTCGAAACACGTGTTGGCTGATACTACACAATAAATCACATTATACAATATCAGTTGTGACATTGTGTCAATTTATATCACTGGCGTGGGTTGAGAGTGTAACATTTTGTATGTTATCCTATTACTTTGGAACCTTGGCCTGAGTTCCTGTGCGTCACTCCCCTTGCAGCCACCAACGATCTAGATCACCTAAAGCACAACTGTGAGCTTAGACCGAGGGATCAGCCTCTGTCCTTTTGAACCATGCAAATTAGGTCTTTGCTTGCTTACATCACTCTATGTTGTATGTGGCAAACCATGGTTACACTGCTGCTGTGCCAGAATGGAATTTTCAACCTGATTGGTTGTAAGCTGGGTGGATCAGGTATACCGTCTTCAAACTAATGTTGGGCTGAAGGGTGAATGAGAGTGGGGGCAGTTCCCTAATCATTCCTCTGCCATTCAGTGGCCCCAAGCTTCAACTCAGCTGCAAACCTTTCTTACCTTTTGTCACTGAGCCCTCATTTTCCTCCATTAATTGTAATGGGGTAGTGCTCACTGGATCTCCAAAGAAGGAGGGGCACCCAGAAATCTAGAAAAAGGCAGCAATCTTGTATGGCCCAAGCAACATCCTTTACCTCTGTGACTCTTTGAATTACTTGGGTTATCATTCTTTAAATGTATGTATACATTCTTAAATACTGCACACAATCCATCTAGAAAATTTCGCACTTTTCTTTCTTTCAAATTTGCATAACAAAAGTCAGCAAAACAATATTTTCTGTGCAGGCATATGTTGATAGCACGTGTTATTCATTTGCAGGCCTATTATTTATTTGGTGTGGATTTGCCCTCAGTTGTTTGTCTTTAAATGTCATATTTGATTGTATGATCTTAAATAGCAATTCCAACAAACATATGTTTTTTTTTTTAGAAAAGAAAACGTGTTTGCTGCATTATGTTTGCATGAGTTAAAGGACACATAACTCTTGTTCAAGGGTGCAACATATTATGAATTTCCTATGTAAAAACGTTTTAATTGAGTTTGTTCTGTTACTACTTTAGGATGGCATGAGCAGAAACGATGATTTATTCAATTACAGTTTTATGCATGCTTGCTAGCCCTGATGAAGCAAGCACTAGATTAGGAGACATAACAGGTGTTGACTGACTTGAAGAAAGGTATGAAAACAAAACTCAATTTATATATAAAAACAGCTGTGAGGGGTAAGCCACATCTGAATATTCTTCCATGTACAACCACAAATATTTTGACAACCTAGGTATATATTTTGCTTAGGTTGTCTGTGCCTTTGGGAACTGAGCATCTGCGTAACCATCCCTACCCTGAAACGTGGCTAAAATACTGAAGGGGAGAAAGGAAACATTCATTTTGGAATGTCCTTTTACCATCTGCTGTTGCAGACATTTTATCCTCACATCCCAATCCAGATGCTGTTCAATTCAGTATGATCTGGGTTCAATTTTACAATATCTCAATGTTACGTGTGAGTGTTGTAAAAAATAAAACGAGCTCCAAGGCCTGTATCCATTATATACTTTGTGATTTATGCATACAACCCTTTTTTCACAGACATAATTGTGAATTATAACGATTTGTGGTCATTCTTAGGGTCCCAAAATGCTCTTTGAGTTTCTGCAAGCAGCAAGGGAGACTCATTGGTGCTATTTGTACCCTTCTCTTTTCTCAGAGGGGAATTTTGAAAGTGCGTGATTGAAGTATACCAGACTGGCCTGCTTGAAATTATAACCTTCTTAATGAAAGATATCTATATGGTTATTCTAGGTTTTGATAATATGCTTTGTTAAGTACGAGAAGTGCAATATTATTATTATGATGACAATATATACTGGATGTGATCATTTGAAATATACATTGTAAGGGTTTAAAGGGTGCCAGTTTACCATGTAAGTAAAATTAAATAATGTCCTTATTTTTTTATTTTTTTTTCAATAGCTGCTCTTGCACACACAAACACCCCTCCTCAAGATATCAGTTTCTTTCTCTGGTTATGCAGCTGTCAGCAAGCACTGAGGTAGCTGTCACCCACATGTAAATAGACAGACATACCGTGAGACATAGAGAGACAGAGAATTAGAGAGTGCGACTGAGAGAATGTTAGTACAATTAAATAATTGTCTTTTCTTAATAGCTACTTTTGCAGAAAAACACAGCCCCGCCCAAGATATCTGTTTTTCTTTCTCTTGTCACACAGCTCTCAGCACTGGAAGGGGTGGTTCTACCACACACTGCACAGTGTGACCCTCATCTACGCAGAAAGAAAGTGGCATAGAGTGAGTCAGATCAAGAGAGACAACATACACAGAGTGAAAAAGAGAGACCCAGCACCGAGTATGCCTTAGAGAGAGAGAGAGAGAGAGAGAGAGATGGGTGATCCAATTAAATGTTGGTGCAAGTCAAGTCTGTCCTGATTAAGGCCATTCAATTTAGAAAGAGCCTCTGTTGCACAGCTCTTGTGAGTCTGAAGCACATTGCGTCGACATTTTCACTATACATAATTAAAGTACAGATTTTTCAGTTGGTTACAGAACAATCTAGGTGAAATCATACAACCCACATCAAGAATGGTATATTTTTGTGACAAAATGCTTTATGGAATTTATTAAATGTTTTTTATGCATAATGTTCCCACGTGCACACTAAGAACTTGTTCTTTTTAAAAGAATGTTTGATAAGAAATAAAAAAAGTGTGTTCATTTTGTAGATACTGTGCCCCAGAGGATATGGTTCTTAGCCGCAGGTAATTGGGATTCACATTCAATCTATATGAGTAGAAATGGTCCCAATTGAATTACTGCAGGTGTTGTAGAAATAATCATCAGCCTTTGGCTTAAATTGTTTGAAGCCAGACATCTTTGCTACACAACTCTGTTTTGTTTTTAATGGGTCGTATTCATTTTCAAGTTTAGTCATATTGTGGTTCTCTGTCGCATATTTTTTACACTTTTGGAGAGGCAAATCATTTTTACTTTTACAACATACATTACACTGTATTTATGAACATTGTGTAAAATACTCCCATTTCAAAAACCTTATCTGGGGCATGGATGAGTATGCAATTCCTAGTTTAAACATCCATTCAACCATAACATGCAGTCACTGCGGTAAATGATACTACAAATGACCATTGGCCGCGGGGCCCTTGCTTAAGGGTGACTGATTGTCAGTACACCAATCATAGGGGTCACAGCCTCCCTCAAATCTTCAAGGCTCAACAAAATATGTCCCTGTTGCGGTAATCCAGATAGATATTTAACTTTGTTTATGTAGCGCTTCATGCAGGGTCCTCCAACTTCAAAGCACTGTGATTGTTATTACCTCAGTGAATAGTCAGTTCACTGACCTCTGATGGAAAGCTTACTCTATCAAGCCAACCTCTGACCATGGGATTATATATAGAATTTCTCATTGAGCCCTTGCCTCTCTGCACTAATGTATCATAAAATTGGCATGCCATTACGTAGTACTAATTCTGTACCTTACTTGATCATCATAAGGCAATTCTGCTATCGAACCTCAAAACAAAAACTACAACTACAAGTCTTTATTGCTTTACTCTGCGATTGGGCAGGTTTGATTGTACCTTCAAAAATAAAATATATAGAGGATAGGTCAAATGTCCATGCATTTGTAGAGGAACAATGAAAGGCGTATTGTGAGATTTATCCCCCTGTATTATATTAACATCCCCTTCTGCAACATGCTTTAGGAAGTGAACCATCTGTGGAGTGGCTGGGAATCGGTACACAAATCATTTGTTGTCCTAAGGTTGGACTCCTCCTAATTATGGTTTACTAAATTCCTACTAGGCAGAGATTTTCAAATTTGAGTAAGCCTATGTCTATAACTAGTTGCTCTCAATGTTACATTAGTTCTATTTGTGAGGTGTACTGGTGCAGATCAATGCGCCAGTACCAACTTCTGCCCCTCCCTGTTACTTTAATGATGAGAAAGAGTATAAACAGGCCCAGCCACCCCGAGAGTCTATTGGTGAGAAATGTTACAAGTTGAGGCAGAGTCCATAAAACAGTCAAACCATTACTACACATACATCTGTCATAAAGGATTAGTAAGGTTGAATGACATTAGTAGGGAATTAACATAGGCTGAAGAATGTACAAGTAATGGACTGAAAATAACATATGAACCTGCATAACAAGAGAGGAACTCACTACATTGGTAGGAAAGATGAAACGATAGGTAGATAAAGGTGCAGCATACACGGGCAGGGAAAACAACGCCTGACAGATGTACAAGGTGAATGTGAAACAAACCAACTCCAATGAAAGTTGCCAACATGGAGGCGAAAGTGCAGAAGTACAGCCATTTTCTTAACAAAAGGGGCCACACCATGCCCAAGAATTAGCAAAAGTATTAGAATCCAAGATTGCTGAAATTCACGACAACTCATCTATTTTAGAAGCTTTCGAAGCTGCACAGATAGCAGTTTACAGTGAGCGCCAGCTCAAAATGCCAGGAAGGGAGTAGTGGATGAGCAGAATCTAGAAGTAAGATAACTAATCTCAGGATGCAAAAAGCCTCCCAAGTTAATTAAATGAATTGGAGCACAGAAAGCCATTGATGTCCAAGTGCATAAGAATGGTATGCCAAATAGAGGAAGGGTGTCCCAGGTGGTGATAAGAAATACAACACATGCTAGAATTAGCTGAAAAGTTCAATAAATAGGAAGAAATTACTTCACTGACATGGTCCTTTAACACGTGACCAAGACATTGAGAACACTGGCTATTCATTATGAGTCAAGCAGTTAAGACACCTGCTGAACTCCCTAGCACACAGACACAAGGTGATACGCAAAGCCATGTGCAAAGAGAAGGGACTGCCTCATCACCTCGGAATGACAAGGGTGTGCTTTAATTGGAATTATAGCAGCACACTGACTTCTATTCCCCAACCTTATTTCTCTCCCTTTTATCTTGACATCTATCAGGATGTCCAAGGTTGGTGAGCAAATTGCCACCCAATAGAAATCTCTTGTGTTGCACCGCATATGATAAACCATGCCAACCAATTAAGTATCAATGTGATGGTGTTATTGAAAGTATTATCTGAAGTAGGTTGGGCCAAGGAGGAGCCATCAGATATGTCTAACCCAATCATAGAACTAACACCTATGTACTCTATTTGTAGCTTATGATGTTAACCAATCAAATGTATTCATACATTTTGTAATCGATATTGTGTTATGATGACATAGATGATGTGTCTTTTGTTTAAAAACCGCTCACATCTATTGTAATGTTGAAAGCTGAGTGTATGCTGTCCCAGCTGAGTTTGCTGCTTTGAATAAAGCTGGGTTTTCCTGGGCACTTTGAGTACTCCATCATTGAGCATTGTTTTTACTTGTGGGGTAAATCTGGCCCTCCTCTGCTGAGGTAATTAACTGTTCATTTTCTATGGGGGTGGGGTTCGGACTGCTGTGGTTGCACTGTACTTATTCTCTATGAGGGGTGCTTGGATCGCTGAGACACATGCTGGGCATGTTCTTTCTGACAGGATTTAGATTGGTGATGACTATGATGTATCTTGCAATGCTGAGGCCCTTCATTTATCTCTTCAACGTGGGGGGTTTGCACTGCTCTTTCCCATGCAGTTCCTTCTCTATGCGAGTGGATACTGCTCTGACCCACGACTTATCTGTTCTATATGTGGCAATCTTGCATGGTTGAGACCCACGGCTTTCCTGTTCCATGTGAGGAAAGCATGAACTACTGAGGTCCATGATATCCATGTTCTAGCTTAGTAATGAGTGTGCCCTACTGAAGGCTATGTTACACCTGTTCTATGTGAATGTTAGGGGAGCTTCTACAGGGAGGACCCATGCCTTATCTGTTCTCTGCTTTACCTTGCACTGATCTATCTACCCCACCTGTTCTACCTGATGAAAGATTACATTGGGGTTGCTCTGATTTGCCTTTTCAGTTTTGGGGGAAGTCTGCATGGCTCTCACTCAAGCTTACCTGTTCTGTGAGCAAAGCGTTAAAAAGCTTATGCTGACAGGAGATATGAAAAGTAACAGTCGATATGGGTGCCATTCATAGAAGACTCGGAGAGGGTTCCTGTGATCACTGCGAAACCACCACTGCTCCAACAATTCTCTTTATTATGATTTAATTTATTGGGGATTAATGTTATGCATTGTTATGTTCACCAGCGTTAGTACATAAGCATCAGTTGTTACCTGTACTATTTACGCTAAAGGCACTATTTAAGGGGATGCGACCATATACTATGCATAATCTGATGAAATCCATAACTCTGGCTGCTGAGCTCTCAGTCTGTGAAAATAAAAGTTGTTGAGGGAAGAAAAATCTTATGCTGCTGTTGTACCTTTTCTTTACATGCAAGGGAAGCTCAAAGTGGTAGTGCTCATCTGTTCCCTTTGTGAAATTGTCTGTGCTACCGCACCATGTGCTTTAGCTGTTCAGTGGGGGAGAAACCCGCTTTTCTGTCACAACGTGGCTCAGCTGCTGCATAAAAAGGATTTCTATGCACTTTTAACTTTTGACACATGTCTGCTGGACGTTGCAGACCTTTTACTTTCTTACGAAGGAGAAAACCCATTTTACTCCCTTGAAATTGCATTTTCTGAAAGTTTAAAAAAAGGGAGTTAAATATTCCCACCTCAAAATCTTATCTGAAGCACTGCCAAGTACAGCTAGTAAAATAGTGATTCCTTTGATGCACATGACTCTTTGGAATGGTGGAATGTTTAAGATTGAAATCCCTACTTTCACTGGGGCCTTTAAGTTATCTCAATCACGTAACAGCGCTGCATCACCACTCAGGTAACGTGGGCGGAGCTTGTTGAAGGGCACCAGTGCCAATTCTGCCTACAATTCTTGCCTTATTAAGAGTTTAGAGGTATTTCAGAGGTAAATCCTCTGAAATACCACCAAACGGATTTACAGTTGCCACCACTTGGTCCTGTGGATTTACTACGGGATTACAAGTGGTGGTAGGTGGTGTAAATCCCCATTTTCTGGAGTCCATAGGACTCCATTGTGGATTTTTGTCAGAATTACCACCGGTGGAATTGCAACTGGTAATTCCGCTGATTTTTCTGTGTTTAGTGGGAAGATTTACCTCCAGGGTTTCGCTGGAGATAAATCCACCACTCAAAGCCAACGCTCATAATTTGGCATAGTGGTACTATTGGAGGTAACTCAATTTTACCACTTACCACCATACTCGTAATGAGGCCCAAGCCAGACGTACTCTTTCTGATAGACGGCTCTTCAGTGGTACAAAGGATTTATTAAGTAGCTTCGATTGTTGATTCTGCCTATTAAATTCGCGGCAGTAGCATGGAGGTCGCAAATATGTACTGCAGACTTTACCACAACCTCAAAAGATTCCACGGCATGTGTGACAGACTGTTTGATCAAGCAATGATTTCGCCTTTGCCCTGTTCATCTCGTGCTTAATTATTTAAACACTCTAACATCGTTTCCATTAGTCCCATATGATGACAGACTCGTTTAAAGATGGAAACTCATTAGCAGAGTCTTGAGGACATGGAACACATAAATGTTTACTCAGAGAGGCCTATTAATGTACCTATATCACTTAGAGTGGGGAACGTTGACTTTCCGGCGTACTACCAGCATGCATTATTCACCGGGCGCCACTGAGAGTTAGAAGATGTCGATGCCCTCCGGGGAAAAGTGGGTGTTGATGCCTTTAATGTAATGGGGCGCTGTGTGCGTGACTCTAACTGGAGCTGGCATCCAAGAAACTCCTTCAACGCACAGCCAAGGTGCTTGGTTAAACTGTCACACGTGCCATGGAATCTTTGGAGGTTGTGGTAACATTTACACTATATTTTTAGGCTTGCATGGTACTGCCAGGGGTGGCCTGGGAGCCAAAAGTGTCCATGGAAATAATGTTCAAAGTGCCCCCACAGTACACATTTCCAGCAAGCCCAACCCTTTTCCTATGAGAAAATGTGGAAATAAAATAGGTTACCACACAAAGGAGGCCCAGGGTGGAGAGGCCTTCCAGGAAATCTCCAGAGTTCCCTATAGGCCAGTCCATCCCTGGGTACTGCTGTGAATTTAGTAGGTAAAAGCATGCATTCTTTCATTATAACTTTATTTCGGGTTAAGTCAACCCTAAAAGTTACACATGTACCATAAATACAGATAATATGATTATACAAATGCATATCCAAAACCATAATGATAATTGGTACATTTTTCTTCGACCACTATCTCTCATTACGCGTGTTCCGGTCCGGTAAAAGTGCTGGAAGAAATGCTGGTAATACCGGCTCCGGAATTCTTACCGGACCTGCACACTCTGAGTTTACCAGTAGAGGCTCTGATCCGCCAGCAGGCCTGACCTTCGGGAAGTTCAGGCCCCTACAGGCAAATCAATTGCTGAAATCACTGGTACCGGTACTACCAGTGCCGGTGATTGTGGCAAACCCATTCCATAGAATCTTCTGGGACTCCATGGAATGGGAACTTACTGCCGTTGCCGGCACCAGTAATATCCTTTTTTTTAAAATGTATTTACAAATTTACATCAATAATATGAAAAGTTATCTCAAACTGAATGTAGTATACAGAAGACAGGAGGAAACCATAACATATAGTACAGCATTACAACAGCTGGTAACACCGGGATATCGGGCACCGGTAATGGTAAGGCAGGTTTGCCGGTAACCCATAATGACCGCAGTCTAGTTCATCAGCAGCAGCAAATGTAATTTAGGAATTCTTACAAATAAAAAGGAAGTAAAGAAAGTCGTCGTCCTCATCATTGGCCATCCAAAGGCACAGGTTTTGGCAGTGATTGGTAGCAGTGGAGCAGAGAGGTTTTGTTCTGTGGTGCAGATTGTTCCTGCGGCCAGTCTGATCATACCCTGACCACATGGCGCAAGTCGTGGGACCATGTCGCTGGAGCGCAGACCCCTACTTTTTTTTCAAGTAATAAAAAAAAATGCTGCCCCCACTTAACAATTCCATGTCCGGATCCGAGGTGGAGTGGCAGGAAGACCAGAAACTTATCCACAATGTATTGCCTCCAAGACTGTTCCTCTGCAACCTTGGAACACCATCAGCACTGTCATGTTAATCTGTACAACTGCACATGAAATATCTGTTACAACTTGTATTACTTTGTTATTAAATGAATATACTGTAACAGCACCATGATGCTTCCGGACTGCTTGGCGCTTTATAAATCCAAATAAATTAAATAAATAAATCCACAAGAGCACTTGATTTGCTCTACGCGAAGCTGTAAAGTGTCATTATTGATATTCTGCCATTCAGCGTATGTTTTGTTGCAGATTCTTACACATAAAAGGTGTGCACCTTTTACACATAGCCAGCAATGTAGTAGGGAAATGTGTTCTCTTGGCACTTTCTTCAGTCAGGAAACACAAGCTGAGAGAAATGTGCATATTTCTCTTTACCATATGTTTAGTTCCTGTGACGTCACTTCCCATAGCGTACATAAAAGTCCCCCCACAATTTGTTTAGGACTTGAGCCCTGTAAGACTATTATAACTATGGCCCATGGGTCATTTCATATTGAATGTTGAACAGGAAAAACCTCTCCTAACAGCGAAGCAATCACAGGGGGTGTCCCCCATGGACAACGGCAGGCTGCCGAATTAACCAGGGGCATGGCACATGTTTATTAGTGCACACAAGGATGCAAAGACCCCTGGTGTTCAGATGGAGGACCTTGGCAGAACTCATGGTCACCAGACTCCCTTGCTTTTCAGTTTTGGCTAGTTGCTGGCGCTCAAATGCTACATATAAGGAAACACTATTGCACTCAAGTACAGCTAGGAGGGAGATGGGAACTCAGGAGGAACACGCAACCTGTGGGTGTTGTTTCTTTATGTATCAATCCATTGTCGACCATTGGCCATGCTAATGCCAATGGCTATTCTGACCCACTTTTTGCCATTCCCCGCCCAAACCAGATCCTCTTGGGATTTCTTTGAGTTAGCTTTTTCAAGCAGTAACATTCACTTTGTGCTCTAAGTTCCGACCAGTATTATTTCAAAGATGACTGCTTTGAGTTAATGGCTTCATTAGATCGGCAAAAGTGCAACGGGTGTAGTAAAAATTTCTTAACCAAGTGTGCCTTCAGCAACTTGATTTAGAAACAGGATGCTTGTCCTTGCTCTAAATTCCCTTTTAAAACAAGCATTGGCAAAGCCAACAGGTTTTTTTCTTTATAGATATTATTTGACCATTTGCCAGGCTCTGCTATCATATGGCCAGGTACCCACGTCGTTTTGCAGTTTCTAACATCAATGGCCTAGTGGTAATGTTGCGGCATACCTGGAAAAAGCCTACCTAATGCTTAAACAAAAGCCAAAACTGCTGGCATTGCCTATGCTTGTTCTTTAAGTGTTCCTGATCTTCTTGTCCCATGGTGACTTCCAGTCTGCTTCCAAGTCCTATGGAATGTAATTTGCGGTGGGTGGCTTTCCAGGGCCCTTAAAGTGGCATCTGGCAATTTTCTCTCTTTTCTAATGGTCTCCACTGTACAGTGCTATCTATCTGGGAATGAACCATTGTCTTGTGTCAGCCACTTGTTCCTCTGCTTTCATTGATCCACTCTGCTCCTAAAAGATCCACCCTGATCAATGGGAATGTATGAGTGAATGTTTTTAGCCTATCCTTTTTTTTCATTTGGTACCCAAGTCCTATTCTGAGCCTATGGGTTGGTGAGTACTTCATAGGGATTTAGCAAAAGATGAACTGGTGCCTGGGAATGACTGAAATATCTCTAAGCCATTGGACTGAGGTTTTAATGTTTTGGGATGTTTGTGGTCTCTGGGTAGAGATGTACGTGAATGTCTACATTTAATTACTTGTATGATGATTGCAGACAAGGTTAGTGAGATTGTATGTATTGATTTAATCAACCAGTAAAATATATATATCTACATAAGGAGGTCTGCTGTGCACCTGCCATCATTGTCCTCTTCTCCAAACTTCTCAATCACTCATGCTCCACCTTTCCATGTGATATCACCACTCACCCCCTTTCCTTCCAAAATGATCTATCCTCTATCACTCAGCATATGATTCTAGATACCTCGGGTTTTGTATCTACCACATCCTGAAGAAGGTCTGATATGTCTTCTGCAAGACAAGGGATTTACTACTCGTAATGGTTGATCACTCCTTTCTTTCTGCTGCTTATGGCCCTGAACTCCAGCTCTTGTTACCATTACTCTTTTTATGTTCCATACTCTGTCATCTGCAGTCTTTATTGCCCTGCCATGCACATCCTGTATTCTAACAGGGCTCGCCCACTGACTGACATCTTTCTTGAGTGCAACTAGCAGTTGTATTCCGACCTAATCCCCTACTCAGGTACACCCCTCACCGTTACCCCTAATCTGTCATATAACATTTTATTTTGCTTTTGTCTAACCCTGATCCTGTCTTCCACACTATCTCTATTTATCTTCATCTACTCTCATCAGATATGCCAGGGACAGCTTAGTGTTTGTTTTTTTGCCTCTACTAAATTCAAAGGGAGTTATCCCTGAATTGATGTGCAGTGTGATGCTATGTTCTACTATCATCTTGTTAACCACACTTTTCCAATTATATGATATATGATTTGGTATTTATAACATGCTTTTACACACGTGTTTCTAGGCACCACAAGACAGAGGAGTGGAGACAGAGGGATGATAAGACATAGGATCTTACTAGGACTTGTGACATTCAGATTGTGCAAGTGTAACAAGAAGTGCAGGGGAGAGTGTGTAGGAAGAAGTACAGGTAAGGGGTACGAGGGGAAGTGCAGCCAGGGCAGCAGGGCTCCGAGTAAGTGCGAGGGATGGCAGAGGACTACACAGATCTGGTTCCAGACAGGAAGAGGTTGGTAGGCCAGAAGGCAGTGCAGGGTGGCTGTTCAAGGTGGGGGAGGGGGCATAATACCCTGTATGACTCTGAGGGAAACCATGCCACCAGACAGGACGAGCGGACAGGTAGATGAGCAGGGGAGAGGGAATTGGGTAAAGAGAAGGATGAAAAGAAGAGGAAGGTCTTAAGCAGCTTCCAGAACTTCCAGTGATCTGGCTCAAGTTTGTGAGAGGCAGGGAGGCCATTCCAGAGGGAGGCACCTGCAGAGGAAAGAGATCCACCTCCCACTCTTTGTTTAGAGAAGTGCCTGACCCACAGAGAGTTTGAGCTAACTGAGCGGAGGGTTCTAGAAGGAAGGTATTTAGGAAGAGAGTGTTGGATACAGAGTGGACCATGGCCCAAGAAAGCCTTGTGGATGATGAGAGGGTCTTAAAATTGATCTCCGCGGCCACCGGGAGCCAGTGGAGAGATTTCAGAGCTGGATAGATGTGGTCACTGGGCTTGAGGCCAGGAATACATCTTGCAATCTTGTTCCGGATAAGTTGAAGAGGGCGAAGAGTAGAGTTAGGAAGATTGAGAAAGAGGCTGTTGCAGTAGTCAGCCTGGAGAGTACCAGAGCTCTGGACACAGTGAACATCTAGGGGAAGGTGAGAAAAGGTAGGATACCTCTTACGCGGTTCAGCTTGATGTGGTCTCTCTTGGCAAGGTCTATGATGTGTGGAGAGAAGGATAGAGTGGAGTTGAAACCTGTGGTTTTCCCATGCCCACCTTTTTGCTTCCTTAATAATCCTATTGAATCATTCTTCTGCACAATTCATCTGAGGATGGTAAATCATACTTGTGCTGTGTTTGATATTGTGATTCCTTAAATATTCCTTTGGGTAACATGCTAGACAAAATATCTCTTCTAAAACCTCAATCACCCTTCTAGTATTAACATAATGTCTGGGTCCCACCACTCCATATTGGACCCACTATTTCCATACACAATTGTTCCCATGGTTGTCCCTATAAATCTGTCTAGGCCATAGGTAACTTTCTACCTTGTCACTTTTTTCACAAAGGATACCGTTTACAGTCAGCTCTATCTGTATGTCACATCATGGTCACCAATAGTCACTTCTGATTCTCTGTTTTGTTTTTATAATTCCTTGGTGCCTTTGGTGTCCTAAACGTATTATCCGCTGTCTAATTCCTTCCGGTGGCATAATCTTTTCTCCTCTTCTTAATATATAATCGTACACATGTAGTTCATATTTTATATTCCACACTGCTTTCATGTTCATATCTTTCAGAAATATTTGCTTATCTTATTCCCATTTAATACTTTGATAACGCCTGTCAAAACTGCATCATTTCCCATGGCTGTTTTCACGTTTCTCCTGGAATCGCTTGATATACTATTGCTAACACTACTTCCTGTTCTTTCTCACCATCTACTTCCTCTTTGTTAATTGTCATTCTTGATGGACAATTCACCATGTAGTTCCTTACACCCGGTATGTAGATAGTTTGGAAGTTATATTCTTGCAGATTAATCACCCATCTCCGTAATCTGGCAGATACTTTACTTAGACCTTTTGAAGTAAATTTTTTCATAACTTGTTTATGTGTCTGTGTGTATTTCAAATAAATTCTGTAACCCAAATAAATTACCTGAATTTCTCAGTCGCCCATTTGACCGCTATAGTTTTTATTCCAATCTTGTCATATGTTCGCTCAGGACCTTGTATTTCTATTAATATTCCATCCATCTGGAAACATGTTCTAACTTATTCTTTATTTTGGGGAGTTTGGGAGGCGGTGTGTTTTACATTATGTTTATCACAACCTTTTTTCAGTGCAATTCCTTTTACAGATATGTCATGACCCAAATATTAAAATTCACTTCTGTTAATCTTGCACTTTTCTCTGCTCAATTTCATTCCAAACGTCCTGAGGTTTCTTCAGTGCTCCTTTAAGCTTCTCATTATGTTGTTGCATTTTATTTGCATACACAAAGATATCATCTTGGAAGATTAAAATTCCATCATCACCATCAAATATTTATAAATAGTCTTCTGAGAAACGGATGCTGAGTGGATTAGTCCAAATGGAATTCTTATGTATTGATATCTTTCAGGCGTTATGAAAGAAGTTAAGTGATGTGACATTTCGTGTCATTTTACTTGATGATAGGCTGATGTGAGATCAAGTGTTGAGCAGGTTCTCACTGGCCCCATTGACATTATTAATTTAGGAATATTTGGCAGTATGTGTCTTTCTTGTATGTTATGTTAATTAGCTTTTATTCTGCAAACCTCACAACGCCAGTGGTCTTAGAGCACCTAGACCTTGTCCGTGTGGGTGAAATGTGACCCCACTCAGGGTGCAAAAGCAGGCCATGATCTGAGGAGTGAAAAAGGATATTAGTGTAAAGGTAATTGGGAACAGAAGGGAAAAAGTGGGAGAGAGCTAAGAGGACAAGGGTGACAAGGAGAGGGGAAAATAACATGAGGATTGCGTAGTTGAGTAAGCTGGGATGCATGTACATTAGTATAGGTTTAGACTGAGCCATCAAGATAAGAGTCAGGAGTATGACACACTTGTTAAGTCATGCCTTACATTGGAGAGCCACAACCATGGCTTTCCCCCTCCTCCCATCAAGGGAAAGATTTGTGCTATGGGGGGAGTTGTTTCCAGTCACCTGCCAGCAAAATCAAGTGTGAAAAATACAAGTACCAGAATCCTCAGAGCTAATTAATTTGTTACACCTGAAACAGAAATGCAGACCCGCCTGAAAAAACACAGAAACTCAGCCTCCCTGAAGATTAATAAAGTCATAAAAACGTGCGTTAGGAGGAGAAGCTAAAGACTGGTAACAGAGCGCCTGCCTTCACATCTTTAAACATTGTTCCAGGAGTCCCGTGCTCACAAGGCAGTGCAGCAAGGCCATCATGCCTTACATTGGAGAGCCACAACCATGGCTTTCCCCCTTCCCCCATCAAGGGGAAGATTTGTGCTATGGAGAGAGTTGTTTCCAGTCACCTGCCAGCAAAATCAAGTGCGAAAAATACAAGTACCAGAATCCTCAGAGCTAATTAATTTGTTACACCTGAAACAGAAATGCAGATCCGCCTGAAAAAACACAGAAACTCAGCCTCCCTGAAGATTGATGAAGTCATCAAAACGTGCGTTAGGAGGAGAAGCGAAAGACTGGTAACAGAGGAGTCCCGGGCTCACAAGGCAGTGCAGCAGGGCCATCATGCCCTACATTGGAGAGCCACAACCATGGCTTTCCCCCTACCCCCATCAAGGGGAAGATTTGTGCTATGGAGGGAGTTGTTTCCAGTCACCTGCCAGCAAAATCAATTGCAAAAAATACAAGTACCAGAATCCTCAGAGCTAATTAATTTGTTACACCTGAAACAGAAATGCAGACCCGCCTGAAAAAACACAGAAACTCAGCCTCCCTGAAGATTGATGAAGTCATGAAAACGTTTGTTAGGAGGAGAAGCTAAAGACTGGTAACAGAGCGCCTGCCTTCACATCTTTAAACATTGTTCCAGAGTCCCTGGCTCACAAGGCAGTGCAGCAGGGCCATCATGCCTTACATTGGAGAGCCACAACCATGGCTTTCCCCCACCCCCATCAAGGGGAAGATTTGTGCTATGGAGGGAGTTGTTAACAGTCACCAGCCAGCAAAATCAAGTGCGAAAAATACAAGTACCAGAATCCTCAGAGCTAATTAATTTGTTACACCTGAAACAGAAATGCAGACCCGCCTGAAAAAACACAGAAACTCAGCCTCCCTGAAGATTGATGAAGTCATGAAAATGTGCGTTAGGAGGAGAAGCTAAAGACTGGTAACAGAGCGCCTGCCTTCACATCTTTAAACATTGTTCCAGGAGTCCCAGGCTCACAAGGCAGTGCAGCAAGGCCATCATGCCTTACATTGGAGAGCCACAACCATGGCTTTCCCCCTCCCCCCATCAAGGGGAAGATTTGTGCTATGGAGAGAGTTGTTTCCAGTCACCTGCCAGCAAAATCAAGTGCGAAAGATACAAGTACCAGAATCCTCAGAGCTAATTAATTTGTTACACCTGAAACAGAAATGCAGACCCGCCTGAAAAAACACAGAAACTCAGCCTCCCTAAAGATTGATGAAGTAATGAAAACGTGTGTTAAGAGGAGAAGTTAAAGACTGGTAACAGAGCGCCTGCCTTCACATCTTTAAACATTGTTGCAGGAGTCCCGGGCTCACAAGGCAGTGCAGCAGGGCCATCATGCCTTACATTGGAGAGCCACAACCATGGCTTTCCCCCTCCCCCCATCTAGGGGAAGATTTGTGCAATGGAGGGAGTTGTTTCCAGTCACCTGCCAGCAAAATCAAGTGCGAAAAATACAAGTACCAGAATCCTCAGAGCTAATTAATTTGTTACACCTGAAACAGAAATGCAGACCCGCCTGAAAAAACACAGAAACTCAGCCTCCCTGAAGATTGATGAAGTCATGAAAACGTGCGTTAGGAGGAGAAGCTAAAGACTGGTAACAGAGCGCCTGCCTTCACATCTTTAAACATTGTTCCAGAGTCCCGGGCTCACAAGGCAGTGCAGCAGGGCGATCATGCCTTACATTGGAGAGCCACAACCATGGCTTTCCCCTTCCCCCATCAAGGGGAAGATTTGTGCTATGGAGGGAGTTGTTTCCAGTCACCTGCCAGCAAAATCAAGTGCGAAAAATACATGTACCAGAATCCTCAGAGCTAATTAATTTGTTACACATGAAACAGAAATGCAGACCCGCCTGAAAAAACACAGAAACTCAGCCTCCCTGAAGATTGATGAAGTCATGAAAATGTGCGTTAGGAGGAGAAGCTAAAGACTGGTAACAGAGCGCCTGCCTTCACATCTTTAAACACTTGTTAAGTTCTATTAAATCTGCACACATTCTTACTTTACTCAATGCCTTTCTCACTACTACAAGTGGTGACACCCATTCTGAAGCATCTATCTGTTCTTTCTATGATGCCTCATTCGTCCAAATTTCTTAACTCTTTTTTTGCATCTTCCCTTATGGCAATTAGTATATTGCATAGCTTTTGTGCTACTCGTCTAGATCCTTCCTTCAATTTGATTTGATGCACCACACCTTTTACACATCATATGTGACCTCTGAAAACACTTTCTTGTAGTTCTTTCATGTTCAGTGATTACACTTCTCCTACTGTTTCTTGTGCATTCAAATCCAATTTCACTTCCAGTTTTTTCTGATTTGCCGAACACAGCAGTGGCATTGACCTTTTATTTCTCAAAATATATACTTTGCCTGTAGCTTCTCAACCTTTAAATTGTAGGATCCATTGAAACCAACCTATTAGTTCTATTTGTGCGCCCCATATGCTTTCGGTTTAAGGTCCACTTTGTATAAATACTTGTGGTTGAAGTTGTTCTCCCATACTGCTTCTGGCAGTAAAGTGTATTTCACCCCACAGTCGATCATTATCGCCATGAGTACACGATTCAGTTTCACCACTGCGTTTTGGCTATCCACATCTTCATCTCCAACAATAAAGATGCTTTCATCAGTATCATCGCATATCTCATTCACCGAATTTAGAGTGCTGCTCTGCTTCTACAGAATCTGGGAAGGTGGCCTCTCCCTTTGCATACCCTGCATATGATGCAAATAGCTGGTCATGATGACCTATTTGCCCAGTGAGATGTACTATCACACTGATAGCACTTCCGTTGTCGAATAGTATATCTTGTACTCCCTCTTGAACTATCCATTCGGGATGTATTTCTCTTGTATACTCTCTCTTCTGACCGAATCTCTTTGCTTTCCCACCTTCCACTTGGCTTCCTATCGCTGCTATATTCTCTATTGCTGCACTTTGTACGTTTTCCAAATCTTTGATGGTTGCTTGCTTCATTCCACCCACCAGAGTCTTGAGCTATTTTTCAGTGTGTTCGACTTCTTTAGCTAATCGGAGCGTTGTCTCTAGCAAAAGATTGTCTTCCGACCGTAATCTTTGTCTCACTTTGCTGGTACTACATTGCAACATTGCAAAACTCAGGCCATCCTCTCCTCACTTGCTCCTACTTCACTTTCTCCTCTCTACCCTTCTTCCAGGCCTACCTTGGCCATCCTCCCCACTTGTCTTCTATTCCCCTCTTTTTCTCCAACAACAGCTGATGAGGTTTCCAGGCAAGTCTGCACTATGAAAGTCTCTTCCAAACAGGTGCTCCCCTGCTCCTCCAGAACTATCAAGGACAACATTGACTCCATTGCTCCAGCCTCGGCCCATTTCTGCAATCACTCCTCTGCCACTGGATGCTTCCCCTCACTCCTCAAGCACTCCCTTATGCACCCTCTCCTCAAAAAACCTTCTTCTGATCCTTCCTGTCTGGCAACCTATTGCCCTATCTCCACAAATGACTTCCTGGGCAAACTCTTGGAGAAGCTGGCCATCTCCCAGCTTGTTCACCATACTGAATCCGTTGGTTAGCTCCACGACCACCAGTCTGGCTTCAGAGCTGTCAGAGGCATGGAAACCGCTGTCCTGAACACCTGTGAAGTCTTGCTCACTAATCTCGATTCCAGCTCTCATCCTTCTTGACTTCTCCTCGGCCTTTGACTTGGTCAATCATGACACCCTCATAGGCTCCATGACACCCTTGGCATCACCAAGCTGGGTCTGAACTGGTTGACCTCTCACCTCTCCGACCAACCTTCCCGCGTTCAACTGGGCCCTTTCATCTCCACCATCTCACTCTCCACCTGTGCTGTCCCTCATGGCTCTATACTCTCGACCTGGCTCGTCAATATCTACCTGGCCCCTCAAGCCCATCTGCTCTCCACCTTCTCTCCTAATTTTCAGAGTTATGGCTCTCTTTCAAGCTACCCTCCTCTACCTCTTCTCCTTCCTCTCTCATTCCTGACTGCCTGTTCAGGCATGCTTTACTACTAATGACCTCTGCCTTAATGCCAGTAAGACAGAGATCCTTATCATTGGGACCCCTGCTCCCTCTTTCCATCCCACACTCTGGCCACCCTACTTGGGACCCATCCCCTCACCCTCGCATAAAGCAAAAAACCATGGCGTCATCTTCAACTCCTACCTCTCCTTCTCTCCTCACACCATGACTTGGCCAAGAAGGCCCACTTTCAGCTTCAACTCCTCAGAGGCATTCTCCCCTTCCTCACCTTCCCCCAGAAACTCAATGTCTCCAGAGCTCTGGTTCTTTCGAGGCTGGACTGCAACAGCCTCTTCCTCAATCTGCCTCTGCAACTCCTCCATTCACCGCTTCAACTAATCCAGAATAGGCCTGCAGACTTATCCTTTGCCTCAAGCCCACAGACTGCAGCTCTACAGCCCTTAAATCACTCCACCGGCTCCCGGTTGCTGCGAGAATCAAATTCAAGACCCTCTGCATCATCCAAAAGGCTTTCTGGGGTCTGGGACCACACTATATCCAACTCTCTCTCCCTAAATACCTCCCCTTTGCTCGTCTAGCTCTAACTCTCTGCAAATCAGGCATTTTTCCAGGCAGAGAGTGGAGGGTAGATCTCTCTCCTCTGCAGGTGCCTCACTTTGGAATGTCCACCCTGCCCCTCTCAAATTTCAGCTGGATCTCCTTAGGTTCCGGATCTCTTTAAGAACTTCCTTTTTTTTCCTCTTTCCCCTCCCCCTTCACCTACTAATGGCCCCTCTGCCTTAGACTGGTGGCCCGGTTCCTTCAGAGTGTAACAGGGCACCAGGCCCTCCACTGCCCAGTCTACCACTGCACCTCCTTCACCCTGCACTTGCCCTCACGGGCCCCCCGCCTACACTTGGACGTTTGGCTTTCACCCCTTTGTGCCATCCCAACCGCTTAACTAGCACTTAGTTTTAGACCCCCTTCACTCTAATCCTCCACTTGGCCCCGTCCACCTGGCCTCCCTGTCATTCTCCTTCTCAAGGGTGCTTCTTCCAAGTTCCAGAACTTCCACACCTCTCCTCCCATATGCACTTATTGCTACTGCACTTGCACAATCTGAATGTTGCAAGGACTATTAGGATTGCTATTTTTCTCCTACCTGTCCCCCACCCCTGCCTTGCCTCACCTCAAAACACTTGTGCATAGGCGCATAAGAAAGGAACAATAAATAAATAAATAAACCTGAATTAATTTTTCAATCTTTCATTCAATTGATGAACGAAATTGCATAATCTTACTAACCTTAGTGATGTAATATATTGCTCCACTGTTTCCCCTTCTTCTTGCATTCTTTTCCCAAAGTTATATTGTTGCAGTATCGTACACATCCTTTTCTCAGTGTTTGTTAATTTTTTGACACAGTTCTCATATTTGTTGAGATTAAGGGCATAGATCACGCAAAGCCTGCGCGCCGAGAACGACTCTGCGTGAGCCTGCGTGCATACGTTTTTCTGCATGCATTGAGTATTCATGGATTGTTCCCGCAAAGTAAGCCTATACGCAAGTTGCGCTGGAACACCCACGACATACCCTCAACCCCCCAAAGCACAAACAGCCACTAAAACCTACCTGTGCATGGTCATCGGGTGCAAACTCATGCACTCCTCTAATCCTGTGCGTGGTCCCCCGCAACCAAACCAGCACACCAGCGTCACTTCGTAGGGTCCCTCATAACTATACCCAGCACCCCATCAACATGCATAAAATGTCTCGTAAAAGTTGCTATTTACCAGCAAATATGTGTACGAACCCTGGTAAACCATTCCCACACTCCGCTATACTGATAATGCACACCCCTACCTTGTATCAGAACCCCTAAATCCAACATGTGATCTTACCTCTGCGCAGTGCTTCCACTGCGCAGGCGTCTGTATGCTTGCCTTCGGGTGGTGGTTACATTGAGAGCTTGGTGTGGTCAATATCCCCGACATGAGGTTGCGCGGTCAGATCCATGAATACAATTTTACCTGCGTAGTTGTGGGCGTGTGATCACCTTGTGCAGACTGTCCTTCTTAACGCCCACAATTCCCATGTTCTTCCCCATTCTGTGTGTTTCGGCCCTACTCATGCCCATGCTCTGTGAGGTGTCTCGAGCATGATGATCAACTGCACGGTGAGACGTGCCGGGCCTTGTTTGTTTCCATGCCCTTTTTGGTTCTCTACTCCTTACCTTGTTGATTCGGCCTATGATATTCTTTATTCAGACCCTATGCTTTTAACATTGCATGTGCTGTATTGATTTAGGCTTTGTTACGTGTTCCTTGGAGTCGGTGAACTGGCCCTTCTAAGCTGTGATTCGTTTTTCTTTTGTTTTCAAGCCTATCTAGGCTACACCAGCCTGAACCCAGCTTGCCTCTCTCATCACGTATGAGTGTTCTTCATTGCTCAAGGCTCGCTCTAATGTGCTTGCTCTGCTTTTGCTGCTGTTTCTCTTGCTTGCGCTGCTGTTTCTATGCAATAATAATAATGCTTTATTTGTTCATGACAGTTGGGGGGTGCTGCTGTTAGTAGCATAGTGAGGGACAGAAAACACCACTGCTGGCAAGCAGTGAAAGAAAAGAAAACAACCAACAAGTACCAGGCCATCGACTGTAACCACCATCAAGGTGAGGACGGCATGACTCCCACCACTCAAAAGCCACCTAGAAGGCCTGGTGACCAATAGAGGGCGTGCATAATCCCATGAACAGCAAGGCGCACACACAAGGAGAAAATTGTAATATTCTAATTCAGCACCCGCTCGCCTGCCAATAATCACTGGTGCAGTCCATCCAGGACACCAGTAAAGGGGGAAGGCCCTACCCTATTAGACGAACAACTCTAACCAGACACGCGCACCTGACCCACCGACCACCATGTCAAACCCAGCAGGGGAACAGGATGCAGCACAGCACACCACCAGTAATGTCACGTATTTGAGGAAGACATGCCCATTCAACCTCCAACCCCAGCTGCACAGAGGGTCCAGATGGACCGCATAGGTTGAAGATTTCACAGGATTCATCAAGGCCGCAGGGGAAGAAAAGTCACCAGTGCTCAACGACATCTTCACGAATCTGGCAGGGACGGAAATCAATGGCATCATCAAAATCATCCCGGCAGAACACAGAACCACCTATGGCGCCCTTGTGGTTGCCCTGGACAAGAAACTGGTCATACAGCCGAATAGGAACTATGAACAGTATGTGTTCCACCAGTCCCAACAGGCGTCCCACGAGATGGTGGGGGAATTCATCACACACCTGTGCCAAAAGCTAGTTCCATCCAATTCTCTTCTTTTTCAAATGACAAAGCTATTAGACTCTGTGTTATCGAAGGGTGCACATTGTCCGAATTGTGTAAACAGCTCCTGAAGAAACCCTTGATGATCGACAAAGTCTTCGAGACCACAAGAGTCCATGAGAGGGTGGAGATCCATGCATCCAACATGGAGACACCCAAGAAGAAGTGCAACAGAGACGACTCTGTAGTAGCCCTCACCAGCAGTAGGCATGCAGGGAGAGTGGCACCCAACTTCCAGACCCCGGCAAGGGGACAGCCAGGGGAAGGATACACACAGATGAGACCAGGGCCACGCCCACAGAGGCTATGTTACTGATGCAGTCAGATATTCCCGCAAATTGGCCCATGCCCGGCGATGCGCCAATGATGCTTCAGGTGCGGAAGGGAAAGCCACTTCCAGGCCGTCTGCCGAGAAGGGAGACCATTCCTCCAGCCCACCAGAATCTGGCGACACAAAGCAACTGGAGACAGCCACACAGGCCAAACCTGGCTACCACGCAGTGCAGACAACCACACTTCTACTCACAGCAGCCAAGGCGAATGGTGAGAGCGATGGACAAGGGCCTAGACTACACTGAGCCCCTAGGTGGAAATCAGCGGCCACAACTAGACTACTGCATGGACCACTACAGATACCCTGGCAATCCATATGCAAACTAGGACAAATTTGCGCATGGCCAGGACCCATATTTTCCAGACAGCAAGACGGCAGTGAAGCACCAAAAGTAAGGGTGGACATGAACACAGTCACCCACCTATTCCTGATTGACACAGGAGCCACCATCAACATCATGGGGGAACAGGAGTTCCTACTATCTGGGACGAGATGAGACCTGGTACCGTCAAAAGTGAGAATTTTCCAATGGGGAGCCAGCACACCACTACCATGGCTGGGGCAATTTAGAAAAACACTTACATTCAAAGGGAATATGACAGACACCTTCATTCATGTGCTCAGAAGCCCAGTCAATGGAAAATGCCTCCTGAGCTACCGTACTGTGGAAGAACTTGGCCACATAGGTATTCATTTTGAAGACGACAACGTAGTGGTATGCAAAGGAGATCAGAGTGGACATAGCCATTAAACCATACGCCACATGATGGGGGCCAAGTGAATAAAGAGATGATCAGGACAACGTTCCCCGAACTTTTCAAGGGCCTGGGAAAGCTGAAAGGCAAGGTACTCAGCCTACACATCAACAACAACGTGAAGCCAGTCCCACAACACCCCAGAAGGGTGGGATTCCATCTACAGGAAGCTGTCTCATGAGAGCTATGACAACTGCTGGAGAACGATATCATAGAAGCTGCAACGGGGCCCATGACATGGATCTCATTACTGGTAGTGGTGCCCAAATATAAAAACAGGCTTCACCTATTTGTTGACATGAGAGTGGCAAACACTGCCATTGAGAGAGAACAACATCCAAGCCCAAAGATAGAGGACATGATCATGCAGCTAAATTGTGCAATAAAACTTTCCAAGCTGGACCTCAACCAGGGATACCACTAGCTGGAACTACACCCTGACTCCAGAGGAATCACCAAGTTTGCCACCCATGACAGTTTATTCTGCTACAAGTGGTTGAACTTTGGAATCTCCTCCGGCACAGAGATCTTCCAGGAGACCATTAGACATCTGCTGCTCCCAGTCAAGTCGGCTTTAACTATTCTGATGACATTCTCGTATACAGCACCTCCAGTAAGAGTATGACCAATCCGTCATCAACGTGTGCAACATCCTGAAAGAGGCAGGACTCACACTGAACTACGAGAACTGGAACATCAGCAAGGACAGACTCAGGTTTTACGGCCGCATTTTCTCAGAAGAATTGATTCAGCCTGACCCGTAAAAGGTGTGCGCCATCAATGAGCTACAGATACCCACTATCGTGGGTAAGGTTAGGTCCTTCCCAGGGATGGCTGGCTACTGTGCCCGATACCTGCAGCGGTATGCCATTACCACTGAACCGCTCAGACGCCTGTTGCGGAAAGACGAACCGTTCACCTGGTCCACGAATGCCATCAAAACCGACCTAGCAAATGCTACCCACCTCACCTATTTCAATCTACAATGGCACACAGAACTGGTGGTCAACGCCAGCCCAGTTGGCTTAGGTGCCATCCTGGCGCAATGCGAGAGACTGGACAACCCTGCAAGCTGCGTGCTAGCATACGCCAGTAGGTCTTTGTCCCCCACATAGAGCGCATACTCACAGGCAGAGAAGGAAAGCTTGGTAGCAGTTAGGGCCTGCAAATACTTCCATCACTTTGTGATAGGGAAGAGGTTCAACCTCATAACAGACCATCAGGCCCTCCTATCACTATTCGGAAAACCGAGGATGAAGATGCCACCCAGAATAGAAAGGTGGGGCATCATCTTACAAGAATATGACTGTGACATTACACACAGACCAGGGGGTGACAGCAACCCCGCGGACTACATCTCACGCCACCCGAAGACGAAGACCATGCCACAGAGGGGAGGGGATGCTGAACACCTATGCTACATCACAAAACAGGCCTTACCACACGCTCTCACTGTCCAGGATCTGGCCAGAGCAGTGTAAGCTGATACGTCCACCAGGTGTGCCAAGGAGCTCACGTCCTACAACAAGTGGAGGGACTACAAGAGAATGATGCATTGCCAGGAGGGAGTCAACAGACACGAATTTGAATGCATGGCAAGGATCAGCACAGAACTCGCAGTGTCAGAACAAGGTGTTCTGTTGAAGGGCTGCTGCATCGTCATCCCATCCTCCCTACGAAGGGGGCTGGTGAAGCAGGCCCATGAGGACACTGGGGAGTGGAGGCAACCAAGAAACTGCACAAACAAACAGCATGGTTCCCGCTCATGGAAGTAGTCAGGAGCTGCCTAGCACGCCAGTTCAAAGCTGGAAGCGGGATGCCCCTCCTGTTGCAACCAACACATCTACTTGAGAAGGTATGGCAAGGGTTTGCGACCACTAGAGTCGGCGGACCACTTTCTGGTGATAGTAGATGAGTTCTCCAGGTTTCGCATTGTCAAGCATACACCGTCCACAGCATTCACCCATGTAGTTGTGGTGATAGATTAAGTCATCAGTGAGTGGGGCATTCCTGCCATTGTCAAGACCGACAATGGGCTGCCGTTCAGTGGCCAGGACTTTCACTGATTTGCAAAACTCATGGAATTCACGCACCAAAAGATTCATGTTGTCCATAAAAAGGACCATTCAGAAACCGAAGATGGAGGATATGGCAATACAACAGACACTGTGCTGTATGTTATGGCACTACAGGAACACACCACACTCGGGAACAGGGGTATTGCTGGGTGACCTTATGAGGGCATACCAAAGTCAAGACGCGCCTTCCCCAAGGCAGTCAAGAAACTCAATGGCAATCAGGAGACCGATACATACTAGAAGATGAGGTGAGAGAGGGAGACGCAAGAGCAAAATAAACAGCCAAAAAAGAACCGACTGGGCCCAGAAAGCGAGACCCAAAGACTTTGAGGTCGGCAGAAGAGGTACTTGTGAAACAACAAATACAGAGGAAAACCGACACAAGGGATGACAGCACACCCCTGAGAGGACAATGATGACAGCCGCTGATGCCTACAGGGCGGTCACCAGGAACGTGTCATTCTTCAAACACCTTGCGCCAGACGGAGATCCAGCAGAGGAGAACGCCAAAGACCAATTATCAAGGGAGCCTGAAGCAAACAAAGGAGAAGGGGTGGGCGATAACCACACACCAGCAGAAAGGTGTGAAGAGGTGGACCCAGAAGGGCGGCCTCAAAGTATCATCAAAAGGCCATGCAGACTCAATGAAGAAGCGTGCACAGTGCACACAGGACCTCGGAGGTGCAGGAGCACTTACTGCTGCAGGAGCAGTGGGCCAGTCCTTCTACACAGTGCATTTGGACCAAGGTAGGTGCACTGCCTGTTTTCCAGCATCCCGCAGATCTGTTATTCCCTCAAACGACATCCACATGAATCACCCCTACAATTGTAGGCTTTGCACAGAAAATACCCATCTGCGTTCTTTTTTAGCTCTAAAGTGCGATTTGAGCTCTTTCTCGGAACCACCATTGAACACATGAGGTGTTCCCCATCCAAGATGGTCACCGGCCCCCTCACTTCCTCCCTTCTGAGCACACGATCTACACGAGTATTTCAATTGGCCAACTGCAGCTACTTCAGGCCAATCACGCACCGGCAGGCGAGCGTCGGCCTCCACCCAAAGGATCCTCACTACAAGGATGCCTTCCTGTCTAGAACCTGTCTCGAGGCGATCGAGGCCGGGGCCAGGAACCCTGCCCTGCCAGCACCACCCACCCAGTAGTCTGCATAGATGCGGTAAACAGCTCAGCCCTAAATTCACCTGCAAACATGTAGCGTGACTCCCAACCCACCCCAATGGCCACGGCTGACAGTGCCAAATTTCTTAACTTGAGCCTACTATGTACTCATGACCTGTCCAACTCTGATTGACATTATATCACTGACCTGTTCACTGTGAATGCCTTAGTGTTGCAATATCCGATTACCTCTCGCTGGACCAGTTGTAGCAGCCTCATTGACTTTCCAAGCAAACCTAGTCTAAGCTAGCTTTGAACCAACTTCAACATTACCCATACCTCCTATCGGCAGCCTCCAGCCGGATTTATGTTGTGTAGCCTCTCACACTCTGAATGTTCAAAATGTTTTAACCTGCCTATGATTGCCGTTACTTAGTTTGCCTAGACAAACTGTATTACCGTATGCCACCATTGCATAGAGTTGTTCTGATTCCTATGACTTGTTGTTTATCTAAATACTGATTGTTGACAAGCATTATAGCGATCATTACCATCGCCACTTTGACACCAGACTCTGCCTCACCTTAGGTAACTGCCAGCCATCACTGCCTCACCATATCATTAATCTGCTTAAAGTTTGAAACCTCAACCTATGCCAGTTGTTACTATCTGTACCCCAAGTCTGTACAACTGAGCAAGCCATCAACTAAGTCTCGTGCTGCCTAAGTGAAAAAGCTAATCTATCTGTCCATTTTTGTTAACCACCTGCATCGATCTAATTATACATGACTAAGAATGTTAGTGTTCCTAACCACTATCATGTTCCCTTTTTGCATAATGCCCCACTGTCTGCCATGCACAGGAGGACACTTCATCTCAGTTAATAGAGGCCTTGCTAGACTAGGCTGCCAGCGCCACCACCCCATTCCCTGCCCCACCCATTTCTACCATCCCTCCCCCCACTCCTCCCTACAAGAGTACACAATATTGATAACACCAATGACACCAACCCAGATGGTCCTGCCACTCCTAGCCATAACCTTACACCATCCACCCCTGCAATAAAACCATCCATCCAACTATACCCTCCATGGGGATTACTAGACTAAATAGACTTAGAGCCAGAACCAGTTCCTATCACCAAGCACCCAGACCCAATATAACTAAAAACACCAGTACCAAAACTATGGTCAGTTCAACCAACAGATCACTCAAAGATCTAGCCAAAAAACAATCTAAACCATCCACAGATTCCAAAACCTTGACTCAGCCTCCTAACCTAGTAATCACACACCCCTCTCGAGCCCTCTCCAACGATCAGAGGCGCTCTCATCAATGCTCGATCTCTTGGTGCCCATGCCATAGAAATCGGCGATCTCATAGTGGATCAACAACTCCACATACTAGCAGTCACCGAAACATGGTTACAGCCTGCAGCAGGCCCCCTTCTAGCCATTGCCATACCCCCAGGGTACAGTATCCTTAGAACAGACAGGAACAACATCCAAGGAGGCGGAGTTGCCCTAATAGCCAGAAATTTGTTGCAATTCAGAGAGTGCCCATTGGAGCAAGTACAGGGCTATGAACTCTTACTAGTCAAATTCTCTCCTAACCCCAAAACCACTACCAATTTCCTAATAGTATACAGGTCACCTAACAAAACCAGTCACCCTAACCTAGACATCCCTCTACTGGTTACGTCCTTCATCAAACCCAAGACTAAATGCATAATTTTAGGGGATATCAATGTAGGTTAAAGCAACCCATTTGACACGGACGCTGCCTCCTTTCACACAGCTATGTCAGATATGAACTTCACCCAGCTGATAAATGAACCAACACATTCCAAAGGTAGAACGTTGGACTGGATCCTCGCCCTCACTCTCAAGTCACCATAGAGTCCATCCTCCCCGTAGAATGGTCAGACCACTTCAGCATCACCTTCACCTTGGAATACAAAAATACCGACCCCACCAGATCTAAAGCACCAAAAACCTTTGAAGCCAGAAATATCAAAAAACTCACAGCAGACAGCCTTTCCCCCATTCTACACCTGGCCCTAGCCAATGTCACTCCTAATACGAACAATCCTGACTACTTAGCAGACTGCTATCAAATAAGTCTCACCCGCACTATTGATGCACTCGCACCTATTACCACCAAAACTCGGAAACCAGACAAACGCTCTTGCTTCTGGTTTGACGAAGAACTAGTCTCCCTTAGGCGTACTAAAAGATCACTTGAACATCTACATAGGAAAACCAATACCAATGAATCAGCTATGGCTCTCATGACAGCTAAGAAAATATATAAATCAGCCATAATCTCCCATAAAGCCAACGCTCTTAATAAGCGTATAACCAATGCTAGTTCTGACAGCAAAGAATTGTTCTCCATTCTCAGAGAGCTTGAGAACCCATGCCAAGTGACAGCACCCCACAATGCCAACAAAACCTGATGCACCACGATACAAGACGCACTAGCCTCCAAAATTATGTTGCTACATAAGAAAATCGACAGTAAAAAAACGCTCCTTGCCGAAAAAACGCTTCCCACTATAGGCTCTAACATTCCCATCACTCCGACAGCCTCCCCCTTTCAATTCACCCCAGTCACCAACAAAGAATTACTAGACGCCATAATGAAACTCAAAGCCTGCAACTGCAAAGAAGACCAATTCCCCTCCCATCTAGTCAAACTCTGCATCCATACCCTATCACCAGTCATAACTGAATTTGTCAACGCTTCCTTTAGCTCCAACACAGTTTCCACTAGCATTAAAACAGCTTGGGTACCACCCCTCCTCAAAAAACTGACCCTGGACTCTTCAATCCCCACCAATTACCGACCCATAACCACCATCCCATTTCTCCTGAAAATCATTGACAAAATAGCATACTCCCAAATTCAAAATCACCTAGAACACCATCAGTTACTAGGAGACCGACAATCAGGGTTCCGCCCCAACCACAGCACGGAAACCGCCCGACTCGATCTGAAGATCCAAATGGATGCCACCAGAGAATCAGGCAAACTCTGCCTACTAATACTCCTCGACCTCTCCATGGCCTTCGACCTGGTTGACCACGACAAACTCTGCGCCATCCTAAACAATAATTTTAACCTATCCAACCATGCCACAGATTGGATTAAATCCTTTCTTGGAGACAGGACCTCAAGAGTCGCCATTGGTAAAGTAGCAGCAGATCCCAAACCATTCCCATTAGGCGTCCCTCAAGACTCTTGCCTCTCTCCCACCAAGTTGCTCTTCGCAGCACTGCATGCCATGGGTGTCGCCATGGGTGTCATCTACACCAACTTCGCAGATGACACCCAAATCCTTATTCCTCTAACAGTAAACCATGAGCAAGATTCCATACTTATCAACAATATCTATTCAATAATTCAAAACTGGATGGCCAACAGCAGTCTATGTCTCAATGACGACAAAACAGAGCTGCTCATTCTAGGATCATCTTCCAAGATAGCCTCCTTACAGCCTGTTTACTCAGCATTCTGCATCGACGGCACCACTATCCCAGTACTAAAACAAGTGAAAACATTAGGGGTCTACCTTGACGTGACACTCACCATGTCCAAGCAAGTAAACACCCTAGCATCCTCTACCGCATACACATCCAAACGTATCTCTCTCAGTCACAAATTCCTGACACAGGAAAACTGCATTACACTAGCAAGAGCACTCATAATATCTAACCTTGACTATTGTAACGTCCTCTTCCTAGGCACCTCCAACACCAACCTATCCAAACTCCAACTTATGCAAATCAAAGCCTTCCGAGCTGCTCTAGGCATGAAAAAATCTGATCATATCTCCAATATTAGCAAACAAAATCATTAACTCCCCATCAAAGCCAGAATACTCTTCAAAACCCTCAACATTTCCCATAAATGCATTACCAATAAAGCCCCTAAATACCTCCTTAACACAGTCACCAAGAAAACCCATACTAGACTCTTCAGATCTAATAACAGGGAAAACCTGGAAATCCCACGTTATAAAAGAGAAAAAGCAGGAGGCAGCAGCTTCAAAGTACTCACTCCCAGGCACTGGAATGCCCTTCCTATAAATATCAAGAATGAAACGTCCTCCCCACTCTTTAAAAAAACTACTTAAAACATGGCTATTCAAACAGTTTTAGTTAATCCCTCATACATCACATCTCAGGCCAATTCCGCACATCCACTGTATATTAATGTTTTTCTCCAATGTATACAATGTAGAAATGTAATTTGTATCCTCGGTCCGAATGTTGTGTTCATTACTAAGGGTCTGGGCGTATAATAAATCTATTAAATAAATAAATAAAATGGACATAAGGAGATATGTGAAGGGGAGGTGTTGTGAGAGAAGCGTCACCCCTGTAAGTGTTAATGAAGTGCTGACGCAAGCGGGAAGAAGAGGAGGTGCCTCAGGGAGGAAGAGGCGGGTGGTTAATAAAGAAAGTGAAACAAAGTAAGACATTGTCCCGTGGTCTCTGTCCTGTGCCCAGATCTAACAACAGTAGGTGAGATTTTATGCATCTATTTCAGTAACCCATAAACTGTATAAATATGGATAAGGAGCTTCGCTCTCCGCCTGCAACCATTGCTGTCTTCTCCAACCTTCTTGACCTCTCGTGCTCCATCATTCTAAGTGACATCACCATACTACTTCTGTTCCTTTCCTTTTTTGACACTGGGACTAATTATAGGTTTGGCAGTGTGGGGAAAGTGCAGGTAAATAAATGTGCCAGTAATTCTGTAATTAGTATTTTTTCCTCACCGCCAAACCACAAGTTTGATGGTGGGGGTCGTGATTTACCTTTATCCAAGAGCTGGAGGCAAATCAGGGCCCCACAGGCAAAGAAATGCAGGTATTACTGGTACCAGTATTACCCACAATCCACTCCATGGAGTCCTACGGCACTCCATTGAATGGGGATTTACTGCCCTTTTCGGCCGCCTGTGATATCCCAGTAATACCAGGAGACCAGGTGGTGGAAAAGGTAGGTCAATTTGCCGGTATCCTGCTGGAATTACTAGCGAACTTGTAATGACCGCCATTGGCATTCTCCTCACCTCCATCTATTGCAGACAGAAAGGCTGGCAACAGGATTACAGGTCTTATGGAACTTGGATACTGCATGGCATATTTCTAGCTATTTATTTAGTCATCACTAGGTGTAAATGGCAAGTCCCACAAAATGGCTGCACCGCAGTAACCCTTCATTTCTCCACCTCAGTCACCACACACAAGCTCAAATATCTGCTTGCACAGTTTGTTTTAAAAGAAACCCTTTCCCAAGACGCCAAACAACACAACACTGCACCTTCAGCATCATCTGACACACCCAGCCCTGTTCCAGCCAACAAATGCCCACATTACAAGCATGGCGTTTTCCCCCTAGATACAAAGCCCTTGATGTTTGCATATAATTCCACACCTAGAAAGCTGTCCCACCTGCAGAGCTCAGGGTAGTTCCGATCTGCACCGCCAACACAAAGCACCGCAATCTTTCTTTTCCCTCTCCTCGTAAGTGAACAAACCCATCCTTCTCTTCCAGATCGCATGCACGGTCTTAAAACCATTCAAATGGCAGCGGTCAGCAGTACCAATCCGAGTAAGATATGTGGCGGGTCGGAAGAAGGAATCTGACACACCCTGGACAAGTTGACTTTCTTTTAATGAAATTATAAAGAAAAGGCCTGTCTCCTCCTATTGCTAGAGGAATTCCCCTGCCTTACTAAGGTAACTAAACCGGTTTGGCTGACATAAGGAAGTCCAAAGTAAATGTCCTCAGTCCTAACCTGACACTACCTGACCCTGCCACTAATGTAAACAACTAAAGACGGCCACAAGAATGTCTCTCTCCTCCTGTTGGTTTCCCTTTGGGCCTTCATGGCTGCAGCTTTCTCTCAGGGTTTTTATATTGGCTCCTTATTTTATCAATGAACAAAATGTCTCTGTTTTAGAAATATGTTGCATATGCTGATCTTCCCTGACACTCTCTTGGAGTTTCCTTTCTGAGCTCTTGTTCATCGGACTTTTACTCTTTTTAGTGTTATGCTTATAACGATTCTCCTGAAGATACTGTCTCACGGTCTTTACTTTGCTTTCAGGTTTCTCAAGTTCTTGAAATCCAACCTTTCTTAGGTTTTGTAAGATTTTATCCGTGATAAAAATCCCCCTCTCCTGGGTGTTCTCTACTGCTTTCTGTCTCTTGTTTGATGGCATTTTTAAGTCATAATTCACATCACACTTGTACATGGAATGTCTTCCCCGCTCTTCAACACTGAGCTCCTGTGGATGTTTTCCATGTTCCCTGGGTATTCGTTTCCACCTTTCCTCAGTTTTTCACTCAGCCTTTTTTGTCAAGCGCTGTATTTGATCCTCACATATCGACTTATTCAGGTTTATGGTTTGAATGTCACCCTCAGGCCTTTAACGCATTCCTCTCTTTACAAAAGTTTGCTGCGGTAGTCTCCCGCCTCACCTGTTCACCCCTGTACATTTGTTTCTCCAGGGTGTCGTCTCGAGGCTTGGCACTCGCTCGGGTAACCTGCTTCGTGTTCTTACTTCTCGGCCTTGGGTTTCTCCAATGTTCTGTTCCTAGATTCTCTGTCGGCAGCGGTGGTCGAGGGACACTGGTGGGTTGGAGCTGGAGCTGTCTGGTGGGTTGGTGGGTTGGGTTGGTCTCTGCGTTTTTAGACAGGCGTCTGGCCCACCACGCGATGGTCGTGGTCACGCCTCCACATCAGACAGGTTTTCTCTCCTCGTCCTCACAACAGTTTCCCCATTGGCTGCTTCGCCGAGCCTCTGATGTCTTCAGCTGGCGTTCTTTGCTTTTAGAACCTTCGCAGGTTCCGCGGCTTCCTTCTGGTCTGCCTCTCCAAGGTGTGATTACGTCAGGGGTCTTCCCTTGTGCACCATTCTCTCTCTCCCTTTGTGATCTACTCATCCCAGTTACATACAGATCTCTTCTTAAAGACATATACTTTATGGATGGCAGTTCCATATATGCAGACACGGTGGGTGGTCTCGAGAGCTCCTTGTGGGAATCAGACTTCTTGTCCTTTAAGGGGGAGTCACTCCCAGAGAGTTACCACTTGCCCACTCACCTAGGTAGAGTCTTGAGGAGCAGGCTCACCTCCCTAGCCTCAAAGGGGGTGGCTCTTCCCTGGGGAAAAGAGACAAATATCTTCAATTCATCAGACATGACATAACCTGATTAGTATAGCGTATACAAGGCACAGAAAACAAGTTAATCCATTTATGGTACGTTCAACATCTTTAGAATTACAAATGCTTACAGTAAATTATATTTAATTTCTACATTGTACCAAGGATAAGTTTCACACATTCTGGGATTAAGTAAAAGAGAACATAAGACAGAAGGACTAAAATATAAACATGATGTGTGTATTAGTGTATGTGTGCTAATGCTGCATGAAGATAAAATTAATGAACATCAATGTAAATGTATGTCGTCTTTTATTGTATTTTTTAAGTAGAAGTTAGAGGGAGACAGACAGGTTTCATTTATTTTTCATTAATCATTTAGATTTCTTGTTATTACATTTTTATAAAAACGTAAAATCACATTTCTTCAATACCTCATTTGCACTTTCCACTATATATATAACGGTTTTTGTTGACCGAAAAGAATTTTTGCAGATATTGTTTTTTTTAATTTACTTTTAATTATTTTGAACTATTGTTGTCCATTACGTATACTCTTTTACATTCCAATATACAAGATTGTTGATCATGTGCAGTACATTTCAACATTCTCTCCATGTGGCTATATGTTATTCCATGTATATTTTAATAATCATATAGGGAGTGTAACACATATAATGTTGGACCTCCATTGTCCTGGCCATATATTCTCTGCTTTACAATCTCTCCTTTACTTCTCTTATTGCTGACTATCGTTAGCAGGTTGTCGGAGGAAACCCATCGTCCTTAGCCCCACTCTCTTTTTTGCAGCCTTCTTTGGCCCTCCATTCAGGGATGCGGTCCCTCCTTGGGCCACATCTTCCATGTGCTTCTGTGTAAGGGAATGCAATCCTCCTCTCTAGTTGTAAGCCACCCCCTTACACAAAGCCCGGCTGGTAAACCAACTGTATTGTCCTTGTTGTAAAACCTATATCTATGTGTAAAGAGCCTGTCCTTTTGTAAAACAGGACTAGTCCCAAGGGGCCACAGTCACACATGGTCTGTTGCAAACTCAGGAAAGGTGTCATAATCTTGCCCCAGTGCCCAAATGCATCTTTGAAATGCATGTGGAAAGCACTGGCTTTTCTTAATAAAACTATTTCTCACAATATCCCAAACTCACATTATTCAGAGAAGTGTGTGAGATTACATTCAGAGATTGAGCTCCCAGCTAAGCAAACTGTTATTGAAGACTTCCGAATTAAAACTATATGTTATTGCCATTTTGTGAATCAGATATTTTAGAGTTGGGAGACAAACCCTTTACATTTGCTTACTAATTCGAGCTACTTAATGAAATGCTAGGCTTCTCTCATGAGCAAAGAACAATTGCTAATCTTACTTAGAATTGTTGCATTACCGGGATCCTGAGCTATAGACCCTGAGTCAGCGGTACATATCCAGCCTGGTGAAGAAGGGGTGTAACTGATCTAAACCACTGAGCAGCAAAATTATTCTTTGAATTTGTAAGAAGATGGAGCTACCCACGTTATAAATGTATGCAAAAAATTATCTATTGGGCGCGCACAGGTTTTGCACCTTTCATGCACTTTAGCAAGTTTATGACATTTTAGAATGTGAAACGTAATGGAGTATTTCCAGCATCTGTGATACTGTCCCAAATAATGAATACTAAAACTGATTGTACATTGTCACAGCTAATATATACGCATTGACTAGAAATAGAAAAAAGACTACATTCAAATTCAGAGATGCCTAAATAGCAATAACACCTTTACTTGCCCGAATGAAATTGATATACTTGAGGTGATTTCAATTGAGGGTATGAAAGTGCAGTCTTGAAGGAGAAGCAATCTTATGTTGACTAGAGGACTGCTTTGTATCTTTCAAACTCTGAATGATAGACAACCTGGTGCATCCAGAATGCATGAACTTCACAGCTGCACCAAGTGAAAAGTCCTGCAAAGAATGATATTGCTTCTTTGATCTGAAGATTGCGAACACACCTGGAAGCATTAGTTCAGCCAATCTTACTGAGTCTCCACTGTTAAACATCTCACATTGAATGCGGACATGCATTGGGCCACATGAGATTTGATCTCCTTTTAATCTGTCTCCTTAGGGCAATGTTAGGAATAGGATTGACCCAGTTTAGCAGAACCCATCAATAGGTCTCTCCTGATAGTGGTGGTCCGAGCACTTATAAAAGTTGTCCTCCTTTCACCACTCTCAGAAACATATACTGAATAATGTTTATTAGGCCATTGCCCCTACTTTGTAGGCCTAGTGCTTTATGTGGCACTTCGTGACCACCCACCTTTCCATTCCACTTAAAGCACTGTGGTTATATTTCAGTGATTGTCATCCTAAATGTACCTGCAGTCTTTGACAGCAATGACCATGGCTTGTTATCAACACTACTCTGGGACCTGTGTCATTCTCGGTGATTATTAGACCATCCAGGACAGACTGGCAGCAGTATTTAGCTGAATTGTGGACTTCTCTGTTGAGTTGGAGATTTGTCACTGGTCATTGGATACAATATTCTGGGGAATGAAGCAATGGGATTTAAATCACAACTAGAAGGTGGGTTGACCGCAAGCAATGTCTTTGACTGCAGTTTTGAAAACCATTCTAAAATGTTTGCTCTGTTTCAATAGTGTTTCTTATGCATCGGGGTGGAGGCAGGGGACTGTTTCGGAGGAAGCAGGGATCTTTTAGACTTACATTTACACACCTCCTGTCAGGTGATGAGTTTGCACTAGAAAAATAAACTTGGCAGGATGAAAGTCCTGTTAAAATTATTTTTGTTCATCACCTCTATGGTATTTTTGCTATGGGAGGCTGCTTGGCATCTGCTGAGTTCGATGAGCTTGGACGTTTTTTCTACTACTCTGGGGTCTCGCATGCGAGCAACTTTGCATGCCTGACAATGCACTGGCTTTAGGGTTGGTTTGCCTATTCCTGGCTACCGAGAAGGACAGAGGAGTGAGCAGGTCTCATTGTCAACATACTGGCACGTGCTGGATGAACCATCCTAGGATGGGTGTTCTTCCTCTAGCAGGAACAGACTTTAAAGTTCAGCATGGAGTCTGAGGTCTTGGCAGTGGCCTTTTTCTCACACATGCCGCACAGGGATTGGTTCTCACCCACCATAAATGTTCAATTGAAAGTAGAAAGAGTTGAAAAGGCAGAGACGTGAGATTTGAAATTAAGATGATTGTCTCCCATAGAGTAGCCCTGAGCACAAGTAACAGCAGGAAAGGAAGATGCCAAACTGCACTTCTTTTAAGATGGATTTAGCTCTTTATCAAATTACATCTTTATTACAACTTCGACAAGCCTGCAGTCTCACAACTCCATAAGAAATGCACCCAATTGCAGAAGGGGCACATGCCGGAAGGTTTAATATAGAAAGGCAATAGTCTGTTTCACGCAATATATAAATAATATCCAAATCTTCACGTTGAGCTTGCATTCACAGACATTGTTGGTCTTGGTGCTGTACCTGCACTACAATATGGCCTGGCAGAAAACAATATACATGAACTAAGAGAAACAAGTAGAACAAACAGTACTTTTTATATCCTCTTCTGTATGAGTATTGTGTGTTAAGGTAATGGAGGTGGGATTGCAGGGCCAGGACGAACAGCAGTGGGAATGGAGAACCCCAGCCCCCCCTTCCTCATACACCTTGCAGGGGAGGAGTGGTCTAAAAGACCCCCCCTTGCCTACACCTCCACCCCAGGTGAGGGCCATGGCTCATCGGGCGTCCCCTCCTTACCACCAGGGCCCAGGTGGTGGATGGCTCACCTGCTGTAGACATTGCCCGCACGTATAGAATTCAGCTAGGCCTCAGAAACCATTTTGTCTACTAAAAATGGTGTGAGCTCAGTAAACTGTAGCGCGGCCCCCACCTTTGGAAAGTTTCAGTTATCCCTGTCGCCGCGGCACCCTGGCAGATCCGCTGCGAGCCCGTTCCCACGAACAAGACGGACATGAGCTAGCGTAATACACTAACATTGTAACAGTTCACCTTCCGCAGTGTATCATCGCTCCCAGCATGACCCGGCCAGCAGGCCTGGGCAATGAAAAGAACAGTAAAATGGTCCTCAGATGGCAGAAAGTATCTACATATTAATGTCAAGACCACTTGCAAAGTATGCTTTTCTCCACAAAATCTCTTATATTATAAAAGCCTGTAAAAGGTATAAACATAAGAAAGCATGCTTCCATGATATAAGGGCGAGCCCACACCATTGCAGTTGGGTGCTAATAATAAAGGAGCGTTCCAGGGATCTATTTGTTACGTGTATCACCGGGAAACCTACCCTCCATGGTTTTGCGCCGTAACCGAGCTAATGCTGCTAGAGTACATGGGAAGCCATACTGTGGACTCATGTGAAGGATGCACGAGAATGCACATGTCATGTGTGTATGTCTACGCCCCTTATGTGCCACCACCGTCACGTACAGTGGCGGGTCATTTTCTATGTACTCCACCAACCCGACTACTACCTCACTTACTGCAAATGTATATGCATATAACTAAATACTGTAGTTGTTAAAACATAGTGTACGAATACGGTGCTCAGACTGGGTATAATCAAGACACATCCAGCAAAGTTGAAATGCATGTTTTAAAGTGATTTGAATAAGTATTATAGAGTGTTCAAATGTTTGTGATGTTTTTACCTAAAATCGGCAACACACGAGGGAGATACCTTTGTGAATACGTGCAAGGCCATTCCCCCTCCCACCCTGCGAAGGCTGCCAAAACATGAGAGCAAAGGCACGCGCCGCGCTGCTCCACCTCCCCCAACCAGACTGGAGCCGCTTCAAAGATTTGTAGCCCCCTCTGCAGCACCCAAGGCTGCGGCCCGTCACCTGCATTATTTACAGCACAGCAGTAAACCTCTGCCTGAACACACACTTCCAAAGGCTCCCCCTCGTAAACCCCAGAACCCACCGGATCATCTTAGACTTATGGCCCTGAGCAATCAGGACCTCCAACATTTTGACAACACATAGCGGCACATCCATAACAACTTCTAACAAGACAGAAAGACCTGTACCGCCCGTCCCAGGCCCTGAAGCTTAGCACCTCGACCTATGGCCCCGGTCAACAGGACACTGGTAACCATGTCCTGACGTATTACCATCAGACCCCTCACAAGGTGCATTCCTCCTGTGTTGCATTAACCTGTAGAATAACCTATTGGAAGATTTACTAAAGAAGATAATATTGCAATGACTGAATGACTGCGGTGTGCATGGCCTAGGGCAAATAAATCAGGAAAAGACATTCATCTCTGACACTGGCCGCGATGGCACAACAACACCGCCCGGATGAACTCAGCCAACCTGCCAGGCCCAGCCCAACCCACGAGGCTGACCAGTGACGTCTTCCAGCCAAAGCCAACCGCATCGCAGCAGCACCTATAGTTAGTCATCGCCACCCAATCCCATCGAACTTGTGCCCCCTATAGTATGTAGGTTCTTATGACGTTTTTTGTAAATATATACGCCTGTCTTTGCTATTGTCAGACAGAGCGCTCTCGGAGTTTTGCAGAGTTCTTTGCATGCCCTATTCTGATTGATAAACTCATATTTAAGCTCACCCGCACTCTGTCTTGGCTTTATTCCCGATTTGGGAGAGTCCTTCATTGTCTCTCATTGCGGGGAGGATCGTGCTGGTTGGGGACGCTTGCCTTCAGTGGTGACCCCGAAAGCGTGATTATTATTATTACTATTCTTTCCCGACCTAACATTACCGTCCCCTTTTGGCACGAGAATCTCCGGTCGAAAAGGGACACGGTGAGCCGGCTCCGGGAGGCTGCCCGCCAACGGCGACCGGTACACTAAGAAGTGCGCACTCAATAGAGAGAGGGTACGGGATCCCGGTTGAAAAATCCCCTTTGAGTACCGCTCGCCGGAGCCAGGGCTGACTGTTGAGCTGACGGCAACACTGCCTGGACGGACCCAGTTTCAGAGACTATCGGTTCAAAACGGGCACGTGAGTATTGAGTGCGAGCGATTGTAAAGGGAGTGGGGAAAGAAGTGTAGGACAGGGAACGAAGAGGGGGTACGCAGATCTACTAAGGATCATCCTAAAACTTCCTTGCTTTTTCTTTGCATATGGCCATTAGGATTAAGAGGTGAATAAGAGATAAAAGTGACGGGAACCTAGCTCCGAAAGGGGGTGGAAGGCGGCGCCGCATAGTGCTATCTTGTCTAGTACTGGGAATATATGAAGAAGTGGAATATAAGATAAAAGTGTTCAGCAAAAGGGGGCACTGAGAATATATTAGTGACCGCTATTACTTCTGTCTTTTCTTTTCTCGGGTTAGGGGGGAAAACAAAAAATGAGATTAGTACCAACTTAGGGAGAAAGTAAGAGGGAAAGAGTCCTACTAAGAAGAGGGAAGAGCAGACCAACATATATATATATGCGCATCCAGAATACAAGTAAGACGGACAGGGACAGCCGGCTAGGGAGGAAAGGGAGGGCAGCTTGAATTGTGAATAGAGTGTTACCAAGAGGTGTGTGCACCTCGTATGTGTCAGACGACAATTTGATGTTGTGAATGTGTAAAACGACTATAAATGTATAGTAGTTAAATGGTCATGGTAAGTGTGATCGGACAGAACTTTTTGAAGACAAAAATGACACGGTGAAGTGAGTGGGTACCTTTTTGATTTCCGGGTTGATATTGTCAAAATAAATGATGGTTTGCTCTTGTATGTGCCCCCCAAAGAAAATAGAATAGAAACTGTGTATAGCCAGTTTTGTATCGTGCAGGCAGGGGGAAGAGCACAAAGGAGCCCATTATTGAATGTGAAGTAGAAAACGAAAAATAATATTGATAATACATCTACATTGTAGTTGCAGACACACAGGGACACACAAGTACTAGGAGGGCACAGAGATGGGGGCCGAGACACCCTTATCACATATTTGTAAGAATCTACCAGGGTACGCGGAGCGGATTAAGAAATATCACGATCAATGAATAACAGAGCTGAAGGGAGAGGGGCTACCCCAGATATGGCCAGAGGGAGGGTCCTTTGATAAAAGTGTTCTGGATATGGTGGCCACATGCATTTGTTTGAAATACAAGGGGAAGCACTTGCATAATAGGAGGGAAATATTGGATCTCTGGAGGTTATTTGAAGAGATACCACCGCCTAAGGCACCAGCAGTAAACCCTGACCTACCATCCACCACAGACAACCCACTGATGATACAGAAAGATGCTAAAGAATTGTCAAAAGTAGAGCCACCAATAGAGATAATAAGTTTGTACCCGATATTGAACAAACCTGTGCCCGCAGAGGGGTACAGTGACCCCACTTATGTGCCTGCCCCGACAACTACTACACCCCACCGACCAACGGCACCCCCGCCATATGAAAGTACAAGGGAGCGAGCCCAGACAAGTACACAAAGGGTGGACATAGAAAAGCTAACAGATGATTTACAATCAAGGCTCTCAATAGCAAAAGATGAGCTCTCAAGGATAAGAGACATATGTGGACAAACAGCACTTAATGCTGCAAGATCAGGGCGCACGTCTAGAGCGCCGAGTGAGAATAGAACACTTGAAGACGGGTGGAAAAAAGGTGAGATACTGTTCAGAATTGAGGAAGAACCAACACGAATAATTGAAGTAGGGGCACGAGAGGGAGGTATCGATAATGAAGAAAGGCCTATAGGGGACAGAGAGGAACTACTATGTGATATAAGGGACGATGTAGAAGAAAGCGACAGGTTGAGCATGGCAATGGGAGGGGGAAGTGAGGGGGTGGATGGTACATGTTCACTGAGAACACTGGATGATGAGTGGACGGGGCGATTAAGGAACAGGGTGGGGAAAATAGCATCACTGGGAACATCAGCAGCCAAAACAGGCGTAGATTCAACAACGAAAGGAAGGTTACAGCTCCCATTGATACATAGGGGAGGAGGGAGGCCTAACTACATCCCATGGGCTCAGATGGACAAGGCCAATTTATTGAAGTTATTGCCCCCGTTATCGGGAGGGGCAAGTAAGTGGATATACGCCTTTGAGAAACACACTGCCGGGGTACCCCTAGCAATAGGGGATGTGAAGAGCTTGCTTGTATCAGCAGTGGGGGATCAGGCTGAGAGAGTATGGGTTAAGGCCGGTTTCCCGGGAGTGACATTAGACTGTGACCGCCATGACGGGGCCTCCTTTAACACAGTGCGTGCCAGGGTGTGGGATGCCTTGCGCGAAACATTCCCAGATATGCCAGACTTACAGTCAGTAATGCAGTGTACAATGAATGACGGGGAGGAGGCTATGGATTACATTTTCCGGGTCCAAGAGATGTGGAGAGCAGAAACGGGCACGCCCTGGTATCAATCGACATCTTTATTTTACTTCATTATAAAGAGAGGGCTCCCAAAGGAAGTGCAAAAGGCGCTCGACAAGATAGCAGGTATTGAAGAAAAGGGATGGCCTGCGATTCAGAGTACACCATTGTAAGCGAATAAAGGAAAGGGAGAAGGAGGTGGCGCAGAAAAGATTGGCAGACGAAGCGAAATTAGTGCAGACAAAGTTGGCTGTAGCCGCGCTCCCACACAGCAGGGAGGGAGATGAGGAGGAGGAGGGGCCGGTAGCAATACAAGGAAGGGTGGCAACTAATTGGGCGGGAACAGGACAGCGGCAGTGGAACGAGCAGGAACAAGGCGGAGGTCCGCAGTGGCAAGAGTGGACCCCTCGAGGGGGGCGAGGTGGGTACAGGGGCCGAAGAGGAGGTGGACCAGGGTACGGGGGAATGGGAGGAAATGGATGGCAAGGTCCTAGAGGTGCACAAGGAAGTTGCTGGAACTGCGGGAGATGGGGGCATTACTCTAGGGAGTGCAGAGCTAGACCCAACAATGGGTTCCAAGAGGTAGAACAGTATGGCCATCCCCACCCGGGGAGCCCATATGGTCTTCCAATGGGACAACAACAACTGAGAAACCCAGGCCAAGGTAATGCTGAGCAGCAACAGGGGCACCAGTATAGAACACAGAACCACCCACAAAACAATGACAATATGCAATATACGCCAGGCAACCCTTTCGCGACAACAGCAAACGGGGCCCCCGCACCAGCACCTTACAACGGCATGTCAGTGGTTTCAGGAAGTGTCTTTAATGAAGGGGGGGCGATGAGACACCCCGCATAGGACAGCCCACAGAGAACACTTGCGTTTCCAGTTCTATCTGCCACCTACAATGCAGCAGAGGAACCATTGGTAGGGGCGCAGATAGGAGACAAGCAGTTCATATTCATGGTTGATTCGGGCGCGGAGAAATCATGTATCAGAGAGGGCCGGTTCCCGTTATCTAACCGGAAGTTAGAGACGCAGGGGTTCTCTGGGGCTGTAATTGAAGTTCCTTACACAGAAGCTTTGGATGTAACAGTGGGGGTAAAACTGTAAAGACACCCTTACTGTATTATGAACACTCACCAATAAATTTGTTAGGGAGGGATCTCCTGAGTAAACTCAACATGACCATATCATTTACTGAGAGAGGAATAGTGTGTTCCACACCCGGGATATGCCCCTTGCGTGCTATGTTGGTAGTGCAAGCCTACACAACCACACAGGAAGTACGAGGGCTGCCGAAAAATGAGGAAACGTTTATCGAAGGGCTAAAGACTTTGGCCCTCATAATTCCAGAACTAACAAGAATGGACTGGAGGATCCCAGCGGAGTTCCTCTTCCGCCCCATAGTGTGCCCCGACACAGTACCAGGATCAGTGGTATCATTAGACTTGCACGCTGTACAGGTGTCAGCAAAAAGGATCGCTGCGATTGGAATGGATAAGGAAGGATGTGAGTGGCGTACAGTGCTGTGTACAAATGCCAACCTCGCCCTATGAGAGTTAACAGATGAGGATCTCTTCTCAGACACAGAAGGGGATGGTGAGATAGTAATGGAAATAGCGATGCCCTGTGACATTTTGATTCAAGCCAGGGAAACCCTCGTCCAATTGATGGCAGTGGTGGGAGCACCGCCGCCATTTTTTGATGACGACATGAGGCTCGTACCAAATAATGTGTTGACAACAGGCCCCCATGATGTAGGGCTGTTGCACGGAGTACAACCTGTGGTAATAAAACTAAAGCAAGGAGCAATTTTACCCCAAGTTAAACAGTATCCATTGTCCCGTGAAGCTGAAGAAGGGATAAAAGAGACAATAAATGCACTACTAGCACAAGGGATAATAGTGCCTTCAAACTCCCCATGTAACACATGTATTTATCCAATCAAAAAAGCAAAAGGAGGGTCTTGGAGGATGATACAGGACTTACGCCCCCTAAATGATGTAATTCAGAAGGAGTTCCCTCTGGTCCCGAACCCTGCATCAATATTATGCAGCATCCCGAAAGTGGCATCACATTTCACAGTAGTAGATCTGAAAAACGCATTTTTCTCAATACCCCTGGCTGAAGAGAGTAGATACCTTACAGCATTTACAAAGGGGGGTAAAAGATATGAACACTGCAGACTACCACAAGGATACTGTGAGAGCCCGAGCATATTCAACCGCATATTGCATGAAGACTTGGGAAACCTATCAGTTGAGAGTACGATTATTCAGTATGTAGACGATTTATTAGTGTGTGCACAAGACGAAGTAACATGTAGGAAGGATTCAACAACGCTCCTGACTCTACTGGCCAACAAGGGGTACAAGGTAGACAAAGAGAAGTTACAGTACTGTCTGACAGAGGTCTTATACTTGGGACAGCTGATATCAAAAGATGGAAAAAGAATAATCCCCGACAGGGTAGAAGCGATAAGATCTGTAGGAGAAACCACAACAGTGAAAGACATGCAGAAATTCTTGGGGATGTGCAACTATTGCCGAGCATGGATATTAGACTATGCAGCATACACAAGGCCCCTCCTACAAGCACTGAAGGAAGCACAACAGGAGAACAAAAAAATAGAATGGTCAGAAGAAATGAGCACATCATTTCAATTATTAAAAGAGCTGATTTCAAGCGCTCCAGTGCTAGCAAACCCTGATTATGGACGCAAATTTTACCTATTCTCACACTGCAAGGGAACACTTATGACAGCTGTACTGACACAAAAGACGTCCCTAGGACACAAGCCATTGGCTTACTATAGTGGCACTTTGGATGCCGTGATGCAAGGCCATTTCGCGTGCGAGCAATCACTCGCTGCAGCCGCGTTCGCGATTGAGAAAAGTGCCACAATAGTAATGGGTTTCCCTGTGACATTGTTTGTGGAACATTCATTATTTGCAATACTTGAGAGGTCAAAGAGCACACTGACAACACAGCGGCCGACAGCCTACGAGATTATATTGTCTAGCGCCAACATCCATGTGGTGAGATGCAAGACAGTGAACCCCGCCACATTCATTACAGAAGCGTGCACACTAGAGGACATGCAGGGCCACGATTGCGCGACCTACACAGGAGAACGAGGGACGGACACAGTGGTGTGTGAGAACGCTCTGAGCGAGGGGGAAGTGTACTTCGTGGATGGGTCTGCATCAATTGACATGGACACGGGAGAAAAACATGTTGGTATGGCAGTAGTGAAGTTAGAAGACGGTGAGTATGAAACACTAGTAAAATACCGCCTCCCATCACATTACTCCGCACAAGCAGCAGAACTGATTGCACTCATAGAAGCACTACATGCAGCAAAGGGTTGCGCAGTGACAATATACACAGACTCAGCTTACATGACGACGACAGTACATGGAGGTCTAGCGAGATGGGGGCGGAGAGGATTTCGACGGGCAGACGGAACACCAGTACAGCATGCAGAATTGTTGAAAGAGTTAGTTGAGGCCCTACAAAACCCTACTGCAGTAGCAATAGTGAAGTGCCAAGCACATACATCCAACACAGACGTTGTGTCTTTGGGGAACGCGGCAGCGGACGCTGCCGCCAAGGAGGCCTCCTATTTTAAGAATTATGACGCAGGTGAATACATGCTGCAGCATAAGACAAACGAAGAGCCCCCAGAAGGGTACAACATAATGCCCATATCACAAATACTAGAACTGCAGGAAGGAGCTAGTGCAGACGAAAAATTGATGTGGACAAAACGAGGGTGCAGCAAGTCGGGAACAGACTTGCTGTGGCGGCAAAATAACTCAGGGAAATTGGTAATGCCCATCCAGTTACTAGAAATTGCGTTTCAACAACTACACTTCCCCGCACATAATATCAAACGGCACATTGCAGCAGAAATACAGGAAGAATGGTTTGTGCCCTGTCTCCAGGAGCACGTATCTCGATTAGCAATGGAATGCACAACATGTCAGATCTACAATTCAGGAATGACATTACGCACACTCCGGGGAACAATTCCTAAACCCATTGGCCCATTCAGAGAACTGCATATTGATTACGCAGACATGGGGGAAAGGTGCAATGGCGCACGGTACATGATCGTGGTTGTGTGCCCATTCTCAAGGTGGGTGGAAGCTGGACCATGTGCACGACCTGATGCCAAAAGCGCCGCCAAGTTCCTAGTGAGGGAAGTGTTCCCGCGCTGGGGAATTTGTGACGTGATTCGCTCAGACAATGGCACTCATTTTGTGAATGACCTTTTCAAGGAAGTCACTACATTATTGGGAATAAAACATAAATTGTGTTCGATCTATCATCCTCAAAGTAATGGCGTAGTGGAAAAGATGAACAGACTGTTAACGGGCAGGTTATCAAAGCTATGCTTTTCATTGAAGAAGAATTGGATCTACTGTCTGCCCCTTGCGCTATTCGAACTGAGAAATCAGCCAAGTAAAGACCACCATTTGTCCCCGCACGAAATCGTGACTGGGAGACGAATGCACACAGCACACTCCCCACTGCGCGAACACTCAGATGCAGACAGGAGCGCCGTGATATTGGGAGAAGAGTTCACGGACTATTTGAAAAAATTAACAAGGGCAGCGCGCGCAATATCAAAGCAGCTCTCCCCACCCTTCACTAGAGAGGAGGGAAACATAACAGGGTCTGTCACAGAGCCTGAGCAACAGCTACAGCTAATGCCGGGCGAACTAATTTATGTCAGAAGTTTTGTGCATCGATGGAATGCACCACGGTTCCACGGCCCATACGAGGTAGTGTTCTGCACGCCCACAGCTGTAAAAGTGAAGGGCTTGAGGTACTGGATACACTTGACAGATGTGCGAAGAGCTTATAATAATGTGCAAGAGGAGATAGATGAGGAGGCACAAACAACAGCAACCGATTCAACTGAACAGAATGTGTGAATATTAACTTGTGTTTGTGCGTCAGCAATGAACGTGAATGGGAAAGTGACTGATGAAGTATTGCTGCATTCTCTTTTTGTATATTACCAAAAAAAAGAAAAAAAAAAAAAGGTTTTTTTTTGGACTTATATGTGATTAATGAAGTGATCGAATTATTACATGTTTACACCCTTATCTGTGAATACCCTTCCCTACATCCCTACCCGCTTCCATTACCCGTCAATATATATTGGCACTGATGGTGCCAACTAAATGTTTACATACATGCATTTAATGCACTTTTATATCTCAAACAGGAACTACCATGGCATCTAACAGGCAGCCTGCAACGGATAGAATTAGCAGAATGAGAGAATTATTAAATGAGAAATGCAGATATTCGTATGAGTGCGGCTTATCTGTGTGCATTACGATGTTTTTCATGCTAATGTTTGGCCTGGTTACATATTGGTTTATAGCGTTCATCTCTATCGAGATGAACGAGGGGGGAGGGATTAACAGCACTGGGATCAACAGCACCACTGGGACCAATGTAACTGCAAGTGTCAATACGAGAGAAGGTGATTTTCTGGTATGGGATGGAACTAAACTTGTATGTGGTTATCACACCACACCATCCAATGCTGTCATATCAGAAAAGAAAGAGCCACAGGGTGGAATGCAAAACAACACAGTGTCTCCACCAGTGATGTATAGGTATAATGCTCGCAGTTTAAATGACCGAAATCCGTCTGCACAATCGTGGTTGTATGATACCCCCACCAGTCAACCTGCCCCCGTCTTAAAAAACAACCTGCAAGATAAACTCAGGGACAAAAAGGAAAAGATGCTAGCAGCACACAAAAGTTTATACGATGAATGGGCCAAGGGGGGCGGGAATGAGAAAGGGGGGTCTATTTTTTCCCTCGCCCAGGAGGCTGGGAAGTACATAAGGAACAAGAACAACAAATGGAGAAGGGAAACAGGGAGGAGGAAGTATGATGAGTACTATGGGTTATGATTAGATAAAATGGAAGACCCACGACACCCTCACCAGACAAATAAGTGGTATGCAGATATGTGTGCCACCGCAAAACAAACAACAAATGAGAGCTGTTATGTCTGCTCCCTCATTCCTCATGCCTCAGGTACACCCAAAGTATTGCTACCCAAAGAGTTGCCAATTATAGATGCCCAATGTCTCCTTCATCTCACGTTATGCAGGATTAAGAACACCTTCCAGGCACATGAGGTTACTTTTAAAATGCTACAGAACGAGAAAACTTGCTACCCAAAAACGGCAGGGGTGGTATGTCTAGAGGAACCATTTTTTGTAATACAAGGGACACGTTTTTCAGACAACAAGTGGAAGGATGAAGAAGTAATGTGTAAAGCCGAAGCACTGAGAGGTGTGGCACCAGAGAAACTGCAGTGGATAGAAGAAACATGCACACCAGTATAGAAGGAACACATTTCAAAACTAACTTGGGTAACCGCCATTGAAAAACCCTTCAAACTACAGAGTGAAATAGACTATGAACTATGTTTCAAAGGAGAGGGGAAAATCATCATGGGAATAAACAAGAGCTGCAACAAGACCCTCACCATCCCAGATCTGAGAAAAGGGACAGCGGCCCTAATGGACATGTACTGGGTATGCGGCAATCAGGTATACCTGCACCTTCCCCCGTCATGGAGTGGCAGCTGCTCAATGGCCACTCTACACTCAGCCCTAATGGTAATACCAGAAAGCCACATCAATGGAAGCAAAAGGACACAGGAGCGCATATAACAGAGTGCAGCCCAGCCGACTGCGGAGTCACAAATGTATGTCCTGTCCTCCGGCAACAAGGGAGAGGTGCTGACCCGTAACAGAAGAGCATCAAATTACATATCAAAGGCATCATCAGAACTATTGGCTCAGATCCCAGACAGATATCGATTGTTCAGCTCAGCAGAAACATTCTTCGCCTCACTCATCTCAAGTGTCCAAGCAAGGGCAAACACAAAATGGCTCCAGATAACACGTTGGGAACTGATTCAGCTGGCCAATGACACTGAAGAAGGGTTCAACGTAATAAAAGTGGAACTAAGGGCTCTACGGCTGATGACAAAGCAAAACAGGTATGTCCTGGACCTGTTGACGGCAATGGATGGAGGTGTTTGCCGAAAAATAGGAAGTGCCTGCTGCACTTTCGTACCTTCTGAAGATGCAGAAAATGGCTCCCTGTCCCATGTGATCGAAGCAGTCCACAACCTAGGAGAAAAAATGAAAATGGAAGGTGGAGCAGAAGACAGTACATGGTTCGATAACATTTTCTCCTGGGTCCCCTCGTGGCTTGGAACAACTGTGAAATTTTTGATGCCAGCTGTGGTGTTCCTCCTCTTTGCCTTTTGCCTGTGCCAGGTGGGTCTTCGATGTTGCGCTAACGCAGTACCTAATGGTGCAATGATGATGGTGACAATGGGCAACACTTGTGGGACAGTACAAAACATTCAGGAAGTGCAGATACAAACAGGAACAGATGACACACCAAGATATCAGCTAGTACCTATCTATCACGACAAAGATATCATAGATAAAGCGTGGCACACCATCATTAAAGAGCCCCGTGTACTAGAATGGTACCAGGAGGTGTGGGTAGATTTGGCGGGAGATGGCGGATGTATATACCTGACTTGTACCCCAGATGAGTATGCCAGAAGAGGGGAAAGCTTACGGGGAGTGTGCAGAGCATGGATGCCCACAAAAGGCACACCTGCATGGGATGAGGCAATGATGGACGAAGAAGAATGCAGAAGGCTGGAGGACTTAAAGTATTCGTTACTTAAGTAACGAAAGGGGGGAAATGTAGGGGAGGAGTGGTCTAAAAGACCCCCCCTTGCCTACACCTCCACCCCAGGTGAGGGCCATGGCTCATCGGGCGTCCCCTCCTTACCACCAGGGCCCAGGTGGTGGATGGCTCACCTGCTGTAGACATTGCCCGCACGTATAGAATTCAGCTAGGCCTCAGAAACCATTTTGTCTACTAAAAATGGTCTGAGCTCAGTGCACTGCAGCGCGGCCCCCACCTTCGGAAAGTTTCAGTTATCCCTGTCGCCGCGGCTCCCTGGCAGATCCGCTGCGAGCCCGTTCCCACAAACAAGACGGACATGAGCTAGCGTAATACACTAACATTGTAACAGTTCACCTTCCGCAATGTATCATCGCTCCCAGCATGACCCGGCCAGCAGGCCTGGGCAATGAAAAGAACAGTAAAATGGTCCTCAGATGGCAGAAAGTATCTACATATTAATGTCAAGACCACTTGCAAAGTATGCTTTTCTCCACAAAATCTCTTATATTATAAAAGCCTGTAAAAGGTATAAACATAAGAAAGCATGCTTCCATGATATAAGCAAGGGCGAGCCCACACCATTGCAGTTGGGTGCTAATAATAAAGGAGCGTTCCAGGGATCTATTTGTTACGTGTATCACCGGGAAACCTACCCTCCATGGTTTTGCGCCGTAACCGAGCTAATGCTGCTAGAGTACATGGGAAGCCATACTGTGGACTCATGTGAAGGATGCGCGAGAATGCACATGTCATGTGTGTATGTCTACGCCCCTTATGTGCCACCACCGTCACGTACAGTGGCGGGTCATTTTCTATGTACTCCACCAACCCGACTACTACCTCACTTACTGCAAATGTATATGCATATAACTAAATACTGTAGTTGTTAAAACATAGTGTACGAATACGGTGCTCAGACTGGGTATAATCAAGACACATCCAGCAAAGTTGAAATGCATGTTTTAAAGTGATTTGAATAAGTATTATAGAGTGTTCAAATGTTTGTGATGTTTTTACCTAAAATCGGCAACACACAAGGGAGATACCTTTGTGAATACGTGCAAGGCCATTCCCCCTCCCACCCTGCGAAGGCTGCCAAAACATGAGAGCAAAGGCCCGCGCCGCGCTGCTCCACCTCCCCCAACCAGACTGGAGCCGCTTCAAAGATTTGTAGCCCCCTCTGCAGCACCCAAGGCCGCGGCCCGTCACCTGCATTATTTACAGCACAGCAGTAAACCTCTGCCTGAACACACACTTCCAAAGGCTCCCCCTCGTAAACCCCAGAACCCACCGGATCATCTTAGACTTATGGCCCTGTGCAATCAGGACCCCCAACACTTTGACAACACATAGCGGCACATCCATAACAACTTCTAACAAGACAGAAAGACCGGTACCACCCGTCCCAGGCCCTGAAGCTTAGCACCTCGACCTATGGCCCCGGTCAACAGGACACTGGTAACCATGTCCTGACGTATTACCATCAGACCCCTCACAAGGTGCATTCCTCCTGTGTTGCATTAACCTGTAGAATAACCTATTGGAAGATTTACTAAAGAAGATAATATTGCAATGACTGAATGACTGCGGTGTGCATGGCCTAGGGCAAATAAGTCAGGAAAAGACATTCATCTCTGACACTGCCGCGATGGCACAACAACACCGCCCGGATGAACTCAGCCAACCTGCCAGGCCCAGCCCAACCCACGAGGCTGACCAGTGACATCTTCCAGCCAAAGCCAACCGCATCGCAGCAGCACCTATAGTTAGTCATCGCCACCCAATCCCATCGAACTTGTGCCCCCTATAGTATGTAGGTTCTTATGACGTTTTTTTGTAAATATATACGCCTGTCTTTGCTATTGTCAGACAGAGCGCTCTCGGAGTTTTGCAGAGTTCTTTGCATGCCCTATTCTGATTGATAAACTCCCATTTAAGCTCACCTGCACTCTGTCTTGGCTTTATTCCCGATTTGGGAGAGTCCTTCATTGTCTCTCATTGCGGGGAGGATCGTGCTGGTTGGGGACACTTGCCTTCAACCTTTATATTGCAAAGCCACCATAGAATTGAGGTTAAACCACAATTAAACCTGGCCTTTTGTCCTGAATACGACAGATTATCTCAACAAACGAATCCTTCCATCAGGCTGATTTTCGGTAATGTCCAAAGCAAATAACCCCACTCAACCCTTTCAAAGGTTTTTCTCCATCGAGGAGGAGTGAATTTTAGGATGTGTTTAATCCCTCTCTTGCCGCATCACATGCATCAAGAGCCAATGCAGTTTCATGGATGACCTAGCTGGCATATTTTCAATTTGTGTGTGACGTACCAGAGGTGGCATGACTTTCTTAAGGTGCGTGGCTAGCTCTTTTGGCAATATCTTTATATCAAAGTTGATCCGAGCGGAGGGTCAGTGATGTACATGTAGCAAGACAAGGCTCAATGGTTCAGGTGTTAAAGAAATCAGGACTTTCTTGAACACCTCTTTTAGTGAACAACAATCTTCTGATTCCTTAAATAGCCTCAGCATTACCATGGCAATCCTGGTCCCATAGAAGTGATAACGGGACTATAATTACTTGAGCGGGAGTAGGACCCAAGTATGGGAGGAGAAATTGTTACTCAGGGAGACCTTGTAAGGCAAGACGGGTGAAGATTACATGGGCTTTCCTCAGCAGATAATCCCAAGAAATCCCTAGGGAAAAAGGGGTTCGCTGGAAGGGATTGCCCTGGCAGGAGTGTGTCAGAACGTTATAGAAATACAAAAACTACACAACTTTGGGATCATCAGTCAAGGGAAAGTAAAGACGTGTGCCGGGTGATTAAAAACACCCTGGCACTGTGGGTGCTTGGAAGGACTCTCACCTGGGTGCAGGGATTGCAAAATGTTCTCAATTAGAACAAGAACTGGGCTTTGGGGCTAGAGAAACCAGACCCTTTTAGCTTAGGGTGACTTTCACTGACTTAGAGTTGATCCTCCATTCTGATATTGTTTTCCATGAATCTCCCTGTGAACATAAAGCAACATCCAACACCCAGTTCTCAATAGCCGTCGATTTCTAAGACACCATTTTCTAAAGATGCAAACGCTAGATAAAGAAGACTGGTGCAAACTCCTAATGAGCGGACAAAAGACCTCATGTGTGATTGCTGTGACACTAATCTTGCACAATACATTGGTATGTGAGAGAGCCAGGAGAAACAAACTGAAGACGATTAAATGAAGCACTGGTAAGCTCAGCCACAGGAAACAGTCAGAAACGAAAGTGGACTTAAAACATGGGAAAGGGGGAAACAAGGAACAAGAGTTCCCTTCTTTTTGTAAATATTATGTTTCAATTAAATCCATTAAAAAAAGAAAATAGCCGTGGATTTCAGAATCTGTGTCTTTTCCATGCAGCTGCAAAGGAAAACCGACAAAGTATCCCCATGCCAAAGGCGAACATGCTAAACATCAACTTTCTATGGATAATTAGAGAATGAAAACCCTTGATTTAGTTAGACTTAAATATTACAGTCCCTGTGGAATATTAACCCTGTGTCCAACTTTAGCAGAGTCTCATCTCCTGCCTGCACATCTCTGCTCATCCTGATCAAATGCCATATTGCTCGTGCTTCCGGTGGGTTGCACTGCTATGCTTAAGTATCAGCTTCTCAGTCACTGCCAGCAAACATGCCATCCTGTCCATGCTCAGAGCAAGCCATAGTCCTGCTCTGGTTCCTGATGTTCTCTATCCCTGTATGAGGCAGGGTCTTGCTCCTAAAAGGTGCTTGCTTTCGCAGCTGCATAGCCTTATGGTCTGTGCCACTTCTGTGCAGCAACGTACCATAGACATTAGCAGTGCTGCCTGCCACCTCATGAATCATTTATCTTGTCAGTGAATACTTTCTTGTTCAAGAAGTGAGACGACGTTATTACATGTAAGTCCGAAAATATTATGTTTGTGGTTTTTTTTGCACAATTCATATTTTCCTACATCTGGTTACACCGGTGACCAGAGCTGTCTCTAATCATGCGACTAAACTAGAGCCTTGCCTGAACAGACTTTGCTAAAGTAACCAAAAAGTTATCAATTGCATTATGGATAATCAATCTCCATAATACCAAATGTTTCTCTGCTAGCAAAAAGTACCCGTACGCCACACGGGTTCTGTAGACAGGCCCTTAATTATCTCACTTTCTTTCATTTTGGATTCATTTGTCCAATAGATTTTGGCTTTTTGGGAGGCATCTGGAAAGAGAAAAGCATAGAAATCACACAGAATTTAAATGTTTCTGGTGCGGTGAAGTGCGTTACGGTGCAAATATCTCAGAAACTGTGTGTCCTAGAGCCTTGAAATGTGGTTTTCGAGGTCCCACAGGGGCCTTTGAGTTTTGTTCCTCGGTCGGGACGTTTAAAATGAACATTATCCAGTCCTTCTACGAGCGCATTGATGTTTCACTAATTTCAGCCAACCGCCTCATGTGTGAAGGGTCTGAGATCCAGGGAAGTCAAATGGGGTGTCAAATGTCATGTAGCTAGTAATGTCTAGAGGGTCCTAACAGGCAACTATGCACAATGTGGTGCAGATTGGTGGAACAGTGTGGAATTGTATAAGGAAAAAACTAACAGATGTTCTGCTTTAAATACACAGATAGATTCATTTCTTTTGTATTACTTCTTTTGCTTCACTTATACACATTTCAAAACTATTCATTGAATTAGGCAATATTCTTTTACTGTGGGCATGTAATGTTTCTTTGTTGCTTCTTTGGAAGCAACATCAGCATCAGAAAAACATTGAAACAGGGACAACTAGGTCGATTGTCTAAACATCCCACATGTACTGTCGCTACTGGGAAATACCTTGGGTGACAATACACAAAATATCTATTGAGGTACAAAGAATGGACATTCTGTGAGCTTCTTGGAAAGCCCTTCTCGCTGCATCATAAATTATTTTCAATACATGTGTTGGTATTATTGTAACATCAATCTTTTGAGCATGAAGCAACATTTCCAACAAATGATCGAATTGCTCAGGGGCTTCAGCTTTTTCATCGAAGCAGACCATCCTACCAACAGTCAGTACCTGTCCACGGTTAAGCCAGTTCATGTACTGGAGCTGAGGTGTTTCCATAGGCTGCAAAGTCCATTCCGTTCTGGTAGTGATCCACACTTCAGGGGTCACTCCAGGAGCACTTCCTGTGGACCCACATGTGCCCTTAGGACGTCTTATCTCCCTGATATCCCTGTGAATGTCTTAATCCCAGTTACAACCAGCTCACGTTGTGGGCTGAATTCAAAAGGTGGGGCCACAAACTCCACGGACAGGCCCATATGCAAGGAAAGAACACTGGGAGAGCTTGCACTATGATCTGGAAAGCTGCCACAGGCTTCACCATGGCCAGGGATCAGGGAGCACTCCAGGGGCTTCGCTCATGATTTCAGGCTGGGATTCAGGCACAACATCATCTCAGATAGTTCTCGGCTCTGCACTCAGATAACCTTTGATTTCAGAGCATGTAACAGCCCACTCAACTTGTCAGCCTGCAGAAGTGAAGACAAGGTTAGTCAGACACAAGCTCAAGTTCTAAATTGTACATAACTTTCCCAATCCTGAATCTATGTTTAACATTTGGGTTCCTGTTATTAGTCAGCCAGCCTTTTCTAGCTGCCCCAATCCATCCTCATGGACTTGGCGTTTAAAGATATTCAAGGTTAAGACCAGAAAATGTATAGCCTCAAAAGTTGACCATCGAAGACTCTTTTCTTTATGTTACCCAGCATATATTCATGTTAAGCTAGACGGATAGTCATTCCTGTAGAACAATTAGGAACGTGAAACGTTGTTTGGAAACATGATAATGGATGGAAAAAATGCACAGTGCCCAGTGTTGCATTTAGCACTGACCACATGTCTGTCAAGTCTTTTCATCAGATAACGATGAACACCAGAGCTTCTGTTGTTTAATAATTATGATGTTCTCTAAGTGATCAGTTCTTGGATTGTAGAAATGTACCTGCGGAAAAAACATGCCTATCATGTAGGAAATAGTGAAATGTTTAATCAATAAACCTTTGACATTTTAATACACATTTTTCCCATTGTAGTTACATTCTTTATTAAATGTGCGACTGTATATGAGATGATATAATATGACATGGCATTTATTACGCGCCTATGTGTTTCTAGGCGCGACAAGACAAAGAGGGGGAAAGAAAGGGAGGACAAAACAACAATCTTACTAGGCCTTGTGTCATTCAGATTGTGCAAGTGCGAGAAAGAGGGAGGGAAGAAGTGCCGGGGGGGAGGGGAAGGGAGAAGTGCAGGTAACTCAATAAGTGCAGTTAGCGGGTGGCTCATAAGTGCAGAGAGAGGGACTGTAGGGTTGCAGGTAAAGACCCCTAAGTGGTGGGGGTGCCCAGAGACCGTGCAAGGGCAACTAGACATGTAGGAACCTGAGTCCAAGTTCAGAGTGTAGCCAGGGGACCAGTGCGTGGAGCAGTCCCGGACATCAGCAGTGGAGAGGAAGAGAGAAGATGGAAGCAAAAAGGCAGGTCTTGAGGTGCTTTAAGAACCAGAGGTGCTTCTGCTCAAGTTTGAGAGAGTCAGGGAGGCTGTTCCAGAGGGAGGCCCCAGCCGAGGATAGAGATCTACCCCCACTCTCTGCTTGCAGAAGTGTCTGAACTTCAGAGAGCTGGAGGGGGACGAGTGGAGAGCTCGAGAAGGAAGATGTTTAGGAAGAGAATGTTTGAGGTATTGCTGTCCCAGGCCATAGAAAGCCTTGCAAAGGGCCCTGAACTTGAGTCTTGAAGCAATACAGAGCCAATGATGGGATTTCAGAGCTAGAGAGATACGATCCCTGGGCTTGAGGCCAAGGATAATTCTTGCAGTCCTGCTCTGAATAAGTTGTAAAAGTCAAATATTAGAGTCAGGCAGATTTAGAAAGAGGCTGTTGCAGTTGTCCAGCCTAGAGAGGACCAGGTCTCTGGAGGCAGGTTCTGCGGGAAAGTGAGAAAAGGAAAAATACCTCTGAGGAGGTTGAGCTGATAGTTTGACTTCTTAGAGATGTCGGAGATGTGAGGAAAGAAGGAGAGGGTGGAGTCGATGACACCAAGGTTCTTAGCCTCACAGGAAGGAGCAGGAAGAGGGCCCATAGTGGATGACCAGAGAGAGAGAGAAGAAAGGAGGGAGCAGGTGTGCCGATGAGAGGATCTCAATCTTGCTGGCAGTAAGGCCGAGATTATTGGTGGCACACCATTCCCGAATTGCGGTTAGATAGTCTGGTATGAGAGAAGGAGCAGAGGTGGCTGAGAGAGCCTAAAGGAGAGATGGGTGTCATCCACATAACACTGAAAGTTAGAACAGAATGTAGCCATGCAGTAGGCCAGAGGTGCCAGGTAGTGGTTGAAATGCCAGGGAGAAAGGTCAGACCCTTGGGGAACACCACAAGTAGAGAGAGAGACAGAAGAGAGGAAAGACCCCAGTTGGACCTGGGAGGGTTGGTCAATGAGAAAGGAGGTCAACCAGGCCAGAGCAAGATCAGTGATCCCCAGGTTATCATGGAGGTGATTGAGCAGGATATAGCACTCGTCCCCTTGATTTTCTTCCTCTGGTATACACAACCCTGTGGCAATCATGGCTCCTGTTACGTTTCCTAGTCAAACATGCTATAATGACTCAACCTCAATAGCAGTCTCACCAGAAATGTTTTCCGCTCCAGTTCTTCTACTGCCGTTAGATTGCCACAGGAGTTTTTCCAGCAAGAATGTGACTGGATACCTCAGTTGAGCTGGGTTATGGGAAGACAAGTTAGGAGGGTTTAGACCAGCTGTGTTTTCTTATTTGGGTACCAAATACCTTAGGAGGGGCAGTGGTTGTAACCTCCTGTTTATAATTTTCTGTTGGTTTTGGTGTTAATTTAGGGAGAGCCCCCTGCTCCCATTAGTTGAAACCCCTGTTTGGTAAAGCTGGGAAGCTCAAGGGCACAGGGCCATAGTTACAAGGAGCTGACCCGGGAATAGTCCCAAATAATAACTACTTTTTCATTGCCAAAAACCAGTCCTGCATGTGCCGCTTGCCAAATCACAAGTGATTGGCTCGTGCCACCATCAAAGCTAGTTTGAATATTTTTGGTAGGAACAACTTTCTGTTCCCAACTCTCTTTATCTCAGACTCTACACCGAACTCTACATTGACAGTTTTTTGAAAAGAAATTCACCTTTCCTGAGTATATAACAAACAATAGAGGTGCCAGTCTGCTAACTCCAAACAACAGATATGGCAACATCATCTTGTGGTGGCTCTGCTTTCTTGCTTTAACTGGCATAGGTCCACTGTAGCACATCTTAAAACTTCAAAAACAATTAGAACTCCAGTTAGAAACACATGCATTTGAGAACAAATTGCAGAACCCTTATATTGATTCCTACATTAGGGAAACTGCATCCTTTCAAATACTCCTCGGATACATCTAGTACAGCGGACAAACTCACATCAATATTCCGAAAATATGTTATATTGTCCAGTGAGGTAAAAAGTGACTCACAGTTTACACCACAACATGACAATTGCACTGCTGCCAGTTGACAGTTCAAACACATAATATTGCATCATATAACATACAACAACCAAGAAAAAGTACAAATGAATACATAAAATGTATGTCAAAACATTATCATAATGAACAACCAAGCCCGACGTGTTTCAACCCCTTCACATTTTGTGGGTTCTTGCTCAGGGGCAACACATATTTCTACGGGATGAGTAGAGCAGAAAAAAAATCCCCAAAATAAAGGGAACCAAAGTAGTGTACGTGAAGAAACCCAAATATTTTTGAAACAATCTTCTCTGCATATGTAATGTATTGTAATATAATGTAAGTGGTCTTGCTGCATGTGGCTCTGCAAGAAAAGGGTGTTATTAGTGGACTGTGGGAGCGGCAGATGAAAAACCTGTGGTGGTGATGGGTGCAGGTCAGAAGTACCCAGTTCCTGTGTGCCAATTTGTTTTCTATAGGTTTGGCAGAGAAATTTAGGACTATGTTATCCTTAGGGAAAAGCCCACAATGTAATAGACTACATTGCTTTGGGTCAGGTTAGCTGCTGATGTGGGGGAGTGTGATACGGCTAAAGAGGAGAGCTTAGTCATGGTTTGGTGTTAGTCTGCTAACGGCTAGGCCTGAGGTGACCATCTACAATGGGATATTTGTTTCTAGTGTAAGTTGTTCATAGATCTTAGAGGGAGTCGGTTAGTTGATGGGGAGTCGGCCTTACAAGCCAAAACAACCTGAAAACCTGCACTTCCACCACTGGCCTTTTGCAGACAGGTACCATTTCACTAGCACACCAGGACTTCTCTATCAGAGAGGTACCGCAACTCTGCGGGGTGTTCTTCTCGATGAAAGGAAAAGCAAAAAAGACAGATGGTGGAGTGTGGAGTCCATGAAAGTGCAGCACCTGGGCCCAAATGGGGTGTGGCGGCTGCAGGAAGGTGAAGAGCAGCTTGCTGGCATTGACAGAAACAGGGGTTGTGTGACGGAATAGGATTGCCATTCCATTAAACCTGAAATCTCAGGTTTACAGTGTCTCTGGCTCTTTGCTAGTTAGGAGTCACAGGCAAATGTCGCTACTAAGTTTGGAGCCACAGCAAAATGATAAATCTGGGGTAAAAACGGCCATTATTCATCTAGATATTAAGGATTGTCCTTGCCAGTGATCAGCATATGCACAAAGCGTGTTCCCCACGGAGAGTCTCCTGCATCCAACGAGGTAGCGCCTCATCCATTAACTGCTATTTATACTTTGCAACTTAGGGAAAATCCTGTGATCAAATGCTGCATTCACAGCCTCTTGGGCAGTCTGTGCATTGCATTCATTCCTGATGCTGGGCAAGCACGGCCTTCAACCAATGGCAGGAGATTCTTGTTTTTCTTACAATTGCTAATTTTGCCCAAATGTGTCTTTTCCGGGCATACTACCGATACACTTGTCATCAAATTATCTCTTGCTTGATTTACTTCTATACCTGGATTCTGAGCAGGCCACCCATTTTCTGTTAGCATGTGCTTGCACATTTCTTCTGGCAGTATCACGCACATTCATTGATTCATGTCAGTCCATGGTGGATTATAACATATCACAGTACTAGGCAATTATGTGACCAGGATTGAGAAATTCCTAAACTCCCCATGTCCAGGGTGCATGTCCTGTTACCAGATGGCCTGCTCCATATGCATTCATTCCCGGTAGTTGTCCTAAAGGTGCCTGTAAGTGAAAGGCCTTTGCTGTGCCTGCATTGGTGTAGGACAGGCTAATGGCTGTAGTGGAAGTAATTGCCTGGTCGCTATGGGTTTATGCTGGATGGGAATGCTGCTGCTGCTGCTGCTGTATGGCCAGTGTGTATGCTTTCGGGAGCTCAGCTTGTTGAGGTTGGGCTTGGGAAAGAACTGGTATTGTTACGGGGCCTTGCACTGCGGGCAGGTTAGAAATGATTAAACTGCCAATCAAATTATTAATATCCTCTGTTGTCTGCTCCCCTTCTTGAGTTTCTTCTTCAGTTGATTGTTGGTAAAGACAGATGATGGGTACCAGTGAAGTAGAAGACATTAAGGCTTTTATTTGTTTATTTTAGAAATTTTGGAACTCCTTTTTCAGTTTTTTGTTTGAATTATTTAGACCCTTACTTCGGAACCCCCCGCCTCCCCACTGAGCCGTTTAGAAGCTTCCCCATACCAACTGAGAAATACCCCACATTGCTTTGAGCTATTTTCCCTTTTCTTAATTTGAGCACTCATTTCAAATTTAGAAGCTTATTCAAATTGAAGGTACCTTCCACAGGGAACTGCTTATAGTTCCAAAAAAGCCAAATCATGGCTTATCCATGCAATCTTGCGTTCATTCACCACCATAAATAAATATTTTATGAATAAAAACAGTTTGCATTGATAATTTAACTAACAAGAAATTCACTGTGGCGGTTTCTGACATATTCTTTTACACAATGGAAATACTTAAAAAATATCCAACACACCATGAACACAATATTAAAACAGCGACACATGCACATGGGGTCAGGGAATTATTAAACGGATATGGTAAATATGTTTTCATATCCTGCACAAACACATTGGGCCTCATTACGGGTCCGCCTGGTAACTGTGCCGGTACTACTGGTGGGTTGCCACCTGACCCGTAAATATTTACGAGTGCCTGACTTCCCAGTGCCACCGGGGGATTACAACGCCAGTGGCCCAGAAAGTCAGGCACCGGCAAATAGAACTGTGTGGGTGTGGGGACCACGGATCCCCCGGATCCGTTGCTAATGGTTCTGGTGCTTCTGCCTACCGTGGCCGCTGTGCCCAGCAGAGTCAGACCTGTCGGGCACAGTGGCTCCGGCAGGCAGACCTGTAATATGCCGGTCCGGAAACAAGGGTGCTGGTAAGCTTACCGACACCCTTGTTTCTGGACCGGCAGGGTCTGAATGAGACTCATTGTCTGGATTCATTTTTCTAAAATGGCTGCGCTATGGCAATCCATTTCTTTAAATTATTGCAGGTGTGCAAGTTAATGAGTAAACATAAAACAAGCTGACATGTCCGTGGCTGAGGACCAACATTGTCACTTTAAGGCAGTGGTATTCAAACATTTTCACACCGAGCCCCTCTTGAGTAAAGATATTGTTCCTGGCCCCCTACCCCATGGGGCCTAGAGGATGTCCAGGGGAGCTCCAGGCTCTTTAAAATATAAGAAGCTTTTCTACTGCTTATATGTTCTGTTAAAAGCAATCACCTTAATCCTTTCCTATATTAAAAAACGCCATCTTGGTCCCTTTTCAATGAGTCTTGGCCCCCCTAGACATCCTTTTGGTAGCCCAGGGCGGGACAGCCCCCCAGTTTGAAGCCGACTGCTGTAAGGAAAACCCTGCTTATTTATGCAGTCCATGGGAGGAGAGAAGGGTATTATGACATAATTATGAGGGTAACTCCACCATATTGTGATATTGCGGCACCCCGAAAAGGAAGATTCTATTTACTACACAATCGATTGTTTGCATTCATTCCGTTTTCTTTATTTTACTGTGTTTTTTTTATAAACTAGCGGGAGCTATCCTTAGTCAGATTCAGGTTTTAAATTTTAACCTCAGGCCAGTTATTTTAAGAGACATCTTATGCATATATAATGTCCCCCTGAGCCATTTATGTTCTTATTTATCTGTCTTGTTTTAATAAAGTTTTAGCCTTCTTATTTCCACTCCTACCCCCAAACTGTGTCTCCCCTGCAACATTGTAAATAATAAATCGCTTTGTGCTACCGCCAAGCAAAGACGACTGGTCATGTCCGATTCACCAAAATTGTGCATGGAAAACATAATCCAACACTCCAACACTCATCAGCAGGTGACAGAGTCAGCTTATTTTCTGTGTACCTGCAGAGAAAAGGAACAGAGTTTCCTTGTCCCAGAAAATGGCATGCTAGCATGCTAAATCATCACATTTCTATAAACATTTTGTGAACATTTAACTAACAAGAAATGCCCTTTGGCAGTTTCTAACATGTTTTTTACGCAATGAAAATACTTAAGAAATATACAACAGACCATAAACACAATATTAAACTAGCTATAAATGCACGAGTCAGGGAATTACTGAATGGATATTGCAAATACTTTGTCATATCGTGTACAAAAAACAGTGTCTGGAAACGTCATTCCAAGATGGCTGCCACTATTCCAGAAATTGCCCTACATTTTGTTTTTGTCAAAGCATGATGTGAGGCAAAAAATAAAGTGTGTTTGCTGCCAGCGATACCCAGCCGCGGACTGGTTATAGGGCATTGGGCCCATGGCCGAACCAAAAACACAAACTACTGGTCAAAGTGGGTCACGTTTGTGGCCAATTTGTGCCAGTTTGATGAGTTAATTCACTTTGCGGCTAGTAGCTCTGATCAGTGCTGCTGAATGAATATTCTTTAAATTGCACAATTTTCATCACACTTAAACAAAAAACTCCCGCTTGGTTACTATTCAAACAGTGTCACAAAAGAAATGAATAATCATTTGCAGCTGTGGGCCATGTTTTCATTGATGCCCGAGACACTTTTAGGGTGATGTCCGACCCTGGAGATACCTGGCCGATCCTATCAGGGAAAAGGGCTCAGTGTGTCTTGGCTGAGCTTACAAATGCTAATCACAAACACTATAGATATTGAGCTCCTTCCCACTTTGCAATATTATTTGTTTATTATATTTTTTTATTTGTTCTTACAAAATGCTTATTAAAATCCCATTGAACAATACCTTTAACTGAAATGACAAACATGGTAAATCTGTAAAATAATTAAGTGCCCCTTATTTCTACAGTTAAAGATCAACGCAATCATATCTGACAATTAAAGGTTTTTGTACCCAACTATCCTGATAATGTTATCAAAATCCATCATCTCCCTTTCTCAGTGTCTCCAGCACTGCCGTTTCATCCATCTCATCCAGCCACTCCTCGGCAAGCCTGCAATCTATGCTCACATAACTGTAGGCTCTGTAGAAGTAATCCCTCCATATCATGTAACATTATCCTGAAACGCCAGACAGTTTGGCACGGGACGCAGTGAAGGAAAGATGGACCTGGGATTTAACCCATGAAATTATTCACAAGACATTAAGAATACTAGTGGGAAACAGTGCAACTAGCCCTGATTTGAAAAAGATGATTTAGTCATCGAAGCACGTGTAATCACAAAGGGCACCAGAATATCTCATAATAAACCACAAGATGTGGAGTTTTTGAACACTGCAAAGGGAGTCATTTGTCATCCTTTTCAGTTATCTGTGGGCGCTTGGGAACAAGCTAATGTAACACCCCAAAAAGATTATCCTGAAACGCACCTCAGACCATGCATCTCATGACCCAAATGTTCACTTATTATCTCACCCCTAGGGCCAGCTCATCTCCTAATAAACCTGCAAGCGTACATTACAGTTCATCCAAAGGTCAAATCTCGTAAATTCTTGAGTGTGCCTGGTTGCAGGACCGGCCCAGCCTTGGAATTCTGTTTCAACGAGTCACAGAATAACCAGCCCATGGTTGCATTGCGGCAATCTCTCGGAGACTTGCACGTCAGCCTGCCAGCGCTTTCTAAAACTGGGTGTGAATGAGTGGGTTCACATACAGAGCTCACATTGCTAGTTAGTTCACCTCTTGGGTGCCATCCTCGTAATGATGCTCATGATGATGGAGACAACTGACCCCTTGACAAGCTCATCAAGTGGCTTCATGTAGATTTGGAATTGGAGAGATTGCAGAATTTGAACTTTGGGTTTGATATCAAGGATTATTCCATTTGTCCAAATGTGGCCTGGTCCATAAGAAAATATGAGACACAGAAAAAGGCCTTGTGCTGGTTTGAAGCCTGTTTTTGGAATAAGATCCTAAAGCACCTCAGATTTCCCAATCTCTCTTGCTCTTCAGGAAGACCTGGAGACAGTGCTTTTCATGGAATACACCTTTCCGTCTGTTCACTCCTGATGCATTTTCCCTCACTTCCCTCAGCTTCCTCTCTCCCTTGCTCTCTCGCTCTCTCGCTCTCTATCTCTCTGCATTCTCCCCGTCATTTTGTACAGCGTGCTGTTGTTTCATAGCTTGATTTGCAGAATATAATATCCATACATACTTACAGACATGAAAACCATTCTACTACAGCTTCCCTGGACTACTGTCAGCCTAAAGAGTTCCACAGAGTTTCAATGAGAAGCGCTAGTATATAGGTTCATCCATCATCTTGGATGCACATGGTCCACCATAACATGTTGGATCGCTGTCTCAGTTCAACTCTAAGGATTGAAACCAGTCTATGGAGATTGTGCTGCATTAATTGTGACAAAGTAGCCAGTGGCGTAGCACAAAACCTGGCGCTCCCCCCCCCTGCAAGTCATACTGTGGGTCACCCCCCCCAACTGGGCAACAAATCACAGACCACGCCACACTCTGGCTGACCTAGACTACCATGCTCAGAATTACCTCTATGTCCTGCTCCCTTGTCCCAGAGCTTACGTATGACGCATCTTGCCTTATAGGTAAGTACTGGGACATGGAAAAGTGGGACTGGAGTAATGAAGACTACAGGTAACTAAGTCAGGCTTTACCTCCATGTCCTTCTAACTCTTCCCACTACTTATGTATGAGGCATAATGCCGCATAGACAAGTACTGGGATGAGGAAGCGTAGGGCTAGGAGTAATGAAGTTTAGCAATAAGCAGTCCAGGCATTAAACACACCCATGTACACCATCCACTCACACACACCTGGCCACCCGTACATTTTCATGTGCACTCTTTCAGCATACACCCGCACATGCACACCCAGGCAGCCACCCATCCATCATGCATTTACACATCAAATTACATACATATACACGCACACACACTTACATGAAGGCACACACACACACATTTAAACAAAATACATTTCCTTACCTTTTTGAATCCGTTGGTTCAGGAAACGAGGCCTTCCGCTCTCTGCAGCAGCCAGGAATGCTTGTTCCCGTCACTTATTTTTTTTTTTTTTACAATGCACTCAATACCTGAGTTTGGTTTCTAAGCAATCTCTGTTGCTCTGCGTGGTCTTGCCTCCAAGACCAGCACGTTTCCCCTGTGATATCTTTCACTTTTGCAGAAGAGTTGGATGCATCCATGTCATGGGTTGGGGAGAGCCATCGAACTTCAAAAAGAAATCGTTTATTTTTCAAGTCATCCTGCCTTTTGCCGGAAATAATATCTTTATGAAGGCAGAGTGACTTCAAAAAGAAACTTTTTTGTTTTTAAGTCCAAGGGGACCCCCTCGTAGGACATTTGGCAGCGCGGAGGCTGTGGGGGCCCCCACTACAACAGTGAAAGTAGAGACGCTGCACAACTCACAAGGAGTCTGCCCAAGAAAGAGAGCTGTAACAGTGTCATCATTTCAAAAGGCGGGAGGATTGAAAGTTGCCTTTGTGGAAACCTGCCAAATAAATCCAATACAATAACCAGAGCAGCAGCAACAGATTCAGCTTGTATCTTCTTACAGCTGTAAAGACATGGACAGGGAAACTGGCACAGTATCCGCATCCCAAATACAGGGTCCTTCAACACAGACTTCACAGGGTTGTATTTGTATTTATACAATGAGAGTCATATGCAAGACAGTAAGATACATTTAGTCAGTTTGAACGATGCACTTCTTAACAAAACATCCTCCGGCATTGAGGAACGCAGTTTAACAGCACCATGCTATGAAAGTACAATGCCTCTGTGCCTGCCCATGTGACACGGTCTCTGCCCCTGGCAGGTCACGACGTCATACGTAACGAGCCACGGTTTGGGGACTAACATCCCCACGGTCCTTATTACGCAGTGTCATTTAATAAACACCACTGGGCGTGCCTACGCGCCGAGCAGAGATTAACATCACAGATGCACAGTCTTCAGATTTCTCTTAGTTTTCTTGCCAGGCAATTCTGTGTAGCACAGCTGCAACAGCCAGTGCTTATGAGAGAAAATAAAATACTGTTGGTAATTGTGTTCTCACAGAACAAATGTTTTTGTATTTGTATTTCTTTCCACTTTGTACCATTCTATTATTCTCCCACCGCACAAAATTCCGGGTATCTGACTGGGTCTATGTTCCCGGTGCCCACCTGTAAAGCATTATTCTACGAATGTATTCAAGCACATGTGTCTTCTTGGTCTCCTGCTCACGCATAAAATACTTCATAGATATTCAATGCTCACAATCGTTGCAATCTCTTCATCTTCTTCATCATGTTCGTTCTCAATGACAATCCTTATTCCTCTGCTACCTCTCAACACCGGGAGCATCTTTTCGGTGTGTACATGTAAGGAATTCTTATGGCTCTTTCAGCAACAAAACCGGCATTGAAGGAAGACAATTATTGTGGCAATTATTGCTACAACACGAACGGCACACATCTGAGTCAGATAACTTGGACATCTGGGTTACATAACAGTATAGCTACAGAGAGAAATGCTGGAATTGGGCTGGATTTTTCTGGAATCAGCTGTTCTCAATTGTCAGAGACATTCTAAGCTCAAATGAGCTCTGCTTTAGCTTGTTTCTTTTTTAATGTACTTAATGGAGGGAACATTAACTTTAGGGGAATCTTTTTTTAATGTTTGGACCTGGAGACAACTTTTTTCTTGTCCCATTCCTATGCAGGCATTATGTTTGAAAGAGCCTCCCCAGTCATTAGGAGTCCAATTGGAAATTGCTTTGTAACTGGTCGGCACTTGGCCAAAAGTACATTCACTTGGGAAACAGTCCTAGTCAGTAAGTGAAGCCACATTCCCAAAATGCAGTCCCACAATGTCCTCCCTGCCACATAACTACTTCCCTCTTTTTCCACCCCTGCCACACAGCATCTAATGGCCTCTTTTTCCAATAGGGTCAGTTTCTACCTTTCTCTGTATTTATTGTCCCAATGTCTCGAACATCCCTTCAGATTCTTCCCGTCTCATAGACACCAGTTTCATTCTCAAAGTTCATCTCACATAGGTATAAATTAAACAACAAAAATATCACACTTATAGCCAGAAACACTGCCCCCTTGTTGTGGGGTGGCGTTGCATACCGACAAAAAGTGGAGTGAGGCCAAGGTGGCTCCTCTCCGCAGGTGGTGAGAAAGATTTCAACGCCAATGACATCTGTGTGCAAGAACGTTCTTATGAATATGGATCCTTATGAAGACCCAATCCACCCAGCCATGACTTCTTAGGTAATTCTTGCTGGACCTGCACTTAAATAAACATGACAACTTGGACCAAATTCTGACAATACTGCATCGCCTAGCAAGCAGTTGTTCATTTCCCCGACACAGCAGTAGTGGGGTTGGCACATTGGTTTGCCATTGAGTATCTCATAATGGATAAAGCTCAGTTCTGTGTTTGTGTTTACAGCAAATACTCATTAAAGCAGCGGGCAGCACACCTGGCCACTTTAAGCCGGTCTTGAAACTCATTTTTGGGATTTTTGTTTTTCATGCAAAATCAGAGGAGACAGTGGAAAGAGAAAACGTTCTATTTCCACTGTCTCCTCTGATTTTGCATGGTATGCAAAACCTTTAATACTTGGCAGAGGTCCTCTGTTACTGTTGGAATTAAATTTGTTCCACGATCACTAGTCATACTGACAGGCACTATACAGCGTGGTATGAAATCTTTAATCAATGTCCTAACCACGCCTTTATGGCAGACACCTCCAGCTTCTAGATACTATGATAATACTTGATTTATCGACGTCGGAAGGAAGAAAAGCTAAGTGTGCCCTGCTGTCGGATTCGAACTTGTGAAGGCCAGGCTACCTTCATGTCAGAGGTCTTAGTCGTGAAGCTACCCACCCTGGTCAGGCATTGGTTGAAGCACTTGCATGACGTATGTCCACTGGGTCTCTCTGCCTAGCCGTTGGTATTTCCAGGTGTGGATCCCTTTCTCGCTCCGTTGCCGTAGATTTCACTGAATACCATTTTACCAAATGGGATTTCACCAAATGTATTTTACCGAAAATGGTAGGTAAAGTGGTATATGTATAGGGCATAATGGGTGGGGTAAGGTTATAAGGGTAGGGAGGGGTGAGGTGGATTCAGTGAAATCACCATTAGGTAACATATTTTCGAAGAAATCACATACATCCTTCTCGCTCTGCCTAGAGAGTCTACTGGTGAAACACATTTGGGTTTCTTGTTATTTCATGCCGAGGGGAAGCAATCCAGCAGTTTTGACTGGTGCGCTCCTTTTGGGGCATGGTCAGAACTCTTTTGCATGAGGTTGGTTTCTGTTTGTAATGTCAAAGTGAGCTGCAGTGCTGCTTCAAGGGCATACAAATGATAATTCTATTGGGGAGAGACCTTGGATAAATTAATTCCATTTTATCTGTCAGTCTCCTAATTAAACTACACCCTCGTAGCCCAGAAGCTTAACAATCTTATTAACACTCTCGACTAAAACACGACCAAATCCTCCATAGAATATGAGGCAAACACGTGGAAAGCCGCGTATATAATGCTATGCCATGCCCCTGAAGTAGATTCTCAGAGATATTGGGCCTCATTACGACCATGGCGCTAATGGGTTAACAGCGCTGTAAAAGGCTGCGGCGCCGTTAACCCATTAGCGCCTTACTACGAGGTCCCTTTGCGGGACCCGACCTTAACAGCTGGGGCCTCATTACGACCCTGGCGCTAATGGGTTAACGGTGCTGTAAAAGGCTGCGGCGCCGTTAACCCATTAGCGCCTTACTACGAGGTCCCTTTGCGGGACCCGACCTTAACAGCTGGTCTACACCAGCCTTTAAAGTAGGGACCCGCAAAGGGACCTTGGTGCTAAGTACGGTACCGCAAATTGCGGTACCGTACTTAGCGCCTTCCCCATTCCCATTGAGCCCTATGGGGCAAAAATGGGAATGGGGAAGGGCCATGGAGGAAGGGGGAATTACCGCCCCGCCAACCTTGTAATGGGGTGGTAATTGCCCCTTTCTCCATGGCGGAGTCGGTAAGTTACCGGCATGGACCATGGTGCTATTAGCACCATGGTTTTCCACCAGGGTCGTAATGAGGCCCCTGGTCTACACCAGCCGTTAAAGTAGGGACCCGCAAAGGGACCTTGGTGCTAAGTACGGTACCGCAAATTGCGGTACCGTACTTAGCGCCTTCCCCATTCCCATTGAGCCCTATGTGGCAAAAATGGGAATGGGGAAGAGCCATGGAGGAAGGGGGAATTACCGCCCCGCCAACCTTGTAATGGGGTGGTAATTGCCCCTTTCTCCATGGCGGAGTCGGTAAGTAACCGGCATGGACCATGGTGCTATTAGCACCATGGTTTTCCGCCAGGGTCGTAATGAGGCCCATTGCCTTTGAACTTGATCATTTCAATGGTTTGCCTCTTTTTCCTCTTTCCCTGTAGTCTACATCTGATAAAATAGTTCTAGGAACTCCAGGCCTCCTGACCAGGATGGTCTTTGGGGCAGAACGATGCGACTTTGCCACTTATTAAGTAAAGGCGCTGTAATCACATTGTTTATAAGAACCCATGCCTTTAAAAGCAGTCGAGGCCCCTCAGGGTCTGGTTACTGAGTTACAGTAAGGCACGCATCACCATAACATGTATGAATAATTTAGTGCTTGCATTTGCGCTGCTCCTTCTGAAGGCTTGAGAGGAGGGTATTGGGTAGCATCTGCCCTAAGCTAGAGGTCAAACCTGCAAACATTAGTTGAAACCAAGGCTCGCTCCCTGGGGGAAGATGAGAAAGCAGGCACCGTCTCGCTTACACCACATCAATATGAAATGGCGCAGCAGCTTCACGTCCCGTCTCGCGACCTCAGACAGCCACATACCAGGCGGAAACAATCGAACGGTTATTCGAATTTCAAATCTTGAGTTAGGTGTCTGAGCTTTCCTAAGAAACAACAATTCTGTGCTTCCGTTGTGAAACGGTTAGGCAACCGAAATCACAGGTTTCTAAACAACACTTCTTAAATTGACGAGAAAAGCGTTTTGAGTGGTCTTTTCGAAATACATTAATATGTTTTATAATAGTCAATGATATGCTGCCAGTCTTGCTTTGTTATTTCTAAAGCTCAGCCTTCTCTCACTTACTCCATTAAAATACGATGTGGCATAATTGTCAAAACGTTTTCAAATAGGCTTTTCACAAGCACTGCTGGATAAAATCCTACCTGCGCCTACAATCAATATTTTCAAGTAGGAAAATGGCATCGCGCCTTTCTCTTCACAGTCCTTAGTTATAATGTATGAGGCGATCCCCCAATTCAGGAAGCTGGCACTCGCTTGACAAAAAAACAAATTGCAAGCTGAAGAGGTTCCTTTCACAGAGTGCCCATTAAGGCCCACTTCTTCAACAATGCATCCTTTTTTTACCTGTCACAGCAGACACCACAGAGAGTTGGATTAGGTTTTGTCAGTTACTGCCCACTCTCATGCCAAATGAACTCCCGTTTGGTGGATTCGGGCAAGGCCACACAGGGTATGCCTAAATCTTGGACTCAGAAGAAGCAATCATCTATTACATTAATTGTAATTATTCTTTTATAACACGCTTAATACCAACACAGGATCGGGTTTAAACCTGTGTTGCACTGCGTGGTCTTGCTTCCAAGACAAATGGGTTGCCCCTGAACTATCCTTCCTCAACAGGAAGGATTGTAGAGATATTGTAGAGCAGCTACTTGGCCTTCTCCTACTTTTGCAACCCATTACATATTAGATGTTGATAATCTTCAAGAGGGTATTAGGTCTAAAATGTGTTTTTCGTAGCTGGTGCTGCAGTTACCAGTGCAGCATATTTTTTAATCAAAACAATGGCCACATGTGAACAGAGGATAGCAGAGGGGCAAAGCGCTGGTCTTGGATACAAGACCACGGCAGAGCAAAAGAGGTTTGAATCCCGGATCCGCGCTTAGAAACTAAACTCAGGTATGGTATTGGGCGTGTTATACAAAACCAATTAAATAAATAAATAATGCAGGATAAGGAAGGGAAATCGAGAGCGAATGCTTACATTAACCATTTTGGTAATCTGCATTCCCCACATCCAATTCCTTAAGTACCTCCCACCCACCTCCCACCCACAGGGTGATGTCCTTACTTTGACTTGAAAGATTGGGTAACATTGAAGAGAGGTAGTCTGTTATGGACATTCCAATAGTACTAGATAAACTTGACCCCTGCCCCTATACATTCCAATAGTACTAGATAAACTTGACCCCTGCCGATCTCAAAAGTTGAACCGAACATCTGCGTTTGCTTTGGTGAACCCATGAGTTATCGAGATTCACAAACATTTGTTGCATGTGAGCACTAGAGACTCAATGCTGGTTTGGCAGCTTTATAAAGGGTTCAGATCACTTGCGCTTTCTCTTTACCGTAGTCAAAGCAAGATGACACCTGTCTTGCGCACTAATCTCTAGCCATTGAGTACAGACGTATTTATGTTATTTATTTTTACATTTATAAAGTCCACAATTCTGTGCCTGCATTGATAATAATGTTTTAAAATCTGTCTTTGAAGTACTGTTTTTAGATGTATTGTCGACTTGCTAGGACACCGCATTTGCGGGCAGTCCTGCTTCTGTTTCTTGGCAAGGGGGCGGGCCTTAGCTCCCTTCCCTCTCTGACTCGGCATTTATGTGCTGTAGTGCACTGAAGGGTCTCTGATCATGTAGATATTGCACATCCTCATGACCATACTACTAACCCACGCGGCGCACTCATGGGATTTGCAGCGCCCAATACTACCTGGCCTGAGGGATTTGTATGCTGCTATGCACAGCTGAAGGTTAAGGATTAACCCTCCATGCTTAAAGCGCTGCTGATTAACGCCCGATGCGCAGTCTCACATCGTGATGATCTTAAATATATTCTAGAAACTCATGCCCCTGAGGTTTTCTGTATTACGGACACCTGGTTCAATGAATCTTCGGTCCTGACATTGTGCAGATCCTTTCAGGAAACCTAGAAATAGTGCAACATGATCGACCTCCCCCTAAGTCTGGTGGAGGCATTACACTCATAGCTACAACACATTATAACTGCCAACTAGTACCTTTTGTTCACAATGTTTCCTGTGAAGTGCTCCTCACTAAACTTCACGTTTCCCTTGAATGTATTGCATACTTCCTGGTGGTACATCTCCCACCGGGCTATGTATCCAACCAGTTTGTGGCAAACTTTGCTCAAACCATTGCGGACCTTGCCATGACCTATTCCAACCTAGTGTTGTTAGGCGATTTTTACCTGTATCTCCAGTCGCCCCTTGACCCCCATTCACAAGGCCTGTGACCTCCCTGACTGACTCTGGTTTTCCCCTTCACAATCATGGATCTACTCATATTTGGGGCAATCAACTGGATCTCATCTTTTCAAATATCTCTGGTCTGTAGGTCTTTGAGCCACTGCCTATGCTATGGTCTGACCACATTCTCATTCCGTTTTCTCTGCCCCATTCCTACCCCAAAATCAAGCCATCTCCCCTCCTGAAACTACAAGGACATTGGTCTCAGGTCCCTATTGACAAGCTCTCCCGTGTTGTCTCTGAATCCATTTGACATCACAGAACTAATGGCTTGAAAGCCTGTAATGCTCTTGTTGCAACCTTCACAGATTCAGCAGAGGTCGTAGCCCCACTTCAGCTTCACCCGTCGCGCAGTGTGCCCTCTGCCCCCTGGTACTCTCCAGCATTGCGGCTACTTCAGCAAAAATTCTGCAGCTCAGAGCGGAAATGGCAGTCACTACCTAACCCTGAAACCAAATCGGCATATGTATATGCTAGAAACCACTATCAGAAGGCAGTCAAATCTGCTAAATCTCAGCATTACACTGATCGAATCCTTAATGCCCCATGCTCTTCTAAGGAGCTTATAATAGTGGCCAAGGAGCTTACTACCCCTTTCCAACTCCCTGCCGTGGCTTCTCGCCACCAATCACGATGCGATCTCATAACCTCATCCTTTCAAAATAAAATTTGCACGATCAGAGATAACATTCGTGCTGAGAGACGCACCACGCCCAAGAGCACTGAATCTTTTTATTGTCCGGCTCCTAAATGCTCCTAAACGTTTCAGTTTGTTCCCATTTTAGATAGCGTGGTTGTAGAAGCGCTTCTTAAACTTACATCTGCCTCTCCTATGGATCCGATTCCCCTGCATACAGGACCCGGTGCTGATTATGATTCCTTCTATTACCGAGGCGCTCCAATTCTCATACACTACCGGATTCATCGCCTCTTCTTTGAAGCATGCAGTTGTCTCCCCACTGCTCAGGAAGGCTCATTTATATCCAGAGATTCCAGAAAACGTTCGCCCTATATCACTCCTGCCCGCTCTGTCTAAACTGTTGGAAACCATTGTCATTCCTCAGCTCTCTACTCACCTTGAGATTAATAACATTCTTTACCCCTTCCAGGTGGGCTTCCATCCTGGGATGGGTACTGAGTCAGTGATGGTGCCCCTCCATGACAACATTGCACTGGCATCAGTCCGCGAAGAGACGAGTGCCCTCATCTTACTCGATCTCTCCGCGGCCTTCGACACTGTCAACCACTCGCGACTGCTGCAGTGTCTCTTGGATGCTGGTGCCTCAGGAAAGCGTCTGAAATGTTTCTCCTCCTTCTTATTAGGGCACACCCAGGTGGTGTGTCTCCCTCATTTTACATCTTCTTGCATGGCGGTTGATTTTGGAGTCCGTTAGGGATCGGCACTTTCCTCCTCTGCTTTTTAATCTATATATGGCTGCCCTGCCCCGACTTATTGCCAGTTTCGGTGTTCATTTCTATATGTACCCGGATGACACACACATTTTCTTTCATCTAAATGCCCCGACTGACAGTCCTCCGGCCCTTTTGAAAGATTGTCTCTCTGCTGTGTGCCAATGGAATGGATGTCTGACAATTGGCTAAAGCTAAACGGTGACAAGTCAGAAATACTTGTTATCGGAAAGTCAACCAGCGGTTGGACTCCTGATTACTGGCCCTCCTGCCTTGGGCCTTGTCCTCAACCGACCAGTGTAGTGAAAAGCCTGGCCATTAAGATTATGCAGTCGGTGTCCAGAGAGGCACAGATCTCTGCAGTATGCCACAGCGGTTTTGCCAAGATACTGAAGAAAGTGCTTCTTTTCCTTACTAGTTATGCTAGGAGTAAAATTGTCACCGCTGCCATTATTGATACCATTGACTAATGCAATGGCATCTATTTGGGTCAACCGGCGGCTTGACTTCAAGGATTTTAAATTCTGCAAAATGCAGCAGCTAGGTTTGTCCTGAGTGCCCCTAGACATGCTCACTCTCAAGATCTTATGCTGCGCCTTCATTGGCTCCCGGTCAAGTCTTGTGTTGAGTTCAAAACTGTATGTATTGTTCATCGGGCCATCCGTGCTACAGGGGCCTTGTTTCTTCAGTCAAGGCTGGCTCTCTATCAACCCGAGAGAAACCTTTGCTCGGGTGACCAGCTCCTGCTGACTGTTCCCGGCTGTGGAATGCACTCCCGTTGCATATTAGTAGTACCTGGGCACTATCTGCCTTTCGTAGGAAGTTGAAAACATGTTTGTTCTGAGTCTGCTCCTCATGTCTCCCTCTCCGGCAGTTTACTTCTTCAGTGCCTTGATGCCTCCCGGTTTTTGCTGCGCTTTATAAGTTAGCAAACAATGCATACAATACACACAACCCACAGGCATGAAGGCGCTAGTTGCAAGAAGGTGAAAGAAGGGGGAGGGCAAGCAGGGCGAGGGAAAATTGGTTACCAGGTCAGTTCATTGTCAAGGTGCAATGTCAATGGAATAAAATGGTTTTCAATTGTTTTCTGAAAGGCCAGTACAACCGCTCAGAATGTAGGTGGGGAGGCAGCGTATTCCACAGTTGAATGGGAATGACTGGCAAGCTAGAGCCTAAAGCTCTAGTGAGGCTGAAGCATAGGGTGGATAGTCTGTGGCTGTAGCTAGTTCTTAAAGGTCTGGACAAATTGCTTTTGGAGATTCTCTGCAAGAGGTAGGACGGTGCAGAATTAGAGAGGCAGCAATGAATAATGGAAAGGACTTTAAAGTTAATCCATTCTCTAACTGGTAACCAATGAGCAGCTTTTCCATGCATTGAAACATGGTCACATCTGGATAAGCTCATAGATGCCACGGATGGCATTATTCTGGATAGTGTGGAGTTTGTTGAGGTTACACTCTGCTATGCCAGCAAGAAGGGAGTCACAGTAGTCAAGCTGAGAGCCAATTACTGTTCTGGCTATGGTCAGACAGTTTTGTGAGGAGAGGAAGTGTTTGGTTGCATTCAGAAGTTTAATAGTGTGGGCAGCTGAGGATGCAATAGTGTTGACATGGCAGGCCATGCTGAGACTGGAGTCTACATTGACGCCTAGCATTTTGACAGAGAAGGAGACCGGGATGGTACAGGCATCAATAGTGAAGGAGCAGTAGGCAGGATCAAGTTTAGTTAGACCTGAAGGGGGGCCTACAATCAGAATCTCTGTCCAGGTGTGAATGGTGGCATACATTCTGTAGATGTGTGCTGGAGTCTTGCTCCTAGTTGCCTGACAAGGGGATGAGGATTTGGATATAATTGGCATAGTTAGCGTAAGATATAGCCAGAGAGTCGAGATGGTTGAAGTGTAGTTTTGTATAGATAGCATATAGTGTTGGTGACACACAGGAGCCTTGTGGGACTCCACAGGAAACTTGAGTTGGGTGGGCATTATGTCGTGCAGGAATGAGGCAATCCATTTGGTGGCCATAGGGGAAAAAGTGGTGGGTGAGTTTGATGGTTGACTAAGTCAAATGCTGCTGAAAGCCCTATAAATAAGGGCAGGGCGAGGTTGCCAGTATCGCAGATGTCATCCAACTGGTTTCTAATGTCCAGGAGAGTCGATTCTGTACCATGACCTGGTCAGAAGCCTGACTGTGGTCGGCTAAGGATCTTGTGGTGTTCCAGGTTTGCCTGCATCTGAATGTAGGCAGCACGGTTCAGGACTTTTAGAAGGAAAGGGATCATAGTTATGGGCTTGTAGTTGGTATGAATAGTGGGATCAAGGGAGGCTTTTTTGATGAGCAGGGAAGATCCAAGCTTCCTTAAGATTAGGTGAGATAGAGCTGTTGGTGAACAAGGAGTTGATAAATGCAGAGATGATAGGGGTCAGGGCTTTTGCACAGTCCTTGATAAGGGGCGCTGGACAGGAGTCACATTGGCTGCATGAGGTTTTTTAGACCAGCGATGCGAGTGGAAGTTTCTGATTCTGTGACAGGAGTGAAGTTTATGGTGGAGGAAGTGGAGGGGTGTTATGGGGCAGAGAGAGACTAGGCTCCAGCTTGCATTTTTTCACAAGGTTTGAAGCTCTCTTTTTTTTATTTTCACCTGATGGGTGGTGATCTTGTTCATGAGGGCATCCTGGAAATGTTGGCACCAGGTGTCATCTTTGGTGAAGCTTCCAATTGGCGTGCTAGGGGATTTGAATTCACATTGGATAGAGAATAGTTTGCATGATTGGGATAGGGCTTTGGAGATCCTGTTTGAAAGGGCAGTTGCTATGAGGATGGCTTCCTTGTATTCCTTTGAGAAGTTGAGGAAGTGTGTTTTATTAGCTGATGATGTGATTTGTGCCTGCTGGTTTTCGATGGCTCTCTTCTTGGCTCACATGGCTTAGAAGGAAGGTGTGAACCAGGAGTTAATGTGCGTGGTTGGTTTGGCTCTTTTGAGTGGAGCAATAGCATCAATGGCTGACTATATAGCAGTGCTGTAAAGTGTCAACCAGGTCTGAAGGATTACAAGGCAGAGCGGCTGGGGCGAGGGTGTGGTTTGCTGTGAGTACAGGGAAGAGTACTCTTTGGTGAGTTTGCGGGAGCATCTTGTGATCGCAGGGGGAGATAGGGGTTATGAGTTGTTTGAGCAGACGTGACAGGCACCATAAAGGTGATGGTGTGGTGGTCATACCACAGATTAGGGGTGATGACAATGCTGGTTGTGTTGCAGTTGAGGTCTGCAAGCCAGTGTAGCAATCTTCCTAATCAATGTGTTGGGCTCGAAATATGTTGAGAGAAGACTACAGAGGCTAAGGAGCAAGCAAGTCGTGTGGCGTCTTTGTCTGATTAGGTCTTTAAAACCCAGGTTTAAATCTCCAAGGAGGAGGTCTTTGGAGGTGGGTTGGATGCTGGTGCTGAGAAACTGTGCAAGCTCATCGTCAATGGATTTAGCCGGACCTGGGGGGTGGTAGATGACATGAATAGCTATGATGGAAGTGGGCAAAATGTTAGTTTTGTACTGAGTAGGTCACAGGAGGTGGGAGCGGTAGTGGGGATAGATCTGAGAGTCATGTGAATGAGGCCACATCCAGGGGGTTGATTTTCTTTTTTGGCACAAGCAGCGGCAGCGTGCGTGGGGCGTCAGCAGGGTTTTGCGGGGTCAGTAAGACATAGACATCACCATCATGGGGGGAGAAACACCAATAGAGTATATGTACAAGGCCCTACCACTGTATCATGACAGGGTGGAAAAATACCATAAGCAGTGGATCGCAGGGACAGGAGGAGAGAGGATGCCCTGCCCATGCCCATTGCAGGGCTCCCACAATAAGAGCGTTTTGGAACATATGACCACATTCTTAGTAGATAAGTATAAGGGGAAACAGCTGCAGAAGAGAAATGAAATGTTGAACTCTGGTGAATGTTTGAGGATATAGAGGACCAAGCTGACAGAGTGGGGGCACAAACACAGAAGGAAAGTGTAGGAGGGGAGAAGGAGAGGGTGGGGAGCCAGCACAGTGCAGGGGATAATATCCCTTGACAGTGTGTCCCGCAGAAGGGTACACAAATCCATCCTATGTGCCCACTGTGATAGGGACCCCTTCAGCATCAGTAACACCACAGGCTACTGCTTCCCCACCCCTATATGCACACCCGCATGAAGTATCGGCACACGCAGGAGTCAGGCAAAGAGAGTTCGAAGAAATGTTGGCAAAGTTGCAAGCAGAGCTGAACGGGGTGCAGGTATCTTCAGGATAGGTGAGGGATGTAAGGGTGTCAAAACAAGGATCAGAAGAATGAAAATCAGGGGACTTCTTGCTCAGGATGGCTAATGACGGAATAAGAAATGTAGAGGATGAGTAGATACTCTTGGGACAGGAGAATACTGTGTTGTGAATGCGGGAGGACGACAATAGCACGTTTGATGAGGGACAGGGTGAAGGATAAGGAAGGGGTGAAGAGGTGGCTGAGAATACCCGCCGAGTAGAAAGCTCATGGGGTGGGGGCAGGTTGAGGAATAGGGTCAGCCGGATGGTGTTAGCAAGGAAAAGGGAAATTATGAAGAAGGGTGTGGGAAGTGAGGCGAAGATGCAGATGCCCCTCATACATAAGGGGGCAGGGAGGACACAGTAAGGTGGATAAAACAACTTTATTAAGGCTCTCCGTCAGCTCACAGCAGGGGCGAGTAAGTGGCTATATGAGTTTGAAAAGCAAACAGCAGGGGTGCCCCTGACAGTGGGTGAAATCAAGAGCTTGATGGTTGATATAATTGGGTACCAAGCCGGAGATGTGTGGGTGAATGCTGGGTATCCGGGAATAATCCTGGGGGACGATGCACACAATGGAGCATGGTTCAATGGAATTAGAGCACCGGTATGGAAGGGCTTTCCCAGATACCCCTGATTTACAGTCCCTGAAGTAGTGTACAATGGGCGATGAGGAGTAACCAGCTAAATTAATTCGTAAATTACAAGATATGTGGCGAGCTGAAATGGGGGCCGTGAGATCGTTCAATACAATTTTTTCTATTTAATTCTATAGATGGGCTTGCCAAAGGAAGTCCAGAAGGTGCTGGATAAGGTTGTGTGTATCAAAGAAAAGGGGTGGAGGGAGATACACAGTATAATAGTGCACCATTGCAAAATAATCAAGGAGCGGGACAGCGAAACAGCCCAATGGTGACAAACTTAGAAAGCAAAACTAACAAGTTGGATGAAATATCAATGGGGAACGCAGCTGTTGTATCCGCCAAATAAAATACCTGCTGAGTACATCGTGACCACCCTACCAGCAAGCGAACATCCAGTACCTTACACAGCATTGTCTATCCCCTAGATAATAGAGTTACAAGGAAGGGCACCAGAAAGGGAGAAACAATTGTGGCTATGAAGCTGATGCAAGCAATCCCCAACAGATCTATTATGGAGACAAGAGAACTCTAGGAAGACAATGATGCCCCGGGAGCTGCTAGGAGTAGCATTTGAACAGTTACACTACCCATCCCACAGTTCGAAGCAGCACATTGCAGCAGACATACAGGAGGACGGGTCCATACCAAAACTTCAGGAGAATGTCACAGAAATTGTATATTGCACCACATGTCAAAGTTTCAGTACAAGAATGACACTACAGATGTTACGGGGCACATTGCCCAGCCCTACCGGGTCGTTACGTCAATTACACATAGATTATGCTGACATGTGTGAGCGTTGCAATGGCTCCAGGTACCTCATGGTAGTGGTTTGCCCTTTCTCAAGATGGATGGAAGCAGGGCCTTGTGCACATCCAGCTACCAAATGTGCTGCTAGATTCTTGGTACTCAAGGGTTTCCTTTGATGGGGTGTGTGCAAGGTTTTAAGGTCAGACAATGGCACACATTTTTTCAATGCACTGTTTCAGCACGTCACAGCACTACTTGGCTTTAGGCACCAGATGTGTTCAATTTACCACCCACAGGCCAACAGCGTTGTGGAGAGGATCAATGGGCAAACTGTCCGAACTGTGTAACACGTTGAAAAAAACTGGGTACACTGCTTGCCCCAAGCCCTCCTCAGTTTATGCACGCAGCCCATCAAAGACCACCATTTGTCACCTCACGAAGTGGTCACTGGTCGACATATGCACACCCCCATATCTCCTGTAAGAAGAACTTCAGACGCACATGGGGCAGCAGCGGCGTTAGGTGACAAGTTCAAATATTATTTGACAACACTAACACAGGCAATTAAATGTGTCGGCTACCAGAATTGAGACAGCAGACACACTGGATGTAGCAACCACAATGGCAACAGATCTGAGTGTGTGACCACACAACCGCTGCTGCCTGGTGACTTTGTGTACATTCGCAATTTTGTGCATGGGTGGAATAACCTTTGATTCCACAGGCCCTACAAGCTGGTGTTTTGCACTCCCCTCGCTGTGAAGGTAAAGGGCTTGCGATATTGGGTCCATCTCTCTGACATCCACAGGGCACCTCCAGACAGCACATCGTCTATTTCACCGGCCTGTGTAGGGACAGTAAGTGTGTAGTGTCACACTCCTCCAATGGGCTAAAGCTCAGCTGCTAGCTCCACAGCTCACTCTCTTTCTCTCTCTCTCTCTCTCTGTGTAAAGGTATGTCTTGCACGTCTCTCTTTCTTTGTAGTTCTGTGCATTCTGATTCCATTTCAGGAGAGAAGATGATGAACCTCACCAATGTAAATAACTGTTTGTTAAAAAGGGATCCGAACTGTAGATGCACAAATGATAATATACGGGACTGTGCCTATTACTGTGACATGACCATTATTGCAGGTTTATGTCTGTTGTTGAGTGTATACTTGGGGCTTCCTTGGGGAGAGTCTGTTATAGGGGAGGACAGTACATATAAATGTTAACAAAATTAGTGGTTTTACGTATATTAGTAGCAACATGAATGTTAACAATAATAATGGAAATACATATAGCAGTAGCGATGGCGGTGATACAAGTATTGGTGATGATTATAGCATGAACAACACGACAGCGAGCATGCATGAACAATTGGCAGTGAGGGTAATAGTAAAGAGTTTGTTTCCAGCAATCCGAGGATTGTTTAATAATTCAAAACAATATGATGACATTTTCGATAGCAATGTTAAGGCTGGCACATCTAGGAGCATTTATAGAGGAATGAAAGGGAAGTACGAAAGAAGTATGATATGTATCAAGGGCTGGGTTTGGATGCAATTGAGGATCTATGGCATCCCGGGTTTACCAACAGTTGGTATACTGACATCAGTAGCGTGGAAGAAGCAGTGTGAATGGAAGCTGTTATCTGTGTTCACTAATTTCATACACGTCAGGGGCTCCCAAGGTGTTAGTATTGCAAGCAGTCCCAATTATAGAGGCACAATGCCTAGTTCATCTTGTGCTATGCAAAATAAAAGGAACGTTCAGGCACACAGTGTGCCACTGCACATGGTAGGTCCAGATCTTGTGAAGTGCAACGACGATCCAAAAAACATCAAGTGTGTGGAGCTACCCTATTTGATGGTGAAAGGGAGTAAATATGTTAATAACAAATGGCAGACCACCACACTAACTTGCCTGGCAGAAGGACTGGTAAGATGTGACAAGGAAGTGATAGCACAGGTGGACAATGTCTGTGCACAGATATGGACACAACACCTCACGAAGCTGACGCCGATTGCAACAATGGAAAAGCTGGTGCGAGTTTACATGGAAGAAGTATATGGACTTTGTTTCTGCAGAAAGGGTACAGTCTTTGTTGGCTCATACAAACATTGCAATTAGACTCTCCTGATTCCAGACATGAAGAAGGGAATGGCGGCTCTGATGGATTACTACTGGGTCTGTGGGCAACAAGCCTACTTGCACCACCCACCATCATGGAGGGGCTATTGTTCACTAGCCAAGCTGCACTCAGCGCTCCTAGTAATCCCAGAAGAACACCTGAAGGGAGGAGCACTTCCTGCCGAAGAGCCAACTAGTCCCCCCATTTTGAAAAAGAAGAAAATAACCAGTTGTCCACAAAATAGCTCTGCATCCTGCCAGGGAAAGGGAAAGGACAGTTCCAACAACTAGAGAGGAAGAAAAGATGGAATTACATATCCAAATATTCCTCTGCATTGCTTGATTAAATACTACAGGAGTACCGATGCTTCAACTCAGCAGAATCCTTTTTCACATCTCTACTGTTGCCGGGAGTGCAGGCCGCAGCAAACACGAAATGGCTGCAGATTGTGCGCTGGATGCTGGTCCAGCTCGCCAATTGTGTGTGTGTTGGGGTGTATGGGGACCCCCTTTTTGTTATAGGGGGGGCCTGTGTCAGGAGGGTAAACTAACATGGCGTATATAGAAAAGGACTCAGGCTACCCCTCCCTTTTGGCATTCACAGGTGATTGTCACCGCACAATTAAAATATATTATTATTTAATCTGCACATGTATTACAATAGATCACCATAATTGCATTTCACAAAAGGCCTTTATTTTTTTGAGGTTTACTATTTAAACCTACTGAAGGTAGTTACCATATCTGAACATGTGTAGCCAAAATTGAACTGCAGGTTCTTTTCAGTGCCCACAATGGTTCATTGAGTATTACAAACATGTCACATCTGTTTGGATATGGCTAAAACACTGTGAGAGGGTTAGTATTTTTTTAGTGACCTAGAGTATAGCAATAATGTCCATACATCTATCTAGCCAGCTCACCAATGACACAGAGAATGGGTTCAACGTGATCAAGGTTGAGAAGCATGCATTGAGGCTTATGACGATGCAAAACCGCTACGTGCTGGACATGTTAACAGCAATGGAAGGCTGGGTTTGCAAAATGTTTGGCTATTCCTGCCTCACATTCGTGCCTTTAGAAGATGCTGAGAACGCATCGCTATCCCACATCATTGCAGCCGTCCATGGCCTGGGTGTACACATGTAGAAGTGTTAGGACACTCACCCGGGATCGGGATCGGCCGTGTCCTCGTGGGCGGGGTGATGCCTGGCGGCTGTACCCGCGGTTTCGCCTTGGTCACGGGCGAGTTGGGGTGCATGCGTGCATACGCGGAAGCGGCAGGGAACGGGCTTGTGGTCCATGCCTCGTTCCCGCGATTACCGTGATTCCGCGCATGCGCAGATTCGGATTGCGGGTCAAGCCTCGCTTCCGTGCCGAATCACTATAAAGGGGCTTCCGGATCTGAACTCGCTGCGTCTCAACGCGGTTTGGTCCTGACCTCCCGCTCGCTTCTGGAAATTCTTGTGCTTCCTTGGTCTCCTCGCTTGCCTCCCTTGTTTCCTTCCAGTTTGCCCGGCCCTTCCTTCCCCTGGTGGTTAGGTTCCTTGGTTGGGGGTCTGCTCTCTTGGGTTGGGTTTTGTCCGGTCCTGGCCTAGATCCTCCGGTCCCTTCATCATTCCTCCTTACCTCCCTTCCCTCTCCTGCCTGACCACCTTCCTTACCTGAATACTCCTCTGCCTTGTGCTGGGTGCCAGTGCCTCCGGTGCCTTTGTTCGGTCCTACTTGTCGTCTGCCTTTTCTGCCATACTACAGCCCCGGCTGGCTTCTCTCTACATCTTCAAGAAGGATTCTGCAGAATCACAGCAACGCACTCAAGCTCGCTGTCTTCATCTACCGGCCTTCCCTGTTCAGTGCTTGCACTGTTCTGGCGCCACGTAAATCCAGGGAAGTGTTCACCCGTGGCGTCAGGAATCGGACCCATTTTCAATCCTGCAATCAGGACGGGACCTGGGCCGGTTCCTGGCGTTACCCACTCATCTTTCGTTCTACAAGCAACGTCCTGGCGACCCCGGCACGCAAGCCTACAGGAAACACAGGTACGCAGTGCCCTAGGGATGCACATCTTGACAAGAAGGAGGGAAGAGTACAGGAGAGTGACTGGCTCACCCTAGCATTTTACTGTTGATGCCTATTATCGTGTTCACCCTAGTTATCTTATACACCTGCCAACTGGGCCCCCGATGTTCTATCAATGTGGGACTCAATAGCGCAAGAATGATGGTATCAATTGGGTTTCGAAAGTACCTTGTGAGACAAAAGATACAAAAGATAGTGAAGTATAGACCGATATCCCACAGAGTGCACCTAAATATGAAATGCTCCCCATCCCATATGGAGATTATGTTGACCGCCTATACCACACCATCATTACTCCACCCCCAGATCTAGAGAACTACACAGAGGTTTGAGTGGACTTGGCTGTGATGGGTGATGCATCTATATGACTTGCTCACCTGAGCAATTTGTGCACAGGGGGAGAGTTTGTGGTCAGTATGCATGGCTTGGATGCCAATACAGGGAACACAGCCATACGTGGAAGCAGAGAGGAGATAGTAGGAGTGCAGGGGTATAAAGGAATGTGTTACTGTAGAAGTAACGAAAGAGGGGAATGTTGGGAAGCACTATGATGGGCCAGTAGGCAACGGGGATGGTGTAGGACCCCACCCCAATGTAATCAACCCACATAGTGTAGCACAGGGCACGAGCAAGACTGTCATTTTGTGTAGATGTTAGTAACCATAGTTAGGAGACAGGGCCTGCACATGCTCCCATGAGGACAAACCACACCCCCAAACACCACAAATCTGATTCATTGTTCTAACAGTGTGGCAAAGGTTTATTTTTTACCCAAAAGGAATGTGCACAACAATACTACGATCATAGACCGGCACCTGGTGTGCATGTTATCACACACTGGCCAAAGCATGACACTGCCCAGCCCCAGGTGACCATGAGTTACAGCCCATATAACTGACTAAGCCCCAAGATCCTCGAATTCCATGCCACCAGATGACCTTTGACCACCAACCCTAAAGTAACAAGTCTTGAACGTTCAAAGAGAACGGACATTGAATGTCTTTGAGCTACAAGCATATAATTTGTATTGCAAGGTGCTGGGAGGGATAAATAATCATTCGTAAATGAGGGTAGAGACCTTAGAGCTGGATGGCGCAAAATGGAGTGAGTGAAATGTGTGTGTGGAGGTTAGAGTGCCCCAGAACCTCCTTTGTGTCAGTCTTAAACCCTGCTAGGTGCAGAGTATAATGATGAAGTGCATTGTGTTAGGGGTGTAGTTAATTTGTTCTTTGACCTTCGTCGGTGAGAAGAAGATGATATCTGCAGCACCCACATGATGGAAAACAGGCAGACTGAGCTGGAACCAATGACCTGGCATCCCTTATGGAGCAGGTATAACCTGTATAGGTGCACACCAACCAGCCGTGCAGGTTTTTACTGTATGGGATTAAGTCACAATATGTCTCGTCTTAAGCCTCTGCTTGTACTCTTTTTCGGCAGAACGTTCTTGGCAGCAGAGTTCTTTGCTGTTGCTCTCATTTTTGTGTGAGATTAAAATGTGTTATCCTTATAAGATCGACTTGGGACTTTCTTCCCTAGCGGGTTGTATTTTTTCTGGTTTGAGCGTTCAGGAGTGTGCCTTCAGTACCATTGTCTCTCTGTTCTTTAATGTCACTCAGAGGTGTTCACTCAGAGGTGTAAACCTATGTAAGTGATTTCAATCAGGCACACACCCAAGTCTCGCCCAGCATGTAGTGCACAAATTAAACCCTTATTTATTTTTATCTATAAGTTCAATATTCTGAATGACATACCACTCATATAACACCCTCCTCAAGATACCCCCCAGGTTACACTGAACCAGGAATCAGGCTAGTTACAAAGGTAATTATTTGTTTATTTATTTAGAATTTAAAATCACAATATATTTTAATAGGTAACAAGAATCACCAATGGGGTGACAGGAACAATGAATAATATCTTTATTGCCCTAGGAATGAAGTAATGAACACAAAAAGAATGCAGAAAAGAAAAGAATACTTCTGAGTTGGTTTGGAACAGATAGCACTATGGTTAGGGGTTCCCCTTGCAACACCCCTCAACCGACCAATAGGAAGTTTAAATAGATGTGAAGCAAGAGAAGGTATCAGGAATAATGCAGACCAAACAGAATATCACTACTACGTTCCCCCCTTAAACGAAAGAGAAAAATGGATTTGACTTTTTCAACTGTCACAATGGCTTTGAAATTGGCTGAGCAAAAACACCAATATGTTCAAAATGATTACATTATTATACATTCCTACGGGAGCCGCTTTGAACAAATAATTTAAAGGTAATTCACACTTGTAAAAACCTTTCCAAATGTCATTTCGCAGCAAACTTTTACTTATGTGATTTTTGATATAACGGGTCAATCACACTGTTTCGCAATGTAGAGGTAGCTAAGGATGTTAGGTACTAGTGGGTGCTGAAATATCACTTCTATCTTAAAAACTGAGGGAGTTATAGAGGTTTTAGTGAGAGGTGTTTTTCGAAAATAAAGACACAAATTTGAACACGGACATCAGTTTAGAATCAGAAAATATGGCTTATGCTTTCATTCAAAGCTAGAGCGTTCAGGCTAGGCAACCAAGTCGGGACGAAGTAAGCTCTGAGACTGATTCATGACTTCAGTAACAGATCCCCTTCCCCGGCGGCACCAGTCCAAACACTCAAAGTGGGATTCATGGATCAGAGTTACACAAATAAAGATGACTATGAAAATGGCGCTTTAGCAACTAGACAGAATAAGATAGCACTAAAGGTTTTGACACTGTTACTGGCTAGGAAAGTAGGGATAGTTCAGAGATCAGAATGGAACAAGATAATGCAAGGTATACAATAGTTCTCTAGCGTCCTATTAATACTCGTAATCCACTGGATTTTTGGACAGTCACGGTTCTGGTCAATGGATTGGATCTATTAAGGAAAGACAGCCCATCAGGCGTGGGACTGGATCAGCTAGGCCGGTCACCGGAACTGCACAGGATCGGCCCTTCGTGTTTCTGGGTATTTCAAATAAGCAGGATAGCGAGTTCATCAGGCAAGCCTTATGGTAGCAAGCCAGATAGTTTCAGGATGCTAGTTTCAGGATGCTTTCCCACACCACAGCACTTCACTGGGTTGTAAGGATTAGTTTGAGGATTGAGGCCTAACTGAAAATGGTTCAGCTACTGCTTGGCCTGGTCCTTGGCATCTGGATCTGGAAGGATGTTGAATGTTGGATGTTGAATGCTGGATCAGAGTGCTTTGCTGGAATCAGAAGAGTGAGTTCCTATGTGTTGTCAGCTGTCTCTATTTATCCTTTCAAAAGACGTCACAAAAATGGGTGTATGGGCCGGCTTAACTAAACTCGCCCCTGTGGACTGGGATTGGATCAGAGCCTCCTCTCTGCCTTGCATCTGAGTGATTGGCTCAAACACAGGTGATGTCAAGTTTATGGTTTGGTTATTACAATCCTTAGAAACCTCCCCTAGCCACTAGTATCAAAATCGAATTTTATCCTAAATACATATTTATACATTTGTAACCTCTATGAAAATTACATACAAGGATTCCATATTTTGTGGAGTATCTGTTCATCTAAATCCCGCAGCTGTGAGATCTTGTTTCGCCTTTTTGCAGCATTTTGTCCATTTCTCCATGAAAACAATTTCTAACCTTTCTCCAAATTTCCACAAATATGTGTGTTTACCATAGGGATGTGTGTGTAAACTTTAACAATTCTAGCATAAATACAGTTCCCATAAAATCACATGTATCACCATTCCTGTTCAGAATATGCTACACAGTTACACCACATTTTGAAATGTAGTGCCAAAAATTAGACTAACAAATCTGCCCTTTTGATATTTTTCATCATTTCTGATAACCAGTTATGAGTCTCTAGAAATTGTATATTACATGTTCTTTAATAGCAAAAGGTCTGCCTTTTGTCTCTCCCTGGAGCTCAAGGAGTAGCCCCCACCTTTGGGAACCTTCTGGAAGCCAGGTTTATGACCTCTTTACACGCCCATTTCCTGGCCTGGAGAATCTGCCATTGTTCAGTCTCTGGCTGCAGACAAAAGTCTGTCCTACCCCACAATTATCAAATGCCAGTGACTATCTACTGAGAGGAATGGCCTGCCCTTGGGGGAAACCTGTTTTTCCACTTCTTACAGACCCAGCCAGGCTAATTTATTCTTAATTTCTTGACTTCAAATCCAGCAGAAAACAAACTTGTTGCATCAAATGACATAGATAAATTACTTTCTTAGATTTAAATCTGTGGGATCAAAACAACTATAATCTGTGTTTCTTTCAGCAACAATCCTTTTATATTTGCTCATCCGGCAGACTTTTAGTTTGGATAACTTTAAAGTTTCATCAGGAGAGCCCATTTGACAGGAACTTTCATTCACAGGTAGCCCAGTGTGCTGCACTCAGATTTTTGACAGGAACTGTCATTCACAGGCAATCCAGTTTTGCTGAAAAGATGTTTTGCTCTTAACCTTTCAGGACTTTATACATTCACAGTGCTTCATTAGGTTAAATGAATTTTAGCGCCAAGCAAGATTTTGAGTGTTGAGAAGTGTTGTGTACAGGCACATTTTGGAGTTTCACTTGCAAAGCGCTGCTTTTCCCTCTGCACTCTATGTTTGCTTGTCATGGAGCCCACTGGCACTTTTTCTGCAGCATGTGCTCGGTTCCACCACACATGCACCATGGGTGGCAGGTTGTGCAGCCATCTTTTTGGTGTGTTGAAAAACGCGGTTTTGGAGGTTTTGGCATACACAAAGGTTTTTGCCGCCATTTTAATGTTGCTTGCACCATAGATAGCAGAGTAAGGCCGCATAGTATAGCAGAGTGGGTCAATACATCCCACACCTATTAGAAGTCGGGATAGTTGCAACTACCTGACGTTATTCCCCTGTCATCACTAATGCACCATTCTCATCTTCTTTGCCCCCTCCTTGAACCTCAGGGCTTTTGGTCTGGTGCAGGATTACTGGGATGTTAAAGTTCCTTCCCCCCTCTTAGGCATCCATTCTAGGAAGGTCATAGTTCTCAAAGGACTCATTAAAACCTCCTTTTTCCTATTTCTCTTATCAGGTATATTGATATTATTTAAGCCCTTTGCCATTGTGTTGCTGGGAGCAGAAGATGCCCTCCACATGTCCTCCATTTATTACCAAACTATCTTCTCCAACACATTTGCTAGCACTAGATTTAATGTGCTTCATTTTCTTGCCATCCCTCCGGCATGCTAAGAAAATGTAGTAAATCTTCTATTTCTAAGATCAGCTCATTTGCCTCCTTAACAGGTTCTAAAATTCTCCATGTTTTTCTCTTCAGTGAGTTATGGGGGGAGAGGCTTGCAGCAGCCTTCCTCTGAACCATGGCTAATTTACAGGTGCACTGGGTAAGTACCACTTGATGCGATAAACGTTTGTGCAGCTAAACCAATTCTGGAATCTGTGACTTTAAAATGAATTTATGTGATAGTACAACCTAGAATAAATCAATATTTATTCTCTTGTGGTTGCCGCTGAAAAGTGATTTGTGGTGACACAGTCTGGTAAACCTAGCAGACTCAGATCAATTGATGTCCCTAGGCATTTGGGAGTCAGGGGAGGAGTCGAGGGGGGGTCGTACTCTGGACTTATTCATGTTCAACCCATCAACCTCATCAGTATCTGGAAGTCAGGGAAAGCAGGTACCACTCATATTTCTAACAATTTTCTGACTAGCCCGGATGATATGTCTAGACATAAAAATCATTATGAGCAAAACAAGAGCATTAGCACAGCAGAGGGATTATCAAGGGCACCAGCGCATGCAGCAACACATCATGCACTCGGTTAGACCTCTAAGGTACCCACATTCCCAGCATTTCTAATGTTGCCCTGACCACAGTGATGGGCATTTATTTCATCTTTTCATTGGAGGGTGGATGTTTAGCGATAAATAACAGCTGAACATTTTCTGCACTCCCAGAACTCTTTTCACAAGCTGGGATCTCACTGTTGTTCTCGTTTGCGATTTATTTCAAATAATCCTCTTCATTCATTTAAATATCTGGAATTCACTCATCATTCGGCGTGGCTTCCCAGAAGAAAGCCAAACCAACCCATGGCATGTGTGTATACAAGTGGCAGGTGGTGAAATCTCCTCTCGCTTTTGCTAAAAAAAAGACCCTGTTGCATTCAGTTCACCCTTGTCTACGCCGCGGGCTCGTAAACTATTTAGGTGGTATGCTTTTTTTTTAGAACAGTATGGTCACAATAATATCTGCTATTTATCTTACTTGATACGGTTCTATGACCATTAATCTCTTTGCAGTGTCAAATTTGGTAAATGGCAGAAATACGTCAAGGTGAATCTAAAAGTATAGACCTCTCAAATTAATAGGCATTTAGTTTGAACATCAATTCTTTAAATAGTCTTATTCACAAAAATGTTTTAATGTAATAGGCCCAATAGCCGGTTTCACTGGTGCCTACCTGTTTTAAAACAACAATGTTGCTTGAAAATGACTATCACCAAATACTGACAAGAATACTGTCTCTGAGGTATTATGCCTGCTGGTACAATATAATGCTATGGTAATAGACACACCTTATTACTACATGAGAAAAGGTATGCATGTATGCTTGTTTATTTTATAGCAAATACAGAGGGTATATAAGGGATATCTTTTTGCTGCCAATGCAGTTTCTGCATAGGCATTGCTGAGTAAAGCAGTGCACATAAAAGCCCATTCCTTTTTTTCCATATGTATAATTGCACGTGCATGTAAAGGCATAGCAATGTGTCCAATATTTAAAGTATTCTAAATTCGAATGTCCATTTCAATATAAGGTGATGTAAATTAAACAACATGTCTGTGTCAGTGACAATCAGATGCCAATGCGAGTGATTTTTGCTTGATAAACTAGTATAATACTTCTCACTTGCAAGTCTTGAAAAAGTCTATACAAAGTCATTCATTTTCATCTGGAAAAAATGTACCTGTTACCACACAAGCAATCTCCATGCCTGCTTTGTAGACTCTCCGGCAAGCCAAAATCCTCCATTACCTGCTTCTGGTAATTGATCGCATTTCTTAAACCCTTGTCCACCAGAAGAGCCCTCCAAAAATAAGCGGCCCATTGCTTTGATACGCTCTCATCTCTGTGTCGTTAAACAAATGTTGAAAGTTATACTTTTCTATCTCAGGGCTTAAGCGGTCAGAAGGTAGCCAACTGTCCAGTTATCAATTCACTTCTGCTGTTTGGCTGAATCCCACTTCAATATACACAACCTCAATTATATTGAACGTAATGAGGCCAAATTCACTTTATTATTTTGGGATGAGACTCAAAAGATGGGTACTTGCTCTTCCATGCGAGGTATAGCAGAGAGATTCCATTTGCACATTGAATGTATAACTATAAATCGATGAGAAGCGCTTTAAGTTTAGAAAAACATCATATAATGTTAACTAATAGGTCTGATCTTCCTTTTGCTACCTTTCACCATTTTGGAATACAGATTTCGATAAGGTTCCATCCTGCAACTTAACACTATTGATGACATTTCCCCACCTGCCTATTTTCATTTACAATATATGAGGAGTCGGGCTTGTTGTGCATTTAGCTATGCGGAAGGTCAGATGAAGGACACAGACTCTTGTACAACATTATTAGGTGAATATTATTAAAGGAAAAGGTAACACCTACCTTACCCTATTTCTATGGGGTATTCCCTACCTAATAAAATAGCTAAGGTGCTCATCGGTCATCAGTGGATGTCTTAACGGAAACTGCCGACTCTCCAAACTAACCCTAAGGGACCCTACCACTTACTTAACAACTAAAGGCAGGAGAATGACTCCCTTCTCCTGGGTTCTTGCTTCTTGCAAGCTTGCTGTTCAATAACTGAATTTCAAATAGTCTGTTGTGACTTCTTTAATCAGTTCATACCTCGTAATACTCTTTTGTCCCTTCTCAACGTGAGGCTTCCTTGGTTCTGTACAGATATATTTTCCCCTACCACTGGTTTATTTTAGTTTGTTAATGTTCTCTTTAACTCTCTTTCCAAAGGTTCCTTTTCCGTTTTTCCCAGGGGAAGGTTATTCAACCTGTCTGAATTTATTTCTTGAGGTTTATTTCTCTTCTATTTAGTTTATGACCTTTACTTCCTGCATTGTTTACAGCCTTTGATATATATATATATATATATATATATATATATATATATATATATATATATATATATATATAATGTTATCCTTATCTTAAGAATTTTCTCTTACAGTTTCTCTCTCTTTGTCTATGAAACTTCCTTTACTTTGCCTGCAATGTGTACAATTTCTCTTATAGCGATCATCATCCAGTTCTCCGACTTTCAGTATTATGCTCTCAATGTCTTGACTGAGAGGTGTATGAATAGTTCCATAACACCTGCATGTTCTTTCTCTTCTTTTCAGTGTTATATTCCCTTTATCTTGACTTTGACAATTATGGGTACTCTGATAACAATTCTCTTTCACTCTGCTTATTATCTAGGTTATATCTTGGTCACATTTGCTGGGACGAGTATAAATATTCTTTAATGATTCTTATTCACTTCTCTTGTTCTCACTGTGATACTGTTATCTTGACTGTAACACGTATTAGCACTTTGATAATGATTATGAGCACTTTTATAATGTTTCCTATTCATTTCTCTTATTCCCACTGTGATATTCTTGCTATCTTGACTGTAACAAGTAAGACAATGTGCATGACGATTCTCATTCACTTCTCTTGTTCTCACTGGGACATTCTCATTATCTGTACTGTAACAAGTATGAGCACGTTTATAATCATTCTCATTCACCCACCAGGGTCTCCTGTTTTCCTGGTTACCTGACACTCTCAAGGATATCGTCACCAGGATTTTGCTTAGCTCGGCTTGGGTTCTCTCCTTTGGTCGTTCTGTTGCTTTTCTTCACTTTTTGGGCCTCATCACGACTTTGGCGGTAACCCTTAAATCTGGCGGTAGCGCTATTACCGCCGGATTTAAGGGTCCGCCAAAGCAGGACTTCGGCGGATTTCTCCCCAGCTCTGAGCTGGGGGGAAATCTGCCAAAAATTTGCGCTATTACCACCAGCGGGAAATCCGCTGGTGGTATTCGCGTGAAATTTCCCCATTGAGCCCAATGGGGAATGGGGCATTCCCAAATGGGCTCAATGGGGAAAGGGGAATGACATTACCGCCAAACTTGTGATCCGGCACTATTAGGCCGGGGAGTTCGGCAGTAGGGCTAATACAGCCCACGCTAATAGCGTTACCGTTGCAGCCCAAGTCATGATGAGGCCCTATGTCTCGTACTTCGAGTCTTCCTCTACAATTGCTTTTTGTTATCCCAGGTACTGGACGTTATGCAGTCCCAGCCATGTAATGGTCTGTACGTGGTTACCAGTATTGCCAGCCCACCACTTGCTCTCTGTGGTTACTCCAGCACTGGCTGCTTCTCTCTTTCTCTAGCTGACAGGAAGCCACACGTCTGATCGTCTGGCTTTTGCAGCCGATTTGTATTACGCGGGTCTCTCTGACTTACAGTCTCCTTCCCCTTCCGAGGTTACATAGCTTTGGGTCTTCCCCAAATTATCTCCACCTCGCTCTCCTCTGCCCTGTCGGGGCATTTCGTGTCTTTTATTCATCATCCTCGTCTCAAATAAATACATCTCTTCATTTAAAGAGATAGTAAAATGTTCTTGTTTACAGTATTACATACTTGTTCTTTCTTCATACAAGTCTGTATACGGTATTGTTGATGAGGTAATGTTAGGAGGATCCTTAGGGAGTTCCTCACAGTAACAGGAGTCCTTGTGCTTACAGGGGGAGTCTCTCTCAGTGAGGTTCCACTTGCCTCTACCCCAATGGAGGGTATTATGGAGTGGGCTCACCTCCCTAGCCTGTGATGAATTCCTTCGATTTAGCACAGCTACCAGCCATGTTCTGTTCTTACACGCATTCTGTTGGCAAGTGAGTTGGTCTATACATCTTTGCAAATGTTAAATAGACATTGCACAGGTTAGCATTACAATGAGTATGTCCAAACAACTGAAAATAATTAATGTTTCAAAATAATGCTTCTTTTACAGATGCATTCTAGCTAAGCACTATATTAATTTCCAAAGGAGTCTACTGTAAACACATGGTAATATAGTGTAGCAACTGTTTAGAACACAAAATACATAAAGTCACTTTAAATCACATTTGTAAATTACTTTTCAATATATCATTCACATTCAAAGTTGCTTGGATGCATTTACGTGGGTACTTGGGAGCACAGTTAAATGTGTTGAAGTTTTCTTTCATGTGTTTCTTCACTTAAACCGTTAAGAACAAAACCTAGTGGGTTTATATAGTGGATGTTGTGGTTGTCAAGGTTCTGGGATATTCAACATATAGATTGAACTGAATGGGAGTTGGGGAAGATCCTGTGGTACCCCATATTTGACTGTGGCGAGTACTGATTGGTAAAGTGATACAAAATAAAGGGTGTGGGGGCATTACTCATCCGGCTGCTACGTTGTACGGATATTTAAAATCATTCAGGAAAGCAGATTCAAGGCTGCCAGTAATCTGGGCGGATGAGTTAGGAGAGGAAATTGATTGTGACTGTTGGCAGCGCTGCTGTGAGAATACCTGGTTGGTGAGTCTGGATGGGGCTCTTAGAGCATCACAAACAAAACTACTCTTTAGATCCTACTGGACACCTGTTAGGTTATTTAAGAGACAACTCATGGACAATGAACTCTGTTGGAAGTGCAAGGGTGCAAGAGGATCCCTCAGAAATCGGATCTGATTTTGTCCTCAAACAAAGAAATTCTGGGAGTGTGTATGTGAGAGGTTGGGTCTGGTTTTCAGCTGTACGATCTGCCTCTCAGCCACTTTATTGATTCTATGGGACATATCAGAGATAGATGACATCTCTTTTGGGCAGGTGACTTGACTACTCTGTGCCAGTATGGTTGCTAAGAGGATGACATTGAGATCATGGAAGTAAACAACTCTTTTAACATCGATGAATGGGTGGATGAGCTTTTAACTATTTCAACCTATGAGCAAGCCATCTACAAGAATGCAGGTGAAATTGAGAAATTCTGGGACATTTGGAACAGGTTTCTGGAGGTTTACGGTTGAATTCAAAATCCTTATACAGGATGTAGTGTCTCTGAATCTGATTAATGCTATCGCTGTATTAATTATTTTAAAAGTTTGATGATTGTTATTTTCTGATTTTGGATTTGTTGGTAAAATTGGCTGATAAAATGCTTTCTGGTTCTCTGTCCTTTTGCGGTTTCAGACTTCCTTTTTTGCTTCTTTTCTGTTTTACTTTCTTCTTGAATTCTTTCAGTTACAGATTTAATTATTGCATACAATGTTAATTATATGCCAAAATAATTTAGCTTTGTATTTTTATGACTATTAATGATATTTGTCACGTTTGCATAATATGTCTTGGAAATAAAAATTTAAAAACCACAAAGGGTGGTATATCAGTGTGAAAGGAGATAACCAGTCAAGGAACGTGCCAGAGAGTTTCTTTCAGTGGGACAGGATGTTTAAGAGAATGGTGTGGTCAATAATGTTAAAAGCTGCAGAGAGGACGAGTAAGACTAGAAGGGCTGTCAGTCGTTTGTCAGTGATGTTGTTGAGGTCATCCAGAATATGAAGTGTAGCAGTCTTGGAGCTGAGCCTGGGGCGCAAACCTGAATGGAAGGGGTTGAGGTGGTGTTTTTTGGTGATGTGCAGCTTGAGATGACTTGTGGAAAAGCGTTCCAGGATTCTGGCATGGTATGGCAGAATTTTGACATTTGTTTTCAGGCAGTGGCGTTGGGAGATTTAAGGGTGGGGTAAGGGATAGTTTCATGGGAAAGAGATTTGTCCTGTTTTGGAGATGATTGGAGATGATAGTGTCCTGTGAGAGACAGTTGTTGATGTTGACCCAGTGTGGATACAGATTGGTGATGCAATGTGAAGTAGGCGTGCATCGTCTAGGAAGCATACATATTTTGTTTTGGCGAGGAGTGTCTTCATTCAATGTTGTCATTTGTATAGCACCTATCACCATAATTATGGTCCCAATGCGCTGTTAGTTGAACGCCCTTGGAGGGACTGGAATCCACCTTTGGGAGAATTGGGAGGTGCTATTATGCGTGTGGGCATTTCGGCCATTTAAATGTATGTGAGGGTGGCCAAGACCCTGGTAGTCACCGGTGTCTATATGGCGTGTGGATGGGCGGGTGTAAACTATGAACTAAACAGGGAGGATTGTGTTTAAGGAAATAGAGAATCATATGGGAAGTTACAGTTCGAATTTTGTGTCATTAAAGGTAGCTTCATTCTTATGGCAGAGGTGTGCGATGGTGTTTGTGTAATATGTGAGTGCAGGGTGTGTGGAATGAGCCTGTGCCTTCCGCTAAGTTGCAGGGGTGTAGTGTTTGAGGGGAAAAAATTGGTTAGCTGTACAAACACCATCTACATCCTGGGTTCAATCTATGTACAAAGAGCAGTGCTACGTTTCACAGACTATTCAAGTGCTAAATGAATGCATAATATTCACCCTCTGAGAGGATATCTTAGAGCGATACATTTCCTTTGTTAATTCCTTCCAGTGTGAGCAAGGCCCCACCTTTCACATTTTCTTGAGGCGGCATTGATCCAGCCTTGTGTTCTTTAGAGTTAGATATAGTGCCGACTACAAAAGAGGGAGCCGATGTGCTCGATTGTCCTCCTCCCGGAAGATCAGAGTGTTTTTCCTAAGGTGCATTTTAAGTGCGATACATCGCCCACCCTTCGAAGGCACATATGAGTGCAATCAATGCCTGGCCCACAGTAAGGATTCTTAAAATGTGCACGTTACTGGAATACCTTCTTGGGTCTTCCGAAAGAGGCTGGTGGCACCCCAGGTTAGGTTTGAGTTGGCAAAACACAGCAGATGAAGAGACGAGGCAGGAAGCTGAGAGAGGGACACATGGGAGGGAGTGACTGCTTGATGAAACTAGTGTACAGGGGGAGTGGGTGCTGGTAAGGGGGAAACAGGAAGTGAGAGGGAACAGTCACATTTTGAGGGCTTTCCTAAAGGCCAGGTGATCCTCTGAGAGGGAATGTGAGGGGGAGGGAGTTCCAGAAGGTGGTTGGTAAGGATGGAGAAACAGGCACAACCTAGTCTGGAAACCATGAAGGGTGGGGGGACTATCAGGCGGTGTCCAGAGCTGATCTGAGGATTCAGGAGGGGCAGTACCGTTTGACCTTGTTATGGAGGAATTTGGGGCCTTTCATGTGGATGGCACAGTGGGTAATGCACATGGCTTTGAAAGAGGTCCGTGAGCTGATGGGCAGCCAGTGAAGTATCCCGAGTGCGAGAGATGTGTTCTCTGTGGGAGAGCACGAGGAGGAGCTTTGCTGCTGAGTTTTGGATCCATTGGAGCTTTCTGAGTTGAAATGCAGGCGTGCATAGGTAGAGGAAGGTAGAATAGATTAGGCGCGAAAGAATGATGGCCATGATTGCAGAGACTCTATAGGGGTAGAAGAGATATGGAAATATCTGCTTCAGGATGCGGAGGTGGAAGGTGCATGATCTGGATGCTGCATTGATTTGATGGGAGAGGGTCAGATCTGAGCTAAAAGTGCATCCTAGGTTTTTGACTGAGGGGGGTGGAGTGGGAGCGGGTCCTAATGAAGGCGGCCATGGGATGGGTTGGGGACAGAGAGCTGTTTTGCCGCAGGTTACAATTTGGTTTTTTGAGGGGTTGAGGAGCAGGTGGTTGTTCGTCATCCAGATGTCAATGTCTGAGAGGCACGTTGCCAGGTCTGGGGGGGGGTGGAGGGAGTGTGCAATCTTGAGGATGATCTGAGTATCATCAGCATAGTTGTAACAGGTGAGATTGTGGGAGCGGATGAGCATGGGGAGCGGCGAAAGGTAGGGGTTGAAGAGAGGGAGGCTCCCTGAGGGACTCTGTGGGGGAATGGCCAGGGGGGCAGAGGATAAAGAATGGATAAAGACAATTTGGGAGCAGTCAGAGAGGAATGAGGAGATCCATCTGAGGGTGGAGTCTCTGATGCCTAGGTCAAAGAGTCTGTTTGTGAGGATTGAGTGGTTTATCGTGTCGAAGGCTGCTGAGAGGTTGAGGACAAGGAGTGCCGCACAGCCATCAGAGTCTGCTGTTGTTTTCAGGTCATCCCAGATAGACAAAGGAGGATTTAGTTCCACATAGAGGTCTGAAGCCAGACTGGGCAGGGTCAAGTAGGCAGTGGGATTCGGCAGAGACTGAGCTGAGAGTATGATGTGCGATCTAGTAGGTTGGCTACTAAGCGATTGTTAGAGATGGAATAGTAATAGGAGGGGAGGAGGAGGTCAAGAGAGGGCCTTTTTAGTAGTGGTTTGAAGTAAGAGGCTTTGAATTCTGTGGGGAAAATCCCAACTGTTAGTGAGTGGTTGATAATTGATCTGGCGTGGGTGCCTGCACAGGTGGAGAGAATATTTTTGAGGAAAGCCGGGTGGCAAGGGTCTCCCGGGGATCCTGAGAGGCGGCTATTGGAGAGAAGTCTTGGGAACTCTGGATGGGAGATTGCAAAGAAAGAACTGAAGAGGGCACGTGTTGGTGGCAGGAGAGGGGGGACAGATGGTGACGGGGCGGAGGAGGGTGATAGTTTAGCGTGGATGGTGAGGTTCCTTTCAATGGCTATGTTGGAGTAATGGTCAGAAAGAGTGTTGCACAGTGCGTGGGACACAGGGGACGGACAGGAGGAGAAGAGGGGGGTGTTTAATTCAGAGTTAATCTTGTGGAGTTCTTTGCAGGGGTTGTATTCATTGGCGATGCGGGAGCTGCAGAAGGCATATTTTGCTTTTCTAATTTTAATCTGTAGGCTCTCGTATGTCCAGCAAGCGTGGCTTTGTTTTGGGTGGAAGGGTCGGTCCGCCAATGCCGTTCCAGGCAATAGTTGAGGGTTTGGAGGGATTTGAAGGTAGAGCTGAACCACCTTGGGGAAGGACCTGTGCGGAGGGAAGGGGGTTTTGAGGGAGTAAAGGGGGATAGAGTATCAGAGAGCCATTATTGAAATGGTCTGGGGAGGGGTTCCTCCTTGGAGGGGGAGATTGGGAAGGGATGAGAGTAGGGGAGGATGATAAATCCAGGCAGATGGTTACCTTACTCCAGAGCGCGATCCTGGGGGAGTCAGCATGTGGGGGGAGGTGAGGAGGGATGGGGGTGTGGAAGTCAGAGCTGAGAAAAAGATAGCAGAGTGATCAGTCCAGATGAGGGGGCGTGTGGGAGGGAATGTTGGATGAGCTGAACACTACATCCAAGGTGTGACTTGCAATGTGTGTGGGACCTGATATGAGTTGGGCCATATTGAGGGCTTCCAGGTTGTCATGGAGATGATGGGTCATGGGGCTGGATTGGGTGTCGCACCAGATGTTTAGATCACTAGGGATGGTAAGCGTGGGAAGAGAGATCAAGATGGCCGCTACAGTGTTACTCATGAGTCTGCAATGGTCCTGATGTAGCCTGGGGGTCTGTAAAGGTGGAGGCAGCTGTGGGAGACAGATTGAATATGACTAGCAGGGATTTGCAGTCATCACTGCATAGTTGTTTCTAGACGTGTATGGGTGTGAGGTGATGTTTGTGGAGGATAGCTGTTCCACCTGCTCTGCTGGGTCTGTTGTGGGCGATCAGGGAGTAGCCTGGGGGGTGCAGGGGAGGCCTGTGTGCAACAGGAAGGAAGTAATCAGAGAACCAGGTTTCAGTGATAAAGAGGATGTCTAGGTCTTCAGCGGAGATCAGGTCCAAAATGTGTTTGTTTCTGGCTACTGATCTGGCGTTGATGAGGATGCAAGAGAGGTGAGGGGGGCAATGTCCTGAAGGGGGGATGGAGGGGGCGTATGGAGGGAGAAGCAGCTGCAAGGGAAAGGGGGATATGGATGGGCTAAGAAAAAGGAAAGTGTGAAAAAGGGGATGATGGGACAGGAGCATGGGGGGAAAGCGTGGATGATTGTCGATTGGAGGGAGTGAGGGGGGGTAATTGAGTTTCCAGAGGAGAGAAAGAGAGGATGGATCGGGTTGGGCATAGGGGGCAGTAGTGTAGAAGAGTGGCAAAAGATGGGGTCGTGGGTGGCTGCTGTGCCTGAGCCGAGGTGAGGGTGCAAAAGATGTGTGGGTGAGTTTGTGGAGACAGGGAGGTCTGTAGAGTTTTGGCCAAGGCTTTGCGGGCTGCGCTTAAGGAAGTGAAAGTTGTGTGCCTGGGAGGAGGGGTTTGGGCTGGGAGAAGGGGGTGGCGCATGGGGGCAGATGGGGACAGGGAAGTGAGGGGGCAAGAAGGATTTTCAGGGGAGATGAAGAGAGGAAGCACAGGGTTGGGCAGGGGGCTGTAGGGGAGAGGGAAGGAATGGGGCTGCGGTGGTAGAGTGGACGAAAGGGGGGGCTGCAAATTGATGGTTTTCTGTTCCTGGGCCAATGGGAGGGGTCCTGAAGTGCGAGGGTGGGGGGAGGAGGGTATGCTGAGTGGGGTGTTTTGGCCAAGGCTATATGGTCTGCACTTAGGGAAGTGAACGTTGAGTTTCAGTGTCAGACAGGATGGGTTTGGGCAGGGAGAAAAGGGGGGGAAGGTGGGGGTGGGGAGGACAAAGGGCATTGAGGGGTGGGTAAGTGAAGTTGCCAGGGGGGCAAAAGAGGAGTTTGAGAGGGTTGGGATGCTGCTGAAAGATTGAGGTGTGGGGTGGGGATCAGGGAGGGGGTGGAGAGTGAAGGGGTCTTTCAGTGAGAGAAAGGGAGGTGACTATCTAAGGTGCATTGGAGGGAGTTGCTGGAAGGAGAGGAGGTTGTAGTGGTGGGCTTCTGGTTCCTGATGATCCAGAGGGCTTCTCCGGCCTTGGAATTGTTCAGCATGGTGGAGGAATTAGATAGGAAGGGAGCCGACGTGGTTCAAAAGGAGAGCAGGTCCTGAAGTGCATAGACAGATTTTGAGTGAACAATTTTGGGGAAACATCTAGATTCAAAAGGAGACCAAGGCCTAAAATGCATAGACAGACAACGAGTGAATTATTTTAGAAGACACCTTATGCAAATATAGCTACCCCACACAATTAGGCTAAAAATGCCTAATTTACAACAATAGGCTTAATACAACTATGGCTGACTGACACACCTAAGCTAAATGCCAAATACGGCTACCTTACACCGTAAGGCTAAATGCAAAAGTGTGGCTGCCTTACTCAATTAGGCTAAATGCAAGATGTCGATAGCTAACGCTGATGGGCTGAAATGTAAGATACGGCTCACCTACACACTTAGGCTAAATGCAGATTACGGCTACCTTACACAATTACGCTAACGACAAGATATGGCTACCTTACACACTTAGGCTAAATGCAAAATGTGGCTGCCTTGTACAATTTTAACCAAACAAAGTGATGGGTGGAAGGTTTTGAATGAATCTGAACCACTAGCACTGCTCTGGGCAACCCTCCACACCACCGTTTTTTAGCCTGTCTGCGCCATTGCAAAAGGGGACAAGCCATATGCAAATCAGTCAGTTACTGCCACCAATGGGAGCAGCCCTGCTTGAACTTCTAAGCCAGGTCCCCTCTGCATGGAAACACAAGCAACCCCAGACATGTTTCAGCCTTGTTGGGCCTCATCAGTGAGGTGCAGCTTGGTTCCCTATGGCACAGCGAGCAAGATATGGCTACCTTACACACTTAGAGAGCGCCAGAGGACCACTCCGGTGGTGATAGTGCGCGGTACAAATGTCCTTTAACATTAACATTAATTAAACAACAGAAAAATGGAAATCCACATATATAAACCGATAAGGTTGTAAAATAAATTATCCTACAATTCAAAAAGATTTGTTCTGGTGCTCAAATGAGTCATCAAGGAGGGAAAAGAAAGGAATACCGAAGTGTCTCCAAGTTGTCAATATTTATTGTGGAAACTAAGTGTTTTTTTGAATCATTATTGTGATAAAACTAAAAAATGGTACAAGAAAAGTACTGACAAATGAACAAGTTATTTACAAAGGAAACATGTTGATATTAACAAGAAAGGTAAATAGGTATAAAAAATAATAATAAAGAAATCAAAGGGTTATGCATTAACATCCAGAGGTTGTATTCACCAACAGAAGAAAACACATTGAATAATTAAATGATCATGTGTGTACCCAGTAGTAGACCTAACTCTTACTAGGCTGGAGTGTCAGGGTTCTAATTTTGGAAATTCTGACTTGTTGGTTATACAAATGTGATGGTCTTGTTTATGTTCATGATCAAGGCTTGATCATGTCTGGTTTTGTTAGAGTGTCAATCTGCCAACGTGTTTAGCAGTGTGACTAAATACTGATATGTACAGTGCTTCATGAATAGGTGAACAACAGTTCATTCATTGAAAAAAGAGAAAGCGAGATTTGTGATGAGCACTATATCACGTTCCGGCTTGCCGGAATCGGCGGCATCAGTGTTCAGCCTTCCTCGAAGCGGGAGAATCACAGGGTTCTAAAGCAAAAGAGGGGAGGCAGAGGTAAGGATACATGTATGTATCAATAATGCGTGGGAGACACAACGGTAGTTTCTTAACCCAAAAGAACTATCTGGACTACTGCTAAAAGAACCGTTAAAACCAATAGGTCCACTCATATACTTACCCAGTCATTCAGACAGGGGTATATGAAGCGAGTGACCTTGAATCCCCATTCTCAGAGTTCATATGGGCTGGCTCGGCTGGCACAGACACATGCCAGGTTTGGTCACGAAAGGTGGCGGAGTCCCTGGTGTGGAACTGAGACGTTTTAGTGTTCGAGCCGTCTGGGTATATGTAATATAAATATCTCAGGGTACATAGGTTGAAGTAAGGGGTAGGTCACGTGTTACCTGTTGCGCCTTGTATGGGATTCCTAGGGTATCTTGCTGGGTCCCTTGGGATGTTCATGTGCAGAGTTGCAGACAAATGGTATATTCGACTACCTAGAATGTGAAGAGGGAATGCATTAGGCTAAAGTGGCACATGGCATACTGGAAAAAGGCATCTGATGTCAAGAGATAATAGTACTGTATTAGTATCTAAAAATGCATACCTGATGGTAGTGCAGTCTCTCAAGAATGTAAAGAATCTTGGTTGTATATGGCAGGAAAACCTAGGGAGTGAAGTCCAGGTAGGCGCTAAGGTGAAGGCTGTATACCACTCGCTACGTATGCTCAGGAATGTGCTCCCTTTTGTTGCAGTGGAAGATCGTCCAGTGGTCGTAGGGGCGTTAACTAACTCCCATCTCGACTACTGTAATGGCCTACTGACAGGGATCCCTACTAAACAGATGATGAGACTTCAAAGGGCTCAGAATGCAGCAGTCAGGCTGATTGCCCACCTGGGAAAAAGAGACCATGTGTCAGCCTGACGTAGATCCCTTCACTGGCTGATGATGGAAGATTTGGTAAAGTTCAAGACTGCTTGCCTTATGTACAAATGATCACGCACCAAAATATCTGAGCGCTAGGATCCACCATCTTGAGCCATCCAGAGATCTCAGATCGGGAGATAAAATGCTAATGTCCATGCCCCGGACTAAACAGATCTCAAAGGGGGACAGGAAGTTTTCAGTCTTTGGTCCAAAGTTATGCAACCAACTACCACCTACCATCCGCTCATACTCATCGCTGGAAAGCTTTAGAAAGGCATTAAAAACCTTCCTATTTAAGTAAACCTTAGAGATCTATATGCCAGCCTCTACACCGTAAATATCTTTGATCACTTTGATTGATACAAACCATAGTAAACATCTGCGCTCGAATGCAGTTTATTTTGCCTGGTGCGCGTTAAAAGTACTCAGAATCAAAATCAATCTCTGTATGGGGGGTGGCTCTCATTCGTTGTAGTCAGAGTCCACAGGTTCAAGGCGTTTGGATAGAGATCAACGTGGATGAGTGCTGTGTGAAGAAGCCATAATGCAGGTGTCGCCTGGGTGCTGAGAAAGTAAAAAGCCAGGCAAAGCTGTTTAGTAATACTGAAGCTGTTCTGGGTAGAGGTCTGCGGTATGTATCCCAGTGGGGTGGGGTTGTTAGGAGATTTTGTGAAACTTACTTGAAATCAGGACTGCAGTGGCTCCGTAGTCATGTACGCAAGGGCGCAGACAGCTTGTTGCTCTGCGCGTCTTCACAAAAGTGAAATGAAAGGCACTCGTAGGCCTGTGCATGTGCAGACCAAAGTGCGTCTCTAGAGGCTCTTCCTGTTTCCTAGGCAACCTCAACGCAGGTTGCTGAAGCGTGGAAGTTGCCGCCGGCGCTGGGCTTGGTAAAAAGAGACTCCTAGGTAAGGCGAGGCCGGTTGTGACAAAGCCGTGCTAAGATTTAATAATGACATGGACATTGTGAAGAGAGTGGAGATAGTTGCCAGGTCTCTTAAGAGACGAATGAATCTGTGCGTAGCACATTAAATTGATGTTGGAAAACTGTATGCATGGGTGTGGCATGCTGGTAGTTGTAGTTCATCACACAGATCAGGAGGCAAAGGGATGACCGCTAGGATAGTGCAGAAATGCACCTAGTAGGAATTGGGGAGAGGGGAGCACACTTAGGCCAAATGCAAAATATGGCTACTTTACACAATTCGACTAAATGTCAAGATATGGCTATCTTACACAATTGGGCTAAATGCTGATTATGGCTACCCTGCACAATTAAGGTAAAAGCAAAAATAATGCCACCTTACATACTTAGTCTAAACACAGATTATGGCTACATTACACAATTAGGCTAACGACAAGATATGGCTACCTTACACACTTAGGAACATTTAAAAAATATGGCTACCGTACTTAATTAAGCTGACTAGCACAGTTGGGCTAAATGCATGTAGGCATATGATATTAGGTAATACGAGTGGTAGGGGTTTACTGGAGTACGGTAATGGCTGACCTCCCTGCCCACACCACACTTAGTCTTATCAGTCGCTGTAGGCTGTCTGCATCAGGCGTCCCGGGCAAACATGGAGAGGAGCTGCTTAGCCGGAATTTGCTCTTTGCCTTGTGGCCCTTTGCCAAGGGCTGCCTGGGTAAGGTTGCCCAGGGGTTCTCTGTAAAGAGGAACCCTTCCTAGGTCAGGCCTCCAATCAGGGGTCTGGTGGGCAGGAGTGGGGCAGGAACATGACAGGGGAGGGGTAGGGAGCAGGATGGAGGGTGGGAGGTGAGCGGCGAGTGGAGGGGATGAAGAAGCTTGGTTAATTATTTAGTGACAAATTGTGTGTTTCTATACCCCAAAAGCTTATTTACCACTTGGCTAAACTTTGCATGTTTTAAATACCTCTTCACATGGGAATATTAGAGTTCTTCTCGCCCCGATCTCTTCCCATCTCTCCCTCCACCCAAGCAATGTCGTTTTTAGGAAATTTAGAGAGATGTCCAATTGTATGCACTTTGGTAACACTTTGTGCACTTTTAAAGACACAAGTAGAGACGTTCGGAGAAATAATTAATTAAAGAGGCATAAAGATCTCACAGGAATGTGCGTGAGTGACAGAACCTAGCGAGGGAGCCTGAAGCAGTGAAGAGGCGTTCCAAGAAGGGCAACCAATTTAAAAATGTGTTACAATGGTGCATTTTACAGCACACTTGTAATCCATTGAAAACTAAGTCACCAACAGTACAGAGGAGAATGTTCCAACACATTTTCGTGATGCGTTTGCCCACGATATATGCCAGCATTATGCAGTGCAAAAAAACATTTTCATGCTGGTTCTGCTCGAACATGTCCATGTTGGCTGCGCCAATATATGCCTTTATGGCAACGTAAGAACACTCATAATTTTGCCTTTGCCCTAATGCAAGGAAAAGAATGAAAAAAAATAATCGGACCAGTCAAACATCCCTTAACATAGCCTGTGTACCTGCATGCACACATACACAAAGAATGTGTTTTTCTTGTCCGGTCATCTAGCTGCGGCTCACGCCACAGACAAAAACCAGAAAGCATGGAGAGCTTGCTGGTTCCTGACATGCCATTGAGCCAGAATGCCACCATCCCGCAGTGCCAGGCCATTGAAGTACCTATAGAGGTGCAGGAGCACCACCCTGCAGTGTTCCAGACTGCAGACTCATTCTCACACCACCTTTCATCTGCACACCCCGATACACACTCGCTTGCTCTCACCAACTCTGAAGATTATACATATTAATGTTTAAAGCTGTGTAGGGGCTCAGCACCAACAGGAGAGCTGCCTGGCATCAGGGCTGGACTCAGAATCAAAGTTGGCCCTGGTAGATGTTTTCCAAGTGGCCCGAGATGGCAGCCAGCAAGCACATCAAGTAGCCACCTCCAGGCACACACAGTACTTTATCCGAGATGAATTGAGATGTAGTAGTGCAAAGAAGCACATCACTCAACACTCAAACACTTTATCATATCATGTATACATGTGAAAAGGCATCTCTGAGCAGACCACGCCCACACATGTACTTATGCACACTTCATGCATTATATGACGAACGACCCGTTTCCTGCAAGCACTGTCCTTCAGTCTGCCTTCTTCCTTACACACATACAAGGCACCCGTAAAGAGACTGCTGCTTTTGGCATACGATGCAATGATATGATATGCTATTTCTATCGCGCTCATACACACGTGTTTCAGAGCGCGACGAGGCAAGGGAGGGGAACAAGGTAGGACAAAACAATGATCTTACTAGACCCAATGAGATTGAGAACGTGCAAGTGCAGGGGAGAGGGAAGGGGGGAAGTGTAGGGAGAGGGTAGAGGTGGAAAGTGCTGAGCAAGGGATAAACACAACAAATGCAGCCAGCAAGGTGGCAAGTGCGTGGTTAAGAGCGCAGACAAGGGGTGCAGATAAGGGACTGTAGGGTTACAGATACAGACCCAAGTGCAAGGTTTGCCAGGAGGCAGTGCAGGTGTGTGTGGCTAGGTGGGCAGGGACCTAAGCCCGTAATCAGAGGGTAGCCAGGTACACGGAGCTGAAGCAGACAGATCAGCTGGGGAGAAGAAGAGTGAAGGCAGAAGCAAAGAGGAAGGGCTTGAGGTGCTTCTGGAACCGATGGTTCTCGTCAGGTTTTAGAGTGGCAGAGAGGCTGTTCCAGAGGGAGGCCCCAGCCGAGGAGAGAGATCTACCCCCAACTCGTTGCTTGGAACAAATCCCCAGTATAATGGGTGCATATCATTTTTGTGCACTAACTTAACCCAACAACTTTGCAGACCAGCTCACACATAAGTGCATCATTAATATGAAGTGCCGCTGAGTCCGGTGATAAGTGCACCAAAAGGTCTTGTTGCTAGCGATAGGATGGACTCTTTATAGTTGAGGCATGGAGAAGGGGGACAGCAATGATAACATATGATAAACCATTTTGGAAAATATTTTGTTGCAGGGGCTGGTCAGGTGGGGGTTGTTGTCTAGGAGTGGGAATTGGGGTCTATACTTATGGGCTTGCTTGTATATTTCTTATGACAAGATCAGGTTTTATATAGTGCTTTTTGCAGGGTTCCTGCAGCTTTTCAGCATTATGAGTGATGACATCAACCTATTTAATGCTACTTTATTATTCTCAGTAGGAGGATGGTCGGAGTATGGCTACAGACATGTGACTGTCGGTTGTGCAGTGATTACATAACTCACTGAGCTACATTGCCAGCCTCACCTTAGGCCTCTAAAGCAAAATATCAACCTCTCATGCTGGTCTATTTTCTTTCACCGACAGCCTTCAAGACACACCCAAATCATTCAAACAAGCCCAGGCACTGGGCAGTGCTCAGTGTGAGCCGGGTGAGGCGAAAAATCGTGCAGCTCGGCATGGACTGAGGACAGCAGAGTCTTCTGGAAACATATCTTTGTGTCAGCATGTATGCATCTGAGCATGTATGCTGCCTACTTTTACCATTTCCCAGCCAGTTTACCTACATTTTGCACTCTATTTCTTAATAACCTCTTGAAGCTAGTTTGTGCCAGATACATGTGTCTAGCAATGCATTACTCCTGGACCTTGTTAAGATCGGATTAGTTTCAGTGGCTACATAAACAGTTCAAGCAGTAAAAAAGTGGGCAAAGATACCGCCTGTAGCTAATGTGTGGGCGACGGAACCAGCAAGGTGAATGAGCGAAACCTAACACAGATAGTCTTTGGAAGGCATTCGGCTGCATTTATTATATCACCAAATGGGGTAAGACGCAAGACATGAATGGCATCGTAGGATCTGTTTGGGCATAAATTACATACTCGTGCGTGGGGAAGTGGCTGTGGCCATCACCCCCCACGCCCTGGCAACGGACATGAAGGAAATGGGTGACCCCATAAACAGACAAGACCCCCAGTTCTGCACCCCCTGCATGTGCCGGTGAGGACCGCTCAATGAGCGTCCTGCCATGACACCTCACTGTTTTGCACCAAACCTAAAATCATCAAGAAATCTCCCTTACAGTGACCCCAATTGTTGAGCCCATAATTGAATTCAAGGCAATGGGCCTCATTAGGTATGGAGGTAACCATGCCGCTTTTTGCGGCATGGCTACCCCCATACCGGGTGCCGGGTTCGGGTTCCCTGAACGGGGAAATAACAGGCCATTCCGACCTTGGAGGGCCCGGTATTTCCCCCTTCAGGGAACCCGGACCGGTACATCCCCATTCCCATTTCAGCCCCCATAGGGCTCAATGGAAATCGGGATGATGCTAACAACAGGCCCGTTAATGATGGGCCCGTTGTTAGCATCCTGGTCCTGGGTTTTACCAGGCATCCTTAGTGGGTCCCGCGAGCAGACCTCGTAATGGGGCGGTAAGGGGTTAACGGCTCCGGCACCTTTACCGGCGCCGTTAACCCCTTACCGCATTCCTCGTAATGAGACCCAATGTCCCTTAACATACCGACACGCTCCCTCCTGGTAATCAAACACCCTCTCTACCACCAATCTACAGAGTGGGAGGGCGAGAAAATAAGCAAACAGTGCTGCCTCTGCAGCTCGACATGTCTCGGGCCGGGGCAAATGAGGGAGAACACCTCTCGCTGCCTCTTTTTATACGCCGCTCCCGAGACCTATAGTTCCATGCTTCCAGCACTGATGCGTGAGAGGGCATTACACTGCCAGACGGACCCCACCCACCCTTCCTACGCCACTCACTCTTCAGCCCGCCAGCACACCTCCCAAGATGCCGCCCCAGCAAGGTGCAGGGGCTGCTATTGTTCCTGCAACTTGGAAACTCCAACTGCGGATCTATGTGTTGTACATAGATGGTGAAGGAATTATTCACTATCATGGCAGACTGACAAGTGCTGCGATGTATCGTGTTAATTCATAGAATACAACAGATATACATACACGTGTATGAATGGTCTGGGCCTGCATTCTTCTTAAGTGGGAGACAACTGCATATACAGTTTAATTCTGAGATCTTGACCCCATTGATTACCTTGAACATCTCAGCATACACCCTTGTTTTCATACAAAGTTGACGTGACACCATTCACCATCCATTCTGCCGCATCACAGCCCTGTTTTAGTGCCCATTCAACCACCACCAACAATCCACAGAAAACAGATCAGGCCGCTTGAAGGATGCTCTGGAGACCTGCCCCTTTCCAGGGTCTTCTCACTTAGCATGCCTCACTCAGCTTGCAGCTTTGCCCATGAAATGCACAAGTACAAGTACGTTGTTTCCCAGTGGTATTTATGAACAGAAATGTCAATGCTCTGTTGGCCTCAAAGCGGCTCTCTAAAAGTCATCCTGGAATGTTTCACAGTGAATTAAGTTCCTGGCCTTTCAATAAATGTGTCCTTTAAAAACATAGAGCACATAAAACGGGTTACCTTTATCTATCAAACTTAGTGCGAAAGAAAGACTGTCCCGGAATAAAAGGGCATACCTCTTGTATTACTTGGTCAGCCCTGCTCCCACACAGAAAGACACTACACGTAAAGCAGATATGCCATCAGTGGCATCGGCAAGATGAGATAGCCTACCATGGCTCATTAATTCACACACAGCTCTCCAAGTGCAAGATGCATTCATGATTTGCTCATTCAAAGCTCACTCTTCTCATCTTGAGCCACCACATTGAGATCAGAGCGAGTCATTCACAATTTACCACCTACCTGCCGCTGCCGGACTGAGGCAGCCCAGCACCGCAGAGGCATTGTTGGGGGGGGGCAGCGAGGTGGTTGAGGGGGTCATAGCCCCACGTCTTTTGGTTGTAGCCCCGGATAGAAGTTCAGGGGGTTACAACTGAAGAGGGAAAATGGGACGGTCCCTTCCCTAGACCTATGTAAAAACTATGGCTGGTGATGTCACAACCCAAGTACCCTCAATGGGATGTGTTTGCACCTCTGTCCACTGCCTCGGATGCCAACATCCACCGTGACCATGCCCCACCTGCAAAACCTGGCCGCATCCCACCCACGAGCACGAGGTGGGAACCAAGACAGAGCTGAGACCGGTCACATGGACCAGCTTGACTAAAACCTTTCACAACCTAAGCTGCCATCATTAGAGATGACACAACGACATAGCTGCAACAGACAGAAACACATGTGCTGCCACACACGTGGATCATACACGCACCAACCCACACATAGAACACGCTCATTGCTATGACGTAGCGGACCGTTATTATTTTTCACATAAACCAGCAATCGCTTCACAGAAACGCAAGACGCCAGAAGGGTTTGTGTATATGCTTGCAGAGGATTCATGCTACTAACCCTGCAGACAAGACCCTATAACAGGACCGATGTACAAGGAACCACACCACACCCCCACATCTCCTTGCCTTATGGACCTTATGCCACAACATGCAACCAAGCCAAAGTAGGCATCAAACTAGAGTCGACAGGCCGGAGCAGCTCGTACGGAGCCACAAGGTGCTGAGCATACAGAACAGCCCCTAACTGGAGCCACCGCAGCCAAGGTCACGATGTTGCAATCCACATTCTGCGCTCTCCAAGCCAAGATTACAGCTGCTACTGCTGCAACTCCCTGGAACAAAAATACAAACCAAATCCCTGTAATTCTTCCTCAGCCACAGTCTCTCTACACGTTACCAGGCCAAACTGATACAGCACCAACTCCCGAAGACTAAAGAAGCATTGGTGTCCAACGTCTGGGACCCTGCTCGCAGCAAAGCTGTAAGATTTCAGACACCGGCGGTGATGGGAAAGGAGCACTCTAATGGCCGTAGCAGGACCTGTCCATTGTCGTCCACTGACACATAGTCACACATTGTTGCCAATACGAGGTACATCGCGGGCTGGGAACGACAATGGTCCGAGGCTTGGGGGCTCGCTGATAGACCAATCAGGACACGGGGGGCTAACCACTGACTACATTACAACACAACCAATCACTAACTCTCTCCATGTAACCTTTCAGAAGTAACAATTTTTAGGGACAAACCAAGCGTAGCACCTGACCTCTACTCTACCAATAAACTCTTTCACTATATCGTCCTATACTGAACCTACCACTCGGGGAACCAACCCGGAGTGGCGGTAGGTTTGGGGACAAGCCTTCACAGATGACGCACATTGTTCCATCACTCAGATACAAAAGGGGCCTGCGAGCCCGAGTACGATGAGAAGTTGCCTGAAACCTATGTCCATTTACCTGTCTGTTTTCTTGTAATAAACAACAGTAACTAATTGCTCTCGTGTAACCCCTCTACATCTTTGGGACGTGGAAGGAGTTAGAGCCTTTCCGAGAGCTGGAGGTCCGCAGTCTCCGTGTACGGCTCTGCCAACCAACAGGAATTACCCTAACACGTTGGAGGCCCCAGGGAGATCGTCTGTGATAAGGTGGCCCATCGACGCAGCCCCCTCTGGCATTGCCCCCCTTGGAGGACTGCAGGACCATCGCGGAACTGTGAGACGACCAGACCGCGCAACCCGGAGATTGGCTGTCGGGAGCCGACTTCAGAAGTTTCCGCCCACGGTTGGCGAGTGTCCAGACGCGGTCCAGACGAGGGGAAGTGGCGAGCTGATTGGGAGGGGTGCCCGTAGCCGAGCGGCACCGGCAGACGTGAGCCTGATGTGAGTATGGACCACACAATGAGCAATATTGCGTTGTGCAGGCGGGGGTAGGAATTGTAAATAGAGTGGCGGGTGGTTTTACATTGTCATAGAAATTTGGTGTATCAGTATTGGTACGTGAGTTGTAGTAGGGAACGGAGCGGAGGTAGTTCCCTCTCGTGTTGACGAGCATATTGGGTGGGGCGACGAGTAACCATGTGTTGGACGGAGTGCCGCGCTGATTGGTCTAGATGACGAACACATGTACGGGGGTGTGGTATTCCTATGAGTCAGCGTTGTAGTTCGATGAGTAGATGAGGATTCCTATTAATTGAGTGTATTAACGTGAGGCGACGCAGCGGGTGCAGACTATATTAAGGAAATTGATTGATGAATACAATACTTCAGGCGTAGTGGGAAGACAGCTGTGGGGATTGTGGGTTTTCTTATGTGAAAAGTGATGCGCATTCCATGTTCAAATTGTGTATACATAGTATATTGTGTTAGCTGGTGACGTCACCCATAGAGTTTGCATAGGACAGTGCTTTTTTTTAATGAAGATTGGAGCTGCGGCCAGCGGCTAGTGTGGGGTGCAGGTGAGCAGGCGGCCTCGCATGGAGAACGCCGACACGTCCTTGAGGGGGGTGTACCGAGTAGCGGCATCACCCGTGTGGGCAGGGCAGTAAGAGCATACGCAGCACACGCTGTAAGGGAACAGAGGAGAGGAGCGGCTCGAACAACAAAACTGGTGCGCCGAGCAGCGGCAACCCCGAAAGGGCTGGGCGGCCCAAGAGCACGCCATGCAGGGTGTGAGGTTGCAGGGGACTTCGCATGCCATGGGTCGAAGGGGGCCCTAGAAATTGGAAGGGCATGTCGGAAGGTAGCAGACAGTGTCAGACAGTAGAAGAAATAGGTGTTGAATTAATTTAAGACAGCTGAACGCATATGTTTTCCTTCCCACTGACAGCAGAGAGTCGAAAGTCCCCAATTAGGGGCCAGGTAACGGTGGCATATATTTAAAAATGTCATTGTATTATGGAATCGGGACCCATCATGGGTACCACACCTTAACAACACCTCTACAATACATATGTACAACACTGCTGCCATACAGAGATGAGATAGTGATGTTCTGCATAGAATGGACTAAAGGCACAGACCAAAAAATAAGTACAGCTTAGCTGCCCAATGGTAGCTTCTGCAAGGAGTCTCAAAATTCATTGTTTGCCTACTTACACAACACGTACAAGGTTAAGAAGTTAAGGAACCATTTAGAGATTTTCGAGCTGTGGAGGATGTTTCAGGGATATGGCCCAGGGGTGATGAGCATGCAAGAAGTAAAGAAAAAAGAGGAGAACGAGGGAGAGGAGTGGACTCTACCTCAGGCCCCTCCCGGCAGTGTGACAGACAGAGCTGAGGGGAGTGAGGAAGAGACTGAGGGATTATGCCCACTAAGAAAATTGAAGGAGGCAGCCAAACCCTGAGAGTTGATAGCAGCAGAGGAATACTCGAACCCTACATATAACCCACCACCGTATGCTCCAGAGGAACACTACCAGAAAACGTTACTAAAGGGGGACACGGTAAGCTCGGAAGGGACACAGGTGAATGGTGATGCCATAAAGAGAACACAGCTTGAACTAACAGGTATAGGGGCCAGACAAATGGATAGCAGCACATGTGTTGTTAAAACTACAGGGGACGGTCACGGGGAAGGAAGAGGAGGTCATACAGGCAATAAACCGAACAGAAGTAGGACGCACGCAGAGGGAGGGTGAGTTGAGTAACAGGAAAGAAGGGAATTCCACGAAAGAGGAAGAAGCAGAGCTGGAGGAGAAGATAGCTGAATTAAAGAAAACACGAAGCATACTCACTAAGAAGCTTTAGCTGAAGGAATTGGAGAGACAGGTGCAGCTGGAAAGGGAAAAATAAGTGAGAATGGAACTTGAGCAGCAATGGAAAGAAGAAAGGAAGCGGGAGGAGGCACGCGTACGGGGTATAGCAGAGAGGGCAGCATGCATGGAGCAGCGGGGAAATAGGAGAAGAGAAGAAGAAAGGGGAGAGGTTGACCGGGAAATGACACCCTGGTAGAAAAAGATTCTATCAGAAGGCACACGTAAGTACGAAGAGGGCAGGATACTGGGCAGCATACTAGCAAGGGGTAGTGGAGAGGTGACTACCAAGGATATGGACGCGAGGGCCCTGGGCAAGGTGAGTGACGCCATATTGAAGGAACTACGCAGGGCCAGGGCGGTGATGGAAAATAAGGATGAACGGCTAGGATAACGAGAGCAAAAGGGAAATGATAGGACTGTGAGGAGTAAGTTGAGTACACACAATAGCAAAGGACAGACACTGTGGATGCAGGTAAGTGCATAGACATAGATTTAGAGACAGTAACTGTTCGATACCCCTGCCCACGTACAAAACTTACATTCTCTGGGGGGTTTTGCAGTGATGAGGAGGAATCATGTGGAGGACAGTGCGATGAAAATGGAGAAGGGCTTAGCAAACTTTACATCACGCGCACAGGATCATCATGGGAATGTAGAACATGAGAAGAGACAACAGCTGGACAGGAAGGGACAAGCGCACAAAGGGAGGAGACACTACAAACTCTAACACCATCAGCCACACACATACACCATATGTCAACAGGCTCAGGGACCTCCCCGGGCCCAGAAGGGAAAGTTCAGCAATAGTGCATAACAAGGGCCCCTCACATCAACGCAGGGAACACAGGGGAACAGGGGACATGCAACACACATGCACTCTCATTGACCTATTTAATGATTTGTCCGACATGGAGGACGACACACAGGATGTACAATCTACACAATATAGACGCACACCGGAGGAAATGGCAGAATACCCACAGATGCCGTTACTGGAAAGAGGGGGGGCAAGGCAGCAATATGTACCATGGAAGCATGCAGACAAGGAGAAAATTAAATGCAGGCTACCCTCCTTAAGCGGAGGGGCAGGGAAATGTATATTTGAAATGGAAAAATTTACAGCAGGGCACACGCTAGCGGTTGGTGATGTCAAGGGGCTCTTAATCTCCATTTTGGGTGATGCTGCAGATGACATCTGGAAGAGGGCGGGGTTTCCTGGGGTGACAATCAGCGACACATCACATGACGGGTCGCCGTTTGCAAATTGTAAACATGCAGTATGGCAGGTATTGAGGGTACAGTACCCTGACATATCAGACATAGGGGAAATCAATGAGGAGCCTGTTAATTACATCCAAGAGATTCAGGAGAAGTGGCGCTTAGAAACGTGGGAGCTGTGGGACAAAACACTAGCTATATTTTATCACATACTGATACAGGGGCTACCAGAAACCGTGCAGAGGCAATTGAAAAAGTTGGTGGGGATGGAAGCAAAGACTTGGCCAGAGATACAATTAACCATAGTGCACTATTGTAGATTATGGCAAGAGAAGATGAAGCAGAAGGATGAAGACAGGAAGGCAGAGAAGGCAAAATTGGTTCAGGAGAAACGGTCAAAATATGCCCTAGAGGGAGCGCTCATAACCGGCCCCACCCCACCAGTACAACCACTCGCACAACAACAACAACCAACAACACAACCGCAACAAGTACCCACGATAACACAACAAGTGCAACCTCCACCCCCATACACAGCAGAACAACAAATATGCGCAACCCATGGGGGGGATACACGACAATGGGCAACGGTTACACGAACAACTACAGAGGAAGAGGAGGTTTCAACAGGGGGAGGGGGTTTGGACCATCAGCACACCAGCCGGGAGTGGGTTTCTAGGATATTCCCAATATGGACAGCAAGGATATTTGGATAGCACACAGGAATTCTCATGGCAAGTACGGGAACTGCCCACCTGCTGGACATGTGGGTTGGTAGGACATGTCTCACACACATGCAGGGCAAGTCTGGCACAACCAGGATGGGGTGAACAGGGACAACAGGGCTACCAAGGGGGACCAAACAATTATTACCAACAAGACGCACAAGAAACGGGATAGGTGCAGATGGGACAGCAATGCACCCTGGCACAATCACAGCTACAACAACAGCAGCAAGTGATGCCCAAAACACAGCAGATATTACACCAACCCGCTCAACAACAGGCACAACAACAAATGATAGCAACACAACAACACGTCCACACAGTGCAGCAACTAACACAATTGCAAGACGACACACAACAACCCATGGACACCACGGTACCAATGACACGAATGGGGGGAGTGACGATCCGGGGCATAACTCCTACACAGGCAGCGGATAATCATTATACCCCAAATAGGACAGCCCACAGACTTCCTTGTTGTGTCCCATCCTGTCGGTAACACCTAACCCTGTGAAGGAACAACACATAAAGGTGGCGATAGGTGACAAAACATTCTCTTTCCTAGTTGAGACAGGGGCCACTAGATCCTGCATCAGGGAGTGGAAGTTCAAATTGTCAGGCAATGCCATGCACACTCAACAATTTTCTGGGACTTGAGGGGTGGTTCCATTTACTGATAACATCTCCTTATCTGAAGGGGATCACGACTTATCCTTGCCCTTGTTAAACTGAAAACAAGCACAGTTAATATACTCGGGCGCGACATCATGAGTAGATTGAACATGACCATCTCGTTCACTGACAAAGGCATAATATGCTCCACACCAGGCATACACATGCTCACGGCGAGATACCTACTCCAGGCTTACTGTGGCAAGACAGTGGCAAGGGCAGAACCAGTTGACGCTGAGATCTTCCAATATGAGACAGACATGGCAACAGCATGGCTACCAGGAACTGAGGGTAAAGTGTGGAGAAGACCTGCCGCCTACCTTTTCTTGCCAGAGTCTCCCGCAGGTGAGGGAGAAGGGGCAATACTATCAGTGGACATCAAAGGAATAGTAGCCAGGCAAGATTGGATCACTGTTCACGCTCAGGATGAGGAAGGAAGAGCATGGAGAGCAGTAATAGTACTGGTGGAAGGGCGTAGGTTAACACAGTTGTCAGACGAGGTACTGTTCTCAGGCGAAGAAGGAGATGGCGAGATGGTGTTCCAGATGAGTGTCTACGTCTGGTTGAAAGTCACATACAAGGAGGAAGCACAGAAAATGGCAATGGCATTAGAGGCACCCCTCCCAGCACCACCTGATTTTTGGAAGGAAGACTTGGTTACTGTACCTGCCTCACTATGGATGTCTAGTCCCTATGCTGTAGGTTGCATAAATAGCATTGGCGGGGTGAAGATAAAATTGAAAAAGGGAGCAATACTGCCCAGAGTCAGACAATACCCACTGTCAAAAGAAGCTAATGAAGGAATTTATGAGACAATAAGTGCACTGATAGAGAGTAGACAATAAGTGCACTGATAGAGAGGGGTATATTGATACCATCAGAATCACCATGCAACATGGCAGTGTACCCTGTGCGCAAGACCAAGGGAGGGTCTTGGCATTTCATACATGATTTGAGACCCCTTAACCACATTGTAGAGGCAGAATATCTGGTGGCAGCTAACCCTGCCACAATATTGTGTGGGATACCAGCAGAAGCATCACAATTCACTGTGATGGACCTTAAAAACATGTTCTTTTCAATACCACTACACACAGACTCACAAGATCTGACCAGCTTCACATACTGCAACAAAAAATGGAAACACACTAGGTTACCCCAGGGATACTGTGAGTCACCATCCATTTTTAACAGGGTCATGCAGATGGACCTGGGGAATGTTGAGCTTCAGAGCACAGTGTTGTAATATGTAGATGACATTCTCACCTGCAGCACCACCGAAGAAGAGTGCAGAAAGGACTTGGTGAAGATGCTCACAGTGTTGGCCGAGAAAGGGTACAAGGTTGACAAAGCAAAACTGCAATATTGCCAGGAATAGGTCCTATACATAGGGCAGATCATTTCACAAAAAGGGCAAAACATTGCACCACAAAGAGCACAGACAATAATGAATACACCACAGCCACAAACAATACGAGAATTGCAACAATTTCTTGGCCCATGCAATTACTGCAGAGCATGGGTATTTGATTACAGCACATACACAGGACCCCTATTGGCAGCTCTCAAGGAAGCACAAAGACGGGGAAGGAAGCTGGGATGGACGAGAGAAATAACGGAAGCCTTCAATGAATTAAAGGAGGCCATATCAACAGCACCAGTTCTAGGCACTCCCAATTACAAGAGAGAGTTCTACATATTTTTGCATTGCGATGGGGCAGTAATGAAAGCGGTGCTCAATGAAAAGACCACCATAGGACACAAGCCTCTTGCACTTTACAGCGGGTACTTAGACCCAGTAATGATGGGACACGTCGCGTGCGAACAATACCTGGCTGCTGCAGCATTCGCAGTAGAAGAATTGTCATCCATTACTATGGGCTGCTCCACTATACTGTATGTTGAGCACGCCCTCTTTGCAATTCTACATAAACCAAATAGCACACTCACAGAGGGCCACAGGATATGAGATTATATTGTCAAGACCAGAATTGAAAATAGTGAGATGCAACAATATTAACCCAGCACAATTCTTAGCAGAAGAGGCACCAGAGGGCAAATATGTACAAGATTGTACATATGCCATTGGGTACTACTCATCCACCTGGAAGGTAAAGGAAGATGCCCTAGAGGGAGGTGATGTTCTATACATTGATTGGTCCACAACAATTGACCAGAGTGATGGCATAAGAAGGACAGGTGCAGCTGTTGTGCGACTAAGGGAAGACTGGACAAGCGAGCCAGTGAAATGTGTCAAATTGCCCAACTGTATTCAGCACAAACGGCAGAATTAGTGGCACCAATATTGGCTCTAGAAGAAAGTAACAGAAAAAGAGTAACAGTATATTCTGACAGTGCCTATGTCACGTCTACAGTACACTCAGGATTGATAAGGTGGCTCAGAAGGGGATTTAGGAGAGCAGATGGTACCCCGGTACAACATGCTCTCCTCCTGGGTGAAGTGATAGAAGTAATAACATACCCGCATGAGCTAGCGCTTGTGAAATATCAGACACACACAAATGGTGAAGATCCAATATCTGGAGGGAATGAAGCAGCAGACTCCCATGAAAACAAGTAGATTTTTAGTTTCTACTCATTCGGCACGTGTGCTGTTTTGTATATAAAAGTTTCCTCCTTTGTTTCCAGCTCAGGTGCATGAAGAATATAGGTCCACAAGGATCATGGTTTCATTTTCTGATTTTATTCTCATGAATTCATCAATTGATGGAGTAACAAGTGGTGCCTTGTATATTAAGGTGTCCTCCTTTGTTTCCAGCTCAGGTGCATGAAGAAGATAGGTCCACAAGGATCATGGTTTCATTTTCTGATTTTATTCTCATGAATTCATAAATTGATGGAGTAATAAGTGGTGCTGACACGTGTTTCGACCTTACAGGTCTATTTCTAGGCTAGTGGGTGAGATGCAAGGGTTTAACTTGCTTGATCCGAAGGCGGAGACGTTCTACAAACAAGAGGCAATGACCTCGGCTTACTCAAGAACAGGGAAGACTTAGTCCCACTACCTCCAGCAACCCAGGATGAACTGGGACGACCAGACACTCATGCACCAAGCATAGATGAAGTTTAACCTTTGCATCTCACCCACTAGCCTACAAAAAGACCTGTAAGGTGGAAACACGTGTTGGCACCACTTGTTACTCCATCAATTGATGAATTCATGAGAATAAAATCAGAAAATGAAACCATGATCCTTGTGGACCTATATTCTTCATGCACCTAAACTGGAAACAAAGGAGGAAACCTCTATATACAAAACAGCACACGCTGGGAATGAGTACAACTAAAAATCGACTTGTCTTGATACATAAACCAGGCTCCACGAGCGCAGGCCTCTTTCAGTTTCTACCAATTGGCCGCTAGTTCACCTTAAAATCAATGCTGGTAGGCACAACAACCCATGGTTCCTGGTGCTCCTAACAACTTCTTATCCCATGTGAAACATGCTGCTTCTTTTGGAGAGATGTGGGACCTCCAAGAAAATCAAAAAGAGAGGGGGAGGGCAAGACAAATGATAATGAAAGAAGGCTGTACACACCTCCCAGAAACACAGATTATGGAACTGCAGGCGGCAGCCCCAATGGCAGAGAAAGAATTGTGGGTAAAAAGAGGATGCACAATGTCTCCTACAGATGCACTATGGAGACAAAATAACACAGGAAAATGAGTTATGCCCCTGGCCCTACTTAAAACAGCGCTGGCCCAACTGAACCATCCCACTCATACAGGAAAGTAGGTTATTGCAGCACAAATAAAAGAGTCATGGTTCTGTCCAAACTAAATGCGCACGTTGCAAACTTCATCAGCAATTGCTGTACCTGCCAACAATTTACAGCCGGTCACACGCTGCAAGTGATCAAAGGTACAATACCACGGCTTGAAGGACCCTTCCTACACCTACATATTGGCTACGCTGATATGATCAATGTATGCCAAAGCTACCGATACATGAATGTGGTAATATGCCCCTTCTCAAGATAGATTGAGGCTGGCCCGTGCTCCCATGCCTGATGCACTTCGGGCAGCAGAATTTCTGGTAAGGCAGGTGTTCCTAAGGTGGGGGGTTTGCAAAGTTTTGAGGTCAGACAACGGCCCACACTTCGCGAATGAACTATTCCAGCACATCACTGCACTACTTGGGATTAAACATAACTTTGCCTGTGCGTACCACCCGCAAGCCAATAACGTCTGTGAACGCCTCAACGGCCTCTTAAAAGAATCCATTGCAAAAACACAGCAGGCGACCAAGAAGAGTTGGCTTTACCGCCTTCCTTTGGCTCTGTTTGAGTTGCAAAACAAGCCTGGGTTGGACCACCACCTTACGCCCCTCGAGGTGGTGACCGGACGCCAAATGCACCTTCCATTAACACCACCCAAAAAAGTGATGTACGACTGTGAAGGAACGGATGTTTTTGGAAGAGAAATGTATGACTATGTCACTTCCTTGGTTACTAGTGCCTCCTTTATCTCTCAACAGATTCAACGAACACAGGGTGGGTCAGAGAACGATCAACAGGAAACAGCCAACAATGAGGATCAAACAGGACAGTGTGCGGTGAAAGAAGGAGATACGGTGCTCCTTAGGAATTTCAGGCACAAATGGAACACTCCTAGATTTATGGGGCCACATATCATAGAAGTCAGGGCAGTCAACGACATCAAGCCCTACAAAGCACCGACCGCACCCCATCCCAGGAGTGACAGGGCCAACACATCAGCAACAGCAACAACAGATGATGGAAAACACACATCACAAGCATCAGATGCCCCTAAGGACATAAACGAGTCACTAGCCACAGCCCACCCTATGCTCAGGAGATCACAGACACAAAATGTCCCCACTGAACAATTGATAGAACTCTAAATGTGATGATGATATTGGAGTAATGCAGAAGATAATAAAATGAGTAACAGCAAAAGTTAATAAAAAACGGAAACTGATAAGGGTACCAGCGATGCGCACAACACTAAGTAAACACGTGCATGCTCTCTTCTCTTTTTGTCTCACACATGCAGGTATTGCGTATTGTAATTGTTGTATGCAAATATTTGATAAAACACATCGCTCACTGCCCAGCCTTAAATGTTACCCCCCATCGACCACCCAGAAGTACTATCACACCAATTTATACACAGGATTAACGGCCATGCTGGGCCTGAAATGATCCTCTGGCAATGTGTATTATAATTGACTATGATTTGTCTGCATTTCCAATTGGAAGTGGGTGGGAGGGCGTGCAATTCACGCCCTCCCACCCACAAAACTAGAACGCTTTCATCCAGTTCATAGTTCGGTGAGATCAACACCTCCACGCAGCCCTACCGGCTCTGAGAGACAGGGCGGTTAGGTAGATGTGGGAGGAGCTTTTCGCATGGGCATTGAACGATTATTTGATCCGCAGGGCTTAAATAACAAATGCTAACAGTAACAATGCAATAGTTTAGACGATTTCAGGTGGGCACCTATATCATCTCAAATAAATAGCTGCAGGGCAGCAGCAAAGGTAAAATGAACATGCTAGTAGTCACAACAATTGTGATTAACATGGTGGGGGTATTTTTGGCCACTGGACTGGTAACTGCAGCTGTCTGGCAGGCCTACTGTAATAATAATAATACTAATAATAATACTAATAATAGTAATAATAATGCTTTGCATGTAACCGCAACTCCCAATACTAACATTTCCCCTACTTCAGCTGTAAGGAGCACTGTGTCAGGTGGTACGAGTGGAACGGGACAAAACGTAAGAAGAGGTAAACTTAGCGTTTCCCTTGATTTACATGGGGTAGACACATATCTTACAGAGTCTGCACACGTCTCTAACAACATGTGGTATAAACACATGTTCAAAATTGGTAAGGCTACTACAAAGGACAACTGTTACGTCTGCTCATTGATCCCGTATGCCATGTGCACCTCCCAAACATTTGTGGCAACTGAAGTGCCAGCGTCCACAGCAGAGTGTCTCCTATATCTAGCACTGTGTCAGACACGAGGACGATTCCAAGGTAAAACGGCAACACTAATGCGGAAATCAAGGTCCACATACCCATACGAAGATAAACTCATCAAAACACTACCTAGGTTTGACAACTATTAGCAGCTGACGGAAGGACTACAGTACATAACAGACGGACCAGACAAAGGAGAAACAAAAGAAGTGACACTGAACTATCTGCCATGTAAATGGGGCTCAAGAGAGATAGGAGGTGAACCTGGGTGCTGGGAAAGATCGCTCATACTGGGCTATGGCAAGGTGTACACGAAGAACGGATGGGTGGATGGAGTAGTGGGAAGCAAGATATTGACGTTGGCAAAATCTCCAGTAGTAACGGTACAAGAAGAAATTGACAAGTGCTACAAGGAATGGGCAAAGAGTGCAGGGCTATTCACATGTTTGAACAAGGAGGAGGAGCCGTTAACAATAATCCCTGTTGCATCCCCCACACTATGTTACCAGCATGAAGGAGAGGTTGATGTAGGAATAAATGAAGGTTGCAAAAAAATAGAAAACTTTGCGGGGGGGGGTGCTGGAACAGCAGTAATAATGGACTACTACTGGGCCTGCAGAGCAAAAGCATATCACAGTCTACCACAATCATGGGGTGGAGTGAGTATTCTGGTACACATCAACGCACCCTCCCTTCTAGTACCACAGAAACACATAAAAATGGAAGACTTCCCCAAGATGGATGAAGGAAACAGAAGAAGAAGGTCTCTGGGACAAATTGCCAGCACATCCCAAAGTGCCACCCCCACAGAAAAGACACTGACAAGAATAAAAAGACAA